>NW_012101421.1:5266908-5282911 GCF_000951045.1 Mandrillus leucophaeus
AAAAAAAAAAAAAAAAATTAGAAAACAGCCACACCTATTCATTTATGTATTGTCTATGGTTGTTTATAGCAGCTTTTGCAGAATTGAGATGCAAAAGAGATCATATGGCTCACAAAGCTGGAAATGTCTATTATCTGGCCCTTCATGGGAAGAGTTTGCTAAACTCTGCTATAGGCCATCTAAACCTAATTGACATTTATAGAACACTATACCAAATGATAGCAGAATATACATTCTTTCCAATTGCACATGGTACATTCACTAAAAGAAAGCAAAATTGGCCATAAAATATCTCTCAGTAGACTTCAAAAGACTGAAATCTTACAGTGTATGTTTTCTAACCATAATGGAATTAAAATAGAAATCAATAAATATATCTAGAAAAGCCACAGATATTTAGAAATTAAACTACACACTTCTGAGTACTATATGGGTCAAATAAGATACCTGGGTTAGAAAATATTTCAAACTGAATGATAATAAAAAGTAGCAGACTAAAGTTTAGGTGCTGCAGCTATAGCAGTGTTTAAAGGTCAATTTTCAGCTTTAAAAATTATATTAGAAAGGAAGACAGTCTTAAAATCAATGAGCCAAATTCCACTTTAAAAACCTAGGAAAAGTAGAGCAAACTAAACACAAAGTAAGTAGAAGGAAAGAAATAACAAAGATCCATGTAGAAATCGATAAAATTGAAAATAGAAAAACTATAGAAAATTAACAAAGCAAAAAGCAAGTCTTTTAAAAGATTGATAAAATTGAAGTTTCACACAAGATTAATCAAGAAGAAAAGATACAAAACAGAATTTACCAATAACAGGAATCAGGTCTATCATGTTATTTGTTTCCTGTTTGTTCCTTTTGCTTTTTATCCCTCAAATTTCCCTTTCCAACATATTTTTAGTTACGTGAATGAACATTTTTTAGTATTTCATTTTAATTTTCTACTGTGATTTTGACTATATCTCTTTGTATAGGTTTTTAAATGCCTTCTCTAGGGATTACAGTATACAGAACAGTATCACAATCTATCCGGAATCAGTATTTTACCACTCCAACTGGAAGGTAGAAATCCTACCACTATGTTAACTCATTCACCCTCCCCTTTTATGTTATGGTATCTACATATTACATCTATGTGCATTAAAATCTCATAAGATAATGCTATAATTTTTGCTTTCAACTGTCAAATATACTTTAAACATCTCAGGAGAAGAATAGTTATTATATTACCAGAATTTTGTCATTTGTTACTCTTCCTTCATTCCTGATATTCTAAGTTCCTTTCTGGTATCATTCCTTTCTATCTAAAAAACTTCCTTTAGTAATTGAACAGGTTTACTGGCAACTAACTGCACATGATACATTCATCAAAAATAATTTTCTTTTATCTGAGATTGTCTCTATGTCATCTTCATTCACAAAATATATTTTCACTGGATATAGAATTCTGCATTGACAGTTCTTTTCTTTTAGCACTTTAAAAATGTCGTGTCACTTCTTTCTTGCCTCCATGGTTTCTGATAAGAAATGTGCAGTCATTTAAATCTTCATCCCTCTTACAGGTAATGCATAGGTTTCCTCGGGCTGCCTTCAAAATTGTTCTTTGTCTGTAGTTTCTAGTAATTTGATTATGATGTTTCTGGGCACAAATTTCTTTTGTTTATCCTCTTGGGGCTCGCTAAGATTCTTGAATCTGTAGGTTTTGTCTTTCACCAAACTCTGGAAATTATTATGATTATATTACTATTTTGAGATGGAGTCTTGCTCTGTTGCCCAGGCTGGAGTGCACTGGTACAATCTCGGCTCTCTGCAACCTTCACCTCCCAGGTTCAAGCAATTCTGCCTCACCCTCCCAAGTAGCTGGGACTACAGGCATGCACCACCATGCCAAGATAATTTTGTATTTTTAGTAGAGGTGTGATTTCACCATTTTGGCCAGGCTGGTCTTGAACTCCTGACTTCAGGTGATCCACTCACCTTGGCCTCCTAAAATGCTGGGATTACAGGTGTGAGCCACTGCACCCAGCCTCTCCAAATATTTTCTGAGAACAAACAATCTTTCTCCTCCATTTCTGTTACTCCGATGGCATGAATATTCACCTTTTGATATTTTCCTACAGGTCCCTAAAGGTATGTTCATTGTTTTTCACTTTATTCTCTCTGTCGTTCAGACTGGATGATTTCTATTGATCCTGTCTCAAATTTGCCAACTCCTCAATCATCTCTATTCCATTCTTAAGTTCATCCAACAAGTTTTTTACTTCAGTTATTTCATTTTTCTGGTCTGAAATGTCCTTTTATTTCTCTCTTATATCTTCTCTTTCTTTGCTGATGCTTTCTATCTTTCCACTCATGTCAAGAATGTGCATGAGCCTCTTGAAGCATTTGTATAGTACCTGCTTTAAGTCTTTGTCAGATAATTCCAACATCTGTAACCCACTATATTAAGGTAATAAAGGGAAAAAATAATACATCAATTGATACAGAAAAGGCATTTGACAATATTCAATACCCATAATGATGAAAAAAATGTTTTTCACTCTCAGCAAACTAGGAACAAAAGAGAACTTGTTTAATTTAATTGCAGGCACCTACAAAGAAAAAACTACCACTGATAATTCCTACTGATTGCTAAACATTTTCCCCTAATATTGGAAAGAAGGCAATGTTCTCTATTCTTACTGCTTCTACTGTACTGGGCATCCTGGATAGTTCAATAGGAAAAAGAAAAAGAAAGAAATAAAAGAAAGAAAGGTTGAAAGAAAGAGAGTGAGAAAGAAGAAAGAAAGAAAAAGAAAGAGGAAGGAAGGAAGGCAGGAAGGCAGGCAGGAAGGAAAATAACAAAGAAAGGAAGGGAAGGAGGGAAAAAGAAAAAGAAGGAAGGAAGAAAGGAAGGTAGGAAAGAAAGAAAAAAAGAAAAGAGGAAGGAAGGAAGGGGAAGGGAGGGAGGGAGGAAAACAATAAAAATAAAAAGAAAGAAAGAGAAAGAAAGAAGAAAGAAAGAAAGGGAGGAAGGGAGAAAGAAAAGAAAGAAAGAAGAAAGAAAAGAAAAGAAAGAAAAAGAAAGAAAGAAAAGGAAGAAAGAGGAAGGGAGGGAGGGAGGGAGCAAGAAAAAAATAAAAAGAGAAAGAGAGAAAAGAAAGAAAAGAAAGAAAGAAAGAGAAAGAAAGAAAGAGAGTTGAAAAGGAAGCAATAAATACATCCCTATTTGAAAATGTTATGATTGTTGGCATAGAAAATCCTAAAGAATCAACAACAAAAACCTTCTAGATCAAATACAGCAGTTAAACTAGGTTCCTCCTATCAACTAATATATCAGTTTAACTCAATGTACAAAAATCAATAGGATGTCTATATAATAGTAGAAAACACTGCAAAAGTGTTGACTTTTAAGGCATATCTACAAAAAAAGAAAGAAAAAACTGGGAAAGTGGAATTTTAAAAATAATCTCATTTATCATAATATAAGAAAAAGTTTGAATACATTCAATAAAAGATATGCAAGCCCTGTACATTGAAAATAACAAAATACCATTGAGATAAGTTAAAGAAGGCCTAAATAAATGGAAATATATATTGTATTCACAGATTGAAAGATTCAATATTATTAAGATGCCTCCCCAAATTGATCTACAGTTTCAACTCAATGTCGATAGGTTTTTCTTAGAAATTGACAAGATGATTCTAAAATACATATGGACATGCAAAAGATCTAGAATACCTAAAACAATCTTGAAAAAGTGGAATAAAGTCAGCTGGGAACTTATATTACCTGACTTCAAGGTTTACCACGAAGTTATAGTAATTAAGACATTGTGGTGTATACATAAGGATAGACAAATAGATCAAGACGACAGAATGGGATATCCAGAAATAAATTTGCAGTTAAATGGTCAGTTGATTATTGACAAAGGTGCTAGAGAAATTCAACAGGGAAAGGTAGGTCTTTTTAATAATTGTCCTGGGCTCCCATAAATCATACCATACAAAAATTAATTTGAGATGGCTCATAAATCTAAATATAAACACTTAAACACTCAGGCTTTTAGAAGAAAATCTAGGAGAATATTTCATGATCTGGGGATAGACAAGTAATAACCATAAGAGAAAAAAAGTAGTAAATTAGATTTCAGCAAAACAAAAACTTCTCCTCTTCTAAAGACACCATTAAGAAAATGGGGAGTCAAACTACAGACTTTTATGAAGAATATATAATGAACACCTACAATTAGATCATGAAAGCAACACAATTTTTAAAAAATGTGCAAAAGAATAAGACTTCACAGAGGAAGTCAGACAAATGGCCAATAAACACATGAAAATTGCCCAATATCAGTGGTTATCAGGGGAATGAGTATTGAAATCACAATGACGTACTACTCCATACTTACTAAAATGGTTAAAATTTAAGAATGACAATTTAGCTGGGCACGGTGGTGCATTCCTATAGTCCCAGCTACTCAGGAGGCTGAGGGGGGAGGATAGCTTGAGCCTGGGAGGCAGAGGTTGCAGTGAGCCAAGATCACCCCACTGCACTCCAGCCCGCATGACTGGTGAGACCCTGTCTCAAAAAACAAAAAACAAACAAAAAAAAAGTTAAGACAAACAACACCAAATGTTGGTAAGGATTTGGAGCAACTGGAACTCTTATACATTCTTGGCAATGCAAAATGGTTCAAAGTCTTTGAAAAACCATTTAGCCATTTATAATAAAGATAAACATGCTACTACCCTCTGACTAAGAAATTCCATTCCTAGTTACTTAACTAAGAAAAATAGGTTACAAAAAGACTTGTATAAGAATGTTTATCACAGCTTTATTTATAATAGCCAAAAACTGGAAACAGTCCAATGTCCATCAACAGGTTAATGAATAAACAGCGTGTGGTATATTTACAAAATGAAATACTACTCAGCAATAAAAAGGAACAAACTACTGATGCACACAAGATGGATGAAACTCACAGTAAAAGATGTACATACTATTTTTTTCCATTAGTGTAAAGTTCTAGAAAATCGTAACTAGTCTATGTGAAAGAGTATATACTATATTACTCCATTTTTTGAAGTTCTAGAAAGATTAATATGTTAAGAGATAAAAAGAGATGGGGTAGTGGTGGCTTCTTTTTTTTTTTTTTTTGAGATGGAGGTTCGCTCTTTTTGCCCAGGCTGGAGTGCAATGGCACAATCTCAGCTCACCACAACCTCCGCCTCCTGGGTTCAAGCAATTCTCCTGCCTCAGCCTCCCGAGTAGCTGGGATTACAGGCATGCGCCACCATGCCTGGCTAAATTTGTATTTTTAGTAGAGACGGGGTTTCTCCATGTTGGTCAGGCTGGTCTTGAACTCCCAACCTCAGGTGATCCACCCGCCTCGGCCTCCCAAAGTGCTGGAATTACAGGAGTGAACCACTGCGCCCGGCCTAGTGGTGGCTTCTTTAAGGGATGTTCAAAAGGAAAGGACATTAGGGAAACTTCCAAGGTGAAGGAAATCTTGATAGAATGTGATTTATCTTCTGGGGTGATGGAAATATTCTATCTTTATAGGGGTGTATTCATTTTTTAAGTTGTACAGTTAAGATACATACATTTCAACATAGGTACATTTTACCTAAAACTTTCTAAAATAATTATAATAATTGAATGGGGAGTAGGGAGAGGTACAGATGAAACCAATGCCAAGATGCTGATAGTTATTGAAGTTGGCAGTTGGATATATGAGGGTTTATCATAACACTGTGTTTGTTTTGTATATGTTTGACATTTTCCAGAATAAAGTTTTTAAAATAAAAAATGAACAAATATAACAAATTCACTGCCAACAATTGTCAATTCATACCAATCTAGTTTTATTTTCACCCCCTCAGCTTTCTTTCCTTTCAAAATGACTTTGCAGCACGTCCCAGAAACTTATTTCAACTGCAAACATTCCATGTCCATCTTTAAAATACAAGTCTCAAAAAATAACAGGCTCACGCCTGTAATCCCAGCACTTTGTAAGACCAGGCATTTGAGACCAGTCAATGCAACATAGAGAGACCCTGTCTCTACACAAAAATTTAAGAATCAGTTGGGTGTGGTAGTGTTCCTGCAGTCCAAAAGAAAGAGAGAGAGAGAGAGAGAGAAAGAAAGAAAGAATTTCGAGAAGTCTGTGGAGGGGGCAATCAAGACCTGGGCTGAGGGAGGTCACCAGAGACATAGACTCCTTCAGTCTTCCTGCTCCGACATCTTTAGCATGTGGCCCCATCCTTGTGGTTGCAGGATGGCTGCTGAACCTCCAGGCATGGCATCTTTCTTCCAGGTGGAAATAAGGAAATCCAAAAGTCTTTGCTTTTTTTTTTTTTTTTTTTTTTTTTTTAGGAAGTGAAGCCTCTGGTTCTTTCCCCAAATCTTAGTCACTTGGCTACACATACCTGCAAGGGGTTCCTTGAAGGGGAGGATTTTTGTTTTCTTAGCCCCTGTGGTACAGTTGGGAATGGACTTCGGGTGACCAGTTCACAGAGTCTGCACAACGAGGGGGTGCCTTACTGTCTTGCCCCTCCCTCCATCCCCTCTCCCTCCCTCTTCCTCTCAATGTGTATTGGGGCCGGGGTGGGAGGAGGTGGTTTCTCCTCTCTGCCCAGGCGGCTCCTGACCTGTGCTCCCAGGCTCCAAACTCCTCCATCGCTCAGGAAACTTATGCTGCAGTTATCTCCTGTGTCTTCTTCCTTTCCCTTCCCACTAGCTTTCTCATCATCTTTCATGCAAACTCAGTCCCCCTCACATTATCACCAACACACACCACAACTCATGGATTGCCCCAGTGTTCTGCCGCACTTGCCGAACAGCCCAGCTTCTTGAGCCACCTGTCCACACTCGGTGCCTCTGTTTCTCCCTCCTGTGTCTCCACCCATGCACTGCAGTTTTGCTTCTTGCCCTGCACCCGTGTCAGCAGATGGAATAGATCTCATCCTCTGTCTTACTTGGCTCTGGCAATATCAGCCATCTGTCCATCAGTTTCTGCTTGTACCTCTCTGTGCCTCTCTGTCTCTGTGCTCCTGGTAATCTCGTACAAATCCCCGTCTGGTCTCTAAGTCATCATTTACATGTCTCTACCTTTCTATGTAACTTTTTGTTTATTTTGGTTTCTTTGTCTCTTCCCTTTCTCTTTCTTTTCCCCGGCTGCCCTTTAGACTCTACTATTAATAACTGACTGTCATACTAACCTATCTCAAAAGAAGAGGCAAGCAGGTACGCATGTGCCTCCTGATGAAAGAACACACTACAAACCATGAAGTAGTCTTGCCATTAAAATCAAACCCGAATCTGATCAAGCCTCTGAATCCAACTGCCAAATGACAAACAATGCAGAGGACAGAGGAAACTGGTAAATCAGTGGTCCCCAACCTTTTCGGCACCAGGGACTGGTTTTATGGAAGACAATTTTTCCACAGATGGGGAGAAAGGGGTGGGTGGGAGGGGATGGTTTCAGGATGAAATTGTTCCACCTCAGACTATCAGGCATTAGATTCTCATAAGGAGCATGCAACCTAGATCTCTCGCACGTGCAGTTCACAACGGTTTGTGCTTTTATAAGAATCTAAGGCCACCCCGATCTGACAGGAGGCAGAGCTCAGCTGATAGTTCTTGCCTGCTGCTCACCTCCTGCTGTGCAGCCCCTTCCTAAAAGGGCATTGACTGGTCCTGGTCAGTGGCCTGGGGGTTGAGGACCCCTGTGTTAAACCACACCGAAGAGATACAGTTTAGGAAAATCCAGATTGTGTGAAACTCCACATAAAAATAGCTGCTTTTCTTCAACAAATAAATTGCAAAGCTTATTCTTGGAAAAAAAAAAATACAAGAATGGATAAGTACTGTCACCACAAAATGTTAACTATGGGAGGTGATACATATGTATATCATGTGCCTGATAAACACATAAAATTTTATCTGTCAATTTCAGAAATAAATAAAAATCCCTAAAAATTTGTAAAGCAAAAGAGAGAGAGAGAGTTGGAGAGGATAACAATAAAAAGGGCTTAAAAGATCTATGACTGGCCAGGCACAGTGGCTCATGCTTATAATCCTAGCACTTTGGGAGGCTGAGGCAGGAAGATCGCTTGATTCCAGGAGTCTGAGACCAGTTTCAGCAATATACTGAGACCTCATCTCAAAAAAAAAAAAAAAAAAAAAAAAATAGCCAGGTGTGGTGGCATGCACCTGTAGTCCCAGCTACTTGGGAGGCTGAGGTGGGAAGATTGCTTGAGCAAGGGAAGTTGAGGCTGTACCTCAGATGATCCACCTGCCTCGGCCTCCCAAAGTGCTGGGATTACAGGTGTGAGCCACCACGCCCGGCCACTTCTCGGATATCTGATTGGAGCCCTCCCTGGTAGTTTGCTGACCCTTCCTAAATGACATACCTGTGACGGACTCTAGTTTTTCTGTGAAGCAGCAGGTGAGGCATAGGATGATAAGGGCATGGGGAAGAACCAAAATGGTTTTAGGGGAATGGGTGAGATGACCAAGGACATTTGAAATTGGCAACCCTTTATTTGGCTGTGCCTTTTTCCAGCAGCATTCTGGTTTGTTTCTATAAATCATTCAGTTTGTTTACCCTAAAAACTCTATACATGGGCCAGGTGTGGTGCTCACACCTGTAATACCAGCCCTTCGGGAGGCTGAGGCAGGTGGATCATGAGGTCAGGAGATCAAGACCATCCTGGCTAACATGGTGAAACCCCATCTCTACTAAAAATACAAAAAAATTAGCTGGGCATAGTGGCGAGTGCCTGTAGTCGCAGCTACTTGGGAGGCTGAGACAGGAGAATGGCAGGAACCCGGGAGGCGGAGCTTGCATTGAGCCAAGATCGTGCCACTGCACTCCAGCCTGGATGACACAGCAAGACTCCATCTCAAAAAAAAAAAGAAAAGTACATATTTGCTTCAAAACACAAAACAAGCAAACAAAAAAACCAGACAGACGGTGGGGCAGAAGGTGGGTGGAGGAGTAGATGGAAGTACAGACAAAACAAGACCGGCCATTTATTTATTACTTATGGAGGGTGGGTGATGGATTCATTCCATTGTTTTTACTACTTTTGTACCTTTGAAATTTTCCGTGATAAAAAGATATTTTTAAGGAGTAAAATGAATGAAATTGGAAACAAAACTCCTAACTACTATAGGCAGTGCATGATTCATAAGTGTACATCTCACAAAGAAAAACCTTTCAGAAGCCAAAACAGGCAGCCAACAGTAGAGCAAGTCTACAAGGCTGGGTTACTTACACAGCCCCTCTCTGGGCACTGATCCCCACTTCTGAGTCTGTACTGGCACAGGGGTGGCCTTCCTCATCCCTGGTTCTGCTCAGGACTCCAAGTGCTTCCTCCGCCTCTCACCCAAAGTCCACTATACTCAACTGGACAAGGCCTGCTCTGGGGCCTGGGTTCAGGCCCGACCCACAGAGCTGCAGTGTTGTCTTTTGACTGATTTTTCCAACTCAAGTTGGTGAAAGTTACATGGAACTGAAAGAGTTCCTAACATGCACACCAGACAAAGATGAATTTAAATCAGTGTGATGACAAAATAATTCATCCACATAGAGCAAGAGCTGTGACGACTTTCGGATGCTGGAGCAGACACTCAGTAAAGTACCAACGTTTCTCCAAATCATAATGTCATTGATGAATAGTTCATTTCTACATCTCCCCAGGCTTTTCTTTCTTCCCCTTCATCATCAATATCTGTGACCGTAATTCCCAACTGTTTCAGAATTACTGACATGCTCATGCTTATGTGTTTTTTGTTGTTGTCTTCTTCTTCTTCTTCTTCTTCTTCTTCTTCTTCTTCTTCTTCTTCTTCTTCTTCTTCTTCTTCTTCTTCTTCTTCTTTCCTTCTTCTCCTTCTTCTCCTTCCTTCTTCTCCTTCTTCTCCTTCTTCTCCTCCTTCTCCTTCTTCTCCTTCTTCTTCTTCTTTTCTTCTTCTTCTTCAAGATGGAGTCTTGCTCTGTTGCCCAGACTGGAGTGCAGTGGCCTAATCTCAGCTCACTGCAACCTCCACCTCCCAGCTTCAAGCAATTCTCTGCCTCAGCCTCCTAACTAGCTGGGACTACAGGTGCACCCCACCATGTCCAGCTAATTTTTGTATTTTTTGTAGAGACAGGCTTTCTCCATGTTGGCCAGGCTGGTCTCAAACTCCTGGCTTCAAGTGATCCACCTGCCTCGGCCTCCCAAAGTGCTAGGATTATGGGCATGAGCCACTGCGCCCAGTCAACACTCCATTCCTCTAAAGAGACCCTCTACTGGGAGCCAGGTGTGGTGCACTCTCCTGTAGTCCCAACTACTAGGGAGTATCACCTGAGTCTAGCAGTTTGAGACCAGCCTGGGCAACATAGTGAGGTTTTGTCTCTAAAGGAAATAAATGAAAATAAAAATACCCTCTGATATAAGTTGTTTTTAAATCAAAATTAATTTGTCAAAAATACATCAATTTGTCTTAATGATTCTAAGAATTTCTTCTTACCTCTTGAGAGAAGTGGAGTGGTGATTGCTGCTGGTGCCAAGCAGTGGGTGAGATGGGCACATGGGGAGCTGTTTTGAGAAGTCAGGGACCCCGAACGGAGGGACCAGCTGAAGCCATGGCAGAAGAACATAAATTGTGAAGATTTCATGGACATGTATTAGTTCCCCAAATTAATACTTTTGTAATTTCTTACGCCTCTCTCTACTGCAATCTCTGAACATAAATTGTGAAGATTTCATGGACATTTATCACTTCCCCAATCAATATTCTTGTGATTTCCTATGCCTGTCTTTACTTTAATCTCTTAATCCTGTCATCTTCATAAACTGAGGATGTATGTCGCCTCAGGATTCTGTGATGATTGCGTTTACTGCACAAATTGTTCATAAAGCATGTGTGTTTAAACAGTATGAAATCTGGGCACCTTAAGAACAGGATAACAGCGATTTTCAGGGAACAAGGGAGATAACCTTAAAGTCTGACTGCCTGTGGGCCAGGCAGGACAGAGCCATATTTCTCTTATTACTGAAAACGAGTAAGAGAAATACCACTGACTTCTTTGCCCAGTAAGGAATATTAATAATTAACAGCCCTGGGAAAAGAATGCATTCCCAGGGGAGGCCTCTAAAATGGCTGCCCTAGAAATGCCTACATGATGCAGTTGCAGATAAGGGATGAAACACACCCTGGCCTCCTGCAGCACCCCCAGGCTTGCAAGGATTAGGAAGTTCCAGCCTAGTGAATTCTAGTCAGACCAGTTCTCTGCTCTTGAACCCTGTTAAAATGTTTATCAATGACAGTGCGTGCACAGCAAGACAGGGAACCTCATCAGTAATGCCAATTTCACCTTTGCCTTGTGACCTTGCCCTGCCCATTTGCCTTGTGATATTTTGTTATCTTGTGAAGCATGTGATTTCTGTCACCCACACCCTATTCTTACACTCCCTCCCCTTTGAAAATCACTAATAAAAACTTGCTGGTTTTGCGTCTCAGGAGGCATCACAGAACCTGCCAACATGTGATGTCTCCCCTGGACACCCAGCTTTAAAATTTCTCTCTTTTTGTACTCTTTCCTTTTATTTCTCAGGCTGCCGACACTTAGGGAAAATAGAAAAGAACCTATGTTGAATTATCGGGGGCTGGTTTCCCCCGATAGGAAGCAGCACTGGATCCTGGACCACCAGGCCTTCCCTGGGTTGTAGGAGCCTCATGTCGACAGGCAAGCACCATGCCTTTTGTACTCTCGCCTCCGTGTTTCAGGCACGTATTGCATGAGTGCACAGATGATACTTAAAATGATCTAGAATTATATTTAGTTATAGTTCTATCCCCTTCCTTTTCAGATGACTAAACTGAGGCACAGCCAAACTGAGTAAAGTTTGCTCAAGGTCATGAAGTTGAATAGTAAGAAAACCAGAATCCAGGTGCACCAGCAGATCTTTGAAGTCATCTTGCCTTCCTGTTGAACCAAAAAAATAATTATTCCTGGGTAGGGAATAGATAAAGCAAGGGTTTCTAGAGAAAGGAGAAGTGGTACTAATGAGAAATTACAGGAAAGCTTGATATTTTAGACAGAGGAATTTATATGGACTCCTAGTGCCAGTTTTAGAACAAGGAAATGATGCAGAGAAAATTAATGTGTTGCGGAAACCGTGGCTCAGAAACACAGCCTTCCCTTCAGGGCTTGTGAAGTGCTGGAAGATCTATAGCAGGTAAACCAGGCAAGGAGAGGACCAATAGGAAGAGCATGGGGTTCTGAGCCAGAGGGAGCTGGATCAAGTCCCACACCATCTGCATGGCCTTGGCCTAGTGACTCCATCTCTCTAAGCCTCAGTCTCTGCACCTGTGAAGTGGGGATGACAACAGTGCCTGCCTCCCAGGGCCACTGAGGGAACTCATGCATTTAGCAAATCCTTATAGAGTCCAGGCCCTAGGCTAGGAATCACATATGGAACAGCAAACTGGACAGATACAGTCCAGCTGCCGGGGGTTCATTCTGGAGGAGAACAGGTAAACAATGAATAAATAAGGTAATCTCAGATATAAGGTTACCGTGACAACAATACAAGCCAGTAAGGACAAAGAATGACTTGTTGGGTGGGGGCAGGGAGGAATTATTTATTGGAGTAGTCAACAAAGGCTTCCCCTTAGAATGATGAGGAAACACAGCTATAGGAGGGACCCTCATTCAAAGCAAAGAGCAGCAAAAGCACTGGGATGCGGACAAGACCAGTGTGGCAAGAGTAGTGAGAAGGTGGCCAGGTGAGACAAGGTGAGTCTGAGGTGGGGACAGCAACCTGCCCAGACAGGGCTCTGGAGAGCATGGCGAGGCACTGGTGTTCCAAGGGCAATAAGGAGCCCTGAGAGGCTCTGAGCAGGAACATTCCATGTCCAAAAAGTAATTAACCTTTTATTATTTTTTATAGAGACAGGGTCTCACTCTGTCGCCCAGGCCGGAGTGCAGTGGAGCAATCTCGGCTCACTGCAACATCTGCCTTCTGGGCTCAAGTGATCCCCCCAAGTCAGCCTCTTAAATAGGTGGGACTTACAGCTGTGGGCCACCATGACTAGCAAATTTTTGTAATTTTTGTAGAGATGGGGTCTCCCTATGTTGCTCAGGCTGGTGTCAAACTCCTGGGCTCAAGTCCTTGCCCTCCCAAAGTGCTGAGCTTACAGTTGTGAGTGATCACGCCTGGCCAATGATTGACATTTTACAAAGGCCACTCTGTCTGCCATGTGGAAAATGTGTCACTGCTCAACGAGTTCTCCTTGCCTGTGCCTAAACACAGCCAATTTATCAAGACAGGGGAATTGTAACAGAGAAAGTATTTAATTCACACATTGCTGGCTGGAGTTTTATTATTACTCAAGTCAAAATAATTTTTGTATTTTTTCTTGTATTTTTTCTCCCCAAAAATATAAGAATTGGAGTCTTTAAGGATAATCTGGTGGGTACGGGGTTAGGAAGTGAGGAATGCTGTTTGGTTGGGTCAACAATGAAATCATAGGGGCCTAATGGCTATTGTGAGCTATTACAGTAGCTCACAACAGTAATCCCAGCACTTTGGGAGGCCGAAGGGGGCAGATCATTTGAGATCAGGAGTTCGAGACCAGCCTGACCAACATGGCAAAAGCCCATCTCTACCAAAACTTCAAAAAAATTAGCCAGGCATGGTGGTGCATGCCTGTAGTCCCAGCTACTCGGGAGGCTGAGGCAGGAAAATCAATTGAACTCAGGAGGCAGAGGTTGCAGTGAGCTGAGATTGTGCCACTGCACTCCAGCCTGGATGACAGAGCGAGATTCTGCCTTTAAAAAAAAAAAAAAAGAGAGAAACCATAGGGGGTTAAAGTGGGTTTTTCTTGTTGTCTTCTGTTCCAGTGTAGGATCACAGTGTTGTAACCCAGCGAGTTGTAGAAAACACCACACGCTGAGACTAATTCAGGAGTCCTTTACTGCCGGCGACCGAGAGACGGCTGGAGCTCAAAATTCTCTCGGCCCTGAAGAAGGGGCTAGATTTCTTTTTATACCTTGGTCTAAATAGGGGAGGGGGAGTCTAGCTGAAGCAATTTTTACAGAAGCAGAACAGGCAAAAAGTTAAAAGATAAATGGTTACAGAAACAGTTACAGGAAAATAAACAGTTCCAGGTGCACGGGTTTAAACTATCACAAAGTGATCAATGCAGGGGCTTTGGGTGCCATCAACCGAGCACGTTCCTAGGAGCTGCTAGTACAGCTTGCCTCAGTATCTTATCAGCAAGTGCATTCCTGGATGTGCTTGGAGTCGGCCTGCACTAGTTATGTCCTTAAGGGAGGGGGTTAAGGGGGGCTGCAAGTGAAGGAACCAAAATGAAGTCTGTCCGGCTCTCTCAGCTAAGACAGAGTCAGTCAGGTTAAAACAAGGTAGGGCATCACAACAGAACTGGTTGAGCCAGATTACCAAGCACTGATCTCAGATTTTACAACAGTGATGTTATTATCCCCAGGAGCAATTTGGGGAGGATCAGAATCTTGCAGCCTTCAGCTGCATGGCTCCTAAACCATAATTTCTAATCTTGTAGCTAATTTGTTAGTCCTACAAAGGCAGACTGGTCTCTAGGCAAGAAGGGGTTTTGTTTTGGGAAAGAGCTGTTATCATCTTTTTTTCAAAGTTAAACTATAAAGGGCTGTTACAAAGTTAAATTATAAACTAAGTTCCTCCCAAAATTAGTTCAGCCAATTCCTGGGAATGAGCAAGGACAGCTTAGAGGTTAGAAGCAAGATGGAGTTGGTTAAGTCAGATCTCTTTCACGCTAATCGTTTTCACTGTTAATTTTTGCAAAAGCAGTTTCAATTGGACTGGGAGAGATAAAAGAGGAAGGCAGGAAATGAATGCACAGGGCCATAGTAGGGGTGCAGGCAAGAGAAGAGGGTGGCTGTGGTGGTGCAGAGAAGCGGGTAGTCAGGATTTGCTTCTGATGTACAGCCAGCAGGACCTGTGGGCAGACCAGCTGCAAGCCGTGGGAAGGAAGAAGCACCAATGACACTTGCTGGGTTTAAGATGGAAGAAGACTGGGCAGCCAGGCAAGTTGGTGGGGAAAGCAAGAGTGCTTTTGGCCACACTGCATCTAAGAAGACAAGCTGCAATGCAAGGGCAGAATGCTGAGGAGGCATCCCGGATGGAGGAGTGTAGCGCTCAGAGGAGAGAGAAGAGAAGCAGCTGAAGGGAAATGTGCTGGGAGGAGGGGGAGTGTGTGAGGGTGGGCAGGTGGGTGAGTGAGCACCCTTGCACACATATTGGATTTCATTTTCACATTTTTCCTCTTTCTGCTTTACTAGTGAGTGACCTAGAAACATATACAACTATGTAAAAAACAAAACAAAACTAAACTTCTATATGGTGTAGTGGCATTTCTCCTATGCCATGGTGTTGTTGTGAAGATTAAATAAATTAATACATGTTAAGATGCTTAGAAAAGTGCCTGGCACATATACAGTGCTCATTGCATATTATTTTTATTTCAATTTAAATGGAAAAAGACTAGTTTACCTAGCAAGGGGCTTTTGCATAACTTACTATCCATTTTGAAAAAATGTCAGATGCTCTTACCTTTAATTGAAAATACATTTAATATTAAATATGTGCATGGAAGAAATCATACTAGAAAAGTATGAGAAAAACATCTGATTGGCCTGGCACAGTGGCTCACGCCTGTAATCCCAGCACTTTGGGAGGCTGAGGCAGGTGGATCACGTGTTCAGGAGATCGAGACCATCCTGGCCAACATGGTGACACCCTGTCTCTACTAAAAATACAAAAATTAGCTGGGCATGGTGGCACATGCCTGTTATCTCACCTACTTGGGAGGTTGAAGCAGGAGAATCGCTTGAACCAGGGAGTCAGAGGTTGCAGTGAACCAAGATCGCACCACCGCACTCCAGCCTGGCAACAGAGTGAGACTCCGTCTCAAACAAAACAAAACAAAACAAAAATCTGATTGAATAGTTAGTTGCCTAACCTTGACAAA
>NW_012101421.1:5283841-5290058 GCF_000951045.1 Mandrillus leucophaeus
TTTGTGTGTGTGTTTGGTTTGTTTCTTTTTGTTGTGGTGGTGGTAAGTGGGGGGGGTGCACATTTATACATGTACTTAAGTGTATAAGGACATAGGTAGAGGAGACACCCAATTATTCATGTTGATCGCCTCAGAGAAGTGGGATGGAAAGGTGGGAAGAGCAGGGAAAAGAACTGTACTTTGGAAAAAGTTAAAATGCCTATAGAGACGTAAATACATACTTTCTCTTTACAAATCTTTATATAATCTAGACCCCCCTCCCTTTTTTTTTTTTTTTTTTTTTTAGATGGACTTTAGCTCTGTCACCCAGGCTGGAGTGCAGTGGCACAATCCCAGTTCACTGCAACCTCTTTGGTTGTGATTCAAGCCATTCTCCTGCCTCAGCCTCCCAAGTAGATGGGACTACAGGCGCATGCCTCCACACCTGGCTGAATTTTTGTATTTTAGTAGAGACAGGGTTTCACCGTGTTGCCAAAGCTGGTTGTGAACTCCTGAGATCAGGTAATCCACCCGCCTTGGCTTCCCAAAGTGCTGGAATCACAGGTGTGAGCCACTGCGCCTAGCCAATTTAGCTCCCTTTTAAAATTAAAAATGGGCTGGGCATAGTAGCTCACACCTGTGATCCTAACACTGTGGGAGACTGAGGTGGGAGGATCCCTTGAGCCCAGGAGTTCGGGACCAACCTGGGCAACATAGTGAGATCTCCCATCTCTACCAAAAACAAAAACAAAAACAAAAGCTAGGTATGGCAGTATGCCTGGTTCCCAGCTACTAGGGAGGCTGAGGCAAGAGAACCCTTTAGCCCAGCCCAGGAATTCAAGAATGCAGTGAACTGTGATCACACGACTGCACTCCAGCCTTAGCAACAGAGTGAGATACTATCTCAAATAAATAAATAAATAAATAAATAAATAAATAAAGCAGTCTAAATATGGGTCCACTATCCAGAATATACACATTAAAAAAACTTACAACTCATCAACAAAAAGACAACCCCAATTTAAAAATGAGCAAAGAACTTAAACAGCCAAAGAACTGTAAATTGCCAACAAGCACATGAAAAGCTGCTCAAAAGCATCAGTCGTCAGGGAAATGTTAATCAAAACCACAATGAGATGCTACATCATACTCACTAGGAAGGCTACATTTAAAAAAAAAAAAAAAAAGGAAAAACAAATGTTGGTGAGGATACGGGGAAACTGGAACCCTCATTAAGCACAGAATTACCACATAACCCAGCAGATCTACTCGTAGGTATTATACCCAAAGAACAGAAAACAGGCACTCAAACAAATGCATGTACACACATGTTCACAGCGGCATTCATTCATAACAGCCAAAAGGTAGAAACAATTCAAACGTTCATCAACTGATGAATTGATAAACCATTGTGATACAGCCATACAATTGAGTATGATTTAGCCATAAAAACGAATGAATAACACGGTGAAACCCCGTCTCTACTAAAAATACAAAAAATTAGCCGGGTGCGGTTGTGGGGGCCTGTAGTCCCAGCTACACGGGAGGCTGAGGCAGGAGAATGGCGTGAACCCGGGAGGCGGAGCTTCCAGTGAGCCGAGATTGGGCCACTGCACTCCAAACTGGGCGACAGAGCGAGACTCTGTCTTAAAAAAAAAAAAACGAAGTACTGATAGGTGCTCCAAGGTGGATGAAGCTCAGAAACATGCTAAATGAAGGAAGCCAGACACAAAAGGTCACGTGTATGATTCCATTTATATGAAATGTCCAGAATAGGTAAACCCATACAGACAGAAAGCGGACTGGTGGTTGCCAAGACCTGGGAGGGAGGGGGAAATGGGCCGTAAGTGCTTCACGGAGTTGGCTGTCCTTCGGAGTGATCGAAATATTTTGGAAATAGCAGAATAGTGCTTGCATAACATTGTAAATTTACTAAACGCCACTGAATTGTTCACCTTAAAACGGTCCATATTACATTACGTGAATTTCACTTTAATTACAAAAAGAAAGAGAAACGCTAGCGTTTACGCAGGCAGAGGGCAGGATGGGGACGCTCCTCCCGGGCGGCCTCGTTGCTGGCAGCGCTTCCGCCCGCCGGCGCCCCAGTCAGTACGGCGCCCGGCGAATCTGGAGGGCGAAGCTGCGGTGGAGCAATCACAATAGGACTGTCAGAGAGGAGGCGAGCCGGAAGGAAGATGGAAAGGCGGGTGGGAGCCTCATCTCTGGACTCCACCGCCGCAGCCCGGTCAAGCCGCTCCGCCCAGGCTCAAATCGGACTCCTAACTCCGCTGGGTGCCTGAGACGACGCGGCAGGCGGAGGGGTGGTAATGAGGGGACGGGGACGCGGCGGGCGGGTGGGGCAGCCTCCCGGCTGGGCACGCCTCCACGCCAGACTTGACACGAAGGAAACCGGAACCTCTCTGCCGGGGGTGCCAGTTTCCGGAAGCAGCTTGAGTCTGGACGCCAACGTCGGCGACGCTGGGAAACAGACTTCCGGCGCCATATAGTTTCACCAGGTATCTGCGGCGAGCTAGCGGCGGCGGCGGCGGCAATGAGACAGAAGCACTACCTTGAGGCTGCAGCGCGGGGACTGCACGACAGCTGCCCGGGCCAAGCCCGCTATCTCCTGTAAGAGGACTGGAGAGGAAGCGGGAGGCGAGCGGGGAGGTGTTCCTTTGCTCCTCACAAGTCTGTTTCTCTTTTACAGCTGGGCCTACACTTCGTCGCACGGTAGGAAGAACGCCTGTCTCTTAGTGCGTTGGGCTCCTGCCCCGCTTTCCTCCGTTCTGCACAACGCTCAAATAAGGACGATGGACTCTCTCCCCTCCTTAAAAACTACAACAAAACAAAACCCGCATGTTTCTGCGTTTCGTGAAAAATCCAGATTCCTTAATGTGCCTGCTTGCTTTTGTTAGCGGCATTTGAGACACTGATCAGTCTTGAAATAGTTTCCTGCCTTGGCTTCTAGGTCATTACGTAGTTCACCTCCTCTTTATTTATTACTTCTCGATTTGCTTTGCTGGTTCCTCCTAATCTCCCCAAGCTTTAAGTATTGTCGTATCCCAGTACTCAGCCCTTGGACCTCCTTTCTAGGTACACTCACTTCTTTGGTGACAGTTTTTCATCCAATCTCATGGCTTTTAAATACCATATACCGAGGACTTACAAATGTATATACTCAGCGCAGACCTCTCCTCTTAATTCTAGACTCATATATCCAAATGTCGTGACATTCTTTTCAGTGTCTAGTAATTCAAACTTAGCTAATATGTCCAAAACCTGAGCTTTACCCCCCAACAAGATCCTCCAGTTTTTCTCATTTCAGTAAATAATTCCATCCTTCCCTTACAGTTATTGAGCCCCAAAACCTTGGAGCCATTCTTGACTCCCAAACTCTCTTTCTTCCCCCAAGCCAGTATGCGAGCAAATCCTGTTGGCTTTAAAATGTATCCAGAATCAGCCAGGAGCGGTGGCTCACACCTGTAATCCCAGCACTCTGGGAGGCCGAGGTGGGTGGATTTGAGGCCAGGAGTTCGAGACCAACATGGCGAAACCCCGTCTCTACTAAAAATACAAAAAAATTACCCGGCGTGGTGGTGCACGCCTGTAATCCCAGCTGCTCGGGAGGGTGAGGCATGAGACTCTCTTGAACCTGGGAGGTGGAGGTTGCAGTGAGCAGAGGTGGCGCCAATGCACTCTTCCTCACCACATCCATTGCTACTACCCTGCTCCAGCCTATCACCAGCTCTCTCCTGGATTATTGCTAACAGCTCCCATGCGTTTCTAGTGTGTTCTCAAGCCAGCAGCATGAGTGATTCTGATAAAAACCAAAGCTAGATCATGTCACTTCTCTGCCACAAACTCAAATGGCTTCCCATCTCCCAGTAAAAGTGAAAGTCCTTTAAAAGGATTGTAAGGCCCTACATCATAGGCCCGCATACCTCTCTGACGTCCTCTCTCTTTCCTTCACACAACTCCAGTCACACTAGGCATCCTTGCTTTTCTGTTTCAGGGCGTTTGCAGCTACTCCTCACTCTGCCTGGGATTCTTGCCTCACATATCTGCTATCATGCTAATCCTCCGTTTCCATCTGGTCTCTATGATATCACTCAATGAAGCTTTCCCTAGCCACCTATTTAAAATTACAGTTAACTCCATCAACACTTCTATTCCCCTTTCGTATCTGCTTTTTTATTCCCAGCACTTAACATTTGATGTTGCTATATTTATTGTATGTCTCAGTGAATTGTCCTTTGTTCACTGCTGTGTCTCCAGCACTCAGAACAGTGCCTGGCATTCTTAATTGTCACTTAGTAAATATGAATGAATTTCACATTTGGCGGAGCTAAATTTAAGTGTGGTCTTTAGCTTCATAAGTGCTGCTATATCCCTGGCACTTAGCACAGTGCTCAATGGTAGATACTATTCATTGTGCTAATTATTTAAAAAAAGAAACAAAATCGCAGTGCAATTTGTTATTTTGTGGTAAATGCACTGGTAAAATTGGTGAAACATAACAGCCTTTTAAAACTTAGTAGCAAGTAATGAGAAGTGGCTAGATTTTGGATATATTTTAAAGCCTACAGGATTTGCTAGCATAGGTTGGAGATTTGCCTGTCTGTTGCTGAAAGGAGTGAATGGATGGAATTATATTTGCAAAGTAAATTACTGCCAATTTGTCTTTTTGTAAATGTTTATATTTTGAGTTTACTTAAAAATGTATATCTGCTTATATTAAATATCAATATACTTTTTATAGTGTTGGCAGTTTGAGGTAACAAAACATTCTAATTTGCTGAATTGTGAGTTTCATTTGTATAATTTTAGATGATAAGAGCACTTTTGAAGAAACGTGTCCATACTGTTTCCAGTTGTTGGTTCTGGATAACTCTCGAGTGCGTCTCAAACCCAAAGCCAAGTTGACACCCAAAATACAGAAACTTCTTAATCGAGAAGCGAGAAACTATACACTCAGTTTTAAAGAAGCGAAAATTGTGAAAAAGTTCAAAGATTCCAAAAGTGTATTGGTAAGATTTCAGTCCAGTATGTATGAGTAAACTAGAATTTTCTTTTCTTTCACTTAAAATCAGTTTAAGAATCAACCTCGATATAACTCAGATTTATAGTAGTATATTTGGATTATCAAAATATATACATAAACTATTTCTCTAATGATTAGTGTTTCATTATAAGGACAGCTTATTTTTATTTTTCATGATTACCTAAACCAAACATGGTGAGCTCTCAGTTGTTTTGAGATCCCATTGTTGAGCATTATTTTTCACAAACGTGCAGATTTCTTGAACTGACCATTATGACTCCACCTAGATTGCGGTTACCACTACATTATTTTTTCAGTTAATGGTCCTTTGCTTCAAATAGTAGTATGTTATGTATGTAGGTATCATGCCACTTCTTCAGCTGTCCTCCCACTCCATATCAGTGTGTATTTACAGGTATGCCCAACAAAGGTGAATGCGCCTTTTGTTCTTTAAACATTTTATTGAGGGTCTATCATATGCCAAGCAACATTTAATATTGGGGATATAAGATGAAATAAAACAACCAAAATCAGATTACGTATGGTTTACCATACGGAGGCCAGTAGCAAATACACTTTATATCCTGCATATTCTATGTTAACATTTATCAACTGTTCAAGTATGTGCTTATTGTCCAGCACTGTGCCAGGCACTGGACATTATGACAGCTTATGTCTGGCCTAAGACTATAATTAGTAATTACTTGGATTGAAAATTGCCATATTTAGGAGTTTACTAGTGTTGGTCACGTAGGTACATTTTGCTTTGTCATAAAATTGAATGGTTAAAGGGAAAGAAAGAAGAGATAGAATATTGAAGTGAGTATAGAATTCAGTTTCTTAGTTCTTGGAGAATTGTAGTTTTCAAAAATCATTACTGCCACATATTTGGAAAATGTTCTTAAATGGGAAGACAGTAAATGCTGCCTCACTGTCTTGCAGTGTTTTGCCCTCATGAAGCTTACATTCTAATGTACTTTAATCAGAAGTCAGCTAGAAAGGTGCTAGAGGTGTTTTTCTGATTTATTTTAATCTGTATACAGCCTCCTTCCAAAAAGTGTAAAGCAACATAGACCTTTGATAGATGCAGATCTTCCATTGGCATTTTCATCTGCTCATGAACATCAAACTACTTCTCACTTAAATTAGTTTGTATTAATTTGCTGAGGCATGGGCTGAGTCCTGTGCATAGTCAGT
>NW_012101421.1:5291523-5295497 GCF_000951045.1 Mandrillus leucophaeus
AATTTCACATTTGGCGGAGCTAAATTTAAGTGTGGTCTTTAGCTTCATAAGTGCTGCTATATCCCTGGCACTTAGCACAGTGCTCAATGGTAGATACTATTCATTGTGCTAATTATTTAAAAAAAGAAACAAAATCGCAGTGCAATTTGTTATTTTGTGGTAAATGCACTGGTAAAATTGGTGAAACATAACAGCCTTTTAAAACTTAGTAGCAAGTAATGAGAAGTGGCTAGATTTTGGATATATTTTAAAGCCTACAGGATTTGCTAGCATAGGTTGGAGATTTGTCTGTCTGTTGCTGAAAGGAGTGAATGGATGGAATTATATTTGCAAAGTAAATTACTGCCAATTTGTCTTTTTGTAAATGTTTATATTTTGAGTTTACTTAAAAATGTATATCTGCTTGTATTAAATATCAATATACTTTTTATAGTGTTGGCAGTTTGAGGTAACAAAACATTCTAATTTGCTGAATTGTGAGTTTCATTTGTATAATTTTAGATGATAAGAGCACTTTTGAAGAAACGTGTCCATACTGTTTCCAGTTGTTGGTTCTGGATAACTCTCGAGTGCGTCTCAAACCCAAAGCCAAGTTGACACCCAAAATACAGAAACTTCTTAATCGAGAAGCGAGAAACTATACACTCAGTTTTAAAGAAGCGAAAATTGTGAAAAAGTTCAAAGATTCCAAAAGTGTATTGGTAAGATTTCAGTCCAGTATGTATGAGTAAACTAGAATTTTCTTTTCTTTCACTTAAAATCAGTTTAAGAATCAACCTCGATATAACTCAGATTTATAGTAGTATATTTGGATTATCAAAATATATACATAAACTATTTCTCTAATGATTAGTGTTTCATTATAAGGACAGCTTATTTTTATTTTTCATGATTACCTAAACCAAACATGGTGAGCTCTCAGTTGTTTTGAGATCCCATTGTTGAGCATTATTTTTCACAAACGTGCAGATTTCTTGAACTGACCATTATGACTCCACCTAGATTGCGGTTACCACTACATTATTTTTTCAGTTAATGGTCCTTTGCTTCAAATAGTAGTATGTTATGTATGTAGGTATCATGCCACTTCTTCAGCTGTCCTCCCACTCCATATCAGTGTGTATTTACAGGTATGCCCAACAAAGGTGAATGCGCCTTTTGTTCTTTAAACATTTTATTGAGGGTCTATCATATGCCAAGCAACATTTAATATTGGGGATATAAGATGAAATAAAACAACCAAAATCAGATTACGTATGGTTTACCATACGGAGGCCAGTAGCAAATACACTTTATATCCTGCATATTCTATGTTAACATTTATCAACTGTTCAAGTATGTGCTTATTGTCCAGCACTGTGCCAGGCACTGGACATTATGACAGCTTATGTCTGGCCTAAGACTATAATTAGTAATTACTTGGATTGAAAATTGCCATATTTAGGAGTTTACTAGTGTTGGTCACATAGGTACATTTTGCTTTGTCATAAAATTGAATGGTTAAAGGGAAAGAAAGAAGAGAGAGAATATTGAAGTGAGTATAGAATTCAGTTTCTTAGTTCTTGGAGAATTGTAGTTTTCAAAAATCATTACTGCCACATACTTGGAAAATGTTCTTAAATGGGAAGACAGTAAATGCTGCCTCACTGTCTTGCAGTGTTTTGCCCTCATGAAGCTTACATTCTAATGTACTTTAATCAGAAGTCAGCTAGAAAGGTGCTAGAGGTGTTTTTCTGATTTATTTTAATCTGTATACAGCCTCCTTCCAAAAAGTGTAAAGCAACATAGACCTTTGATAGATGCAGATCTTCCATTGGCATTTTCATCTGCTCATGAACATCAAACTACTTCTCACTTAAATTAGTTTGTATTAATTTGCTGAGGCATGGGCTGAGTCCTGTGCATAGTCAGTTAGATATGTAGAAGAAAGGAAATTAGCTAGAAAATGGACCATTTCTTGAGAAATGAATCTTGAAAAGAAAGTCAACTTCTAGATCTAATGATAGGAGTGAAGAGGTGTGAGAATATAACAACTCGTTTGGTTGTATAAGTTACTTTAGACCTATATTTACAAAATTGCTAAGGATTTGAAGGGGCTACTTAAATTTCCAGTGATACTCTGCCATGTTTTTTTTGAGAAGAGGCTTGAAGTTCATCTGTAAAAAAATATTAAATGCTTACTGCTGTTACAAAGAACATTCCTCCAGATGTTAAAGAGTATCGTCTCCCATCTCTTCCCTAATTCCCCCCAAACATGGTTTTATATTTAAGAAGTAGAGAGTTCATTATCTTTGAAAATCTATTTTAAATTAAATAAAAATGTTTAGCCATTCATTTTTATTGAACATTTTCTCACTTTAAATTTGTTGGCTGGGCACAGTGACTCAAACCTGTAATCCTAGCACTTTGGGAGGCAGAGGCGGGTGGATTGCCTGAGGTCAGGAGTTCAAGACCAGGCTGGCCAACATGGCAAAACCCTGTCTCTACTAAAAATACAAAATTAGCCGGGCACAGTGGAAGGCACCTGTAGTCCCAGCTGCATGGGAGGCTGAGGCAGGAGGATCGCTTGAACCCGGGATGCAGAGGTTGCAGTGAGCCAAGATGACGCCATTGCACTCCAGCCTGGGGACAGAGCAAGAATCCGTCCCAAAAAAAAAAAAAATTTTGTCTTATTTGATTCTTGCTACTAGATTGCAAGTTCCCTAAGGACAGCCTCTATTTTACTTACCCCTATAGTATCTGGTGTAGTCCCTGACATTTAAGAATTCAATTAACATGTGGTTTATGGGGTTAAATTATGAGATAAATGACGGGACTGATATTTCTTCTTTTTATGGTAGTTGATCACTTGTAAAACATGCAACAGAACAGTGAAACATCATGGTAAAAGTAGAAGCTTTCTATCAGCATTGAAGAGCAATCCTGCCACTCCTACAAGTAAACTCAGCCTGAAGACACCAGAGAGAAGGACTGCAAACCCAAATCCTGACATGTCTGGTTCCAAAGGCAGGAGTCCAGCATCGATTTTCAGGTATCTTTATCCATGAAGTTTTTGAATTGCCAGTGTTAACTCAGGTGTTTTCTTCTAATTTCCTGTGTTTAATATATACTCCCTAAATATGCCATGCATTTCAGAACCTGGCCATTTTTCCTCCATATGCTTTTCTAGTGTCACATACTCCCATATCTTCAATGCTCATTTCAGTGCATTTGACTTCTACGTATGTTACTCTACTTCCAACATCTCCTGCACCTATTTCCAACTGCCTGCTAAATATATCCACTTCAGTCCCCTACATGTTCAAAACTTAGTTCATCATTTCCCCACAGCTAACCACTCAAACCTGTCCATCCTCCTTAGTTCCTTATTCTGTGAATGAACACACCTTTCTGGACATTTTGACCTAAAATGACAGATACATTCAAAAATCCCTATTCCCTTCATCCTTGTCACTGATTTATATTATACTTTATAATATATATATATTCTACTTCCATGTTTTCATCTTTTTACTCCTTTTTCTCTCTAGTGCTGCTATATTCTGGTTCAGGTCCTTATGCAGCATTTGTCAGGACTACTGCAGTGATTTTCCTAATGGGTCTCCCTGCTTCTAGGATCAAACTCTTTTAGTGTGATCATCTTTCTGGAGCATAGCTCTGATAAGAAGCATCACTGTGTAGCATATGGATCAGTGCTTTCCAGCCCTATCTGGCACCAATCTGTCTGCCTGTCTTTCTTTGCCTTAAATCATCCTATGTGCCAACAAAACTGAACCATTCACGGCTGGGCATGGTGGCTCACACTTGTAATCCCAGCACTTTGGGAGGCCAAGGCGGGTGGATTGCCTGAGCTCAGGAGTTCGAGACCAGCCTGTGCAACACAATGAAATCCCGTGTCTCATGTCTCCTAAAATACAAAAAATTAGCCGGGCATGGCAGCGTGCAACTGTAGTCCCAGCTACTTGGGAAGCTGA
>NW_012101421.1:5295588-5303275 GCF_000951045.1 Mandrillus leucophaeus
GTCTCCAAAAAAAAAAAAAAATACCGAACCATTCATAGTATACTTTCTTGCCCTAAACATTTGTTCTTGCCCTTTTCTCTGTCAGAAATTCCTGAGAAAATCTTAACAGGCATTTGTCAAATGATAATACACCAAGGATAGCCATTGCCTGTATATGGCCATAAAAAAAAAGAGTAGAAAATGATTGTCATTTGTTGGTATAACTAAGTGTGGGTTTTTTTTTTTTTTCAGAACACCTACGTCTGGACAGTCAGTATCTACTTGCTCCTCAAAGAATACAAGCAAAACAAAGAAACACTTCTCTCAACTGAAAATGTTACTTAGTCAGAATGAGTCCCAAAAGAATCCAAAGGTGGACTTCAGAAATTTCTTATCTTCTCTGAAGGGTGGACTTTGAAAATAAGAAGTGCCTGATGTCAATTCTGAAACTAAAGTAAAACAACTTTTTAAACTTTTAGTTTTTGAATACGTGGAAACTAGATCTGAATGCAAACTTTTCTTGGCATCCTTCAGTGTTTATAGGGAAAGTACCTCATTAGTATGAATACCTGAAACCTGCCTACCTCATAGGATGGCTGTGAGGATCAAAAAATATATGAAAGTTCCTTGTAGATATATATCTATAGATATGTATGTGTATGTATATAAAGATATATGTGTACATTGAGTAGTGGCATTACTATTTTTTCTTCCTTTAGTCAGCAGTTTTTATTTATGTCATTTTCTTTCAAAAGGGAATTGAGATCTTTATGAGAGGGTCTGTTCACTCAGAAGGGTTTCTTCCATGTGTCTATAGCATTACTGATAATTCAGGAAAAGGATCAAGTCCTATTTTCTCACAATTATCTGCATAACTGTTTTAGTAAAACCTGAACCTTATTCCTATTTTGATTGCAAAAGTAAATATCTGGAACATTCCTGATTATAGATCACTCAATAGGAGACTAAAATCTTCTTTCTGTTTAGAAAAGGGAACATACTGTTGGTGATACTATAAATTAGTACAGCAACTTTGGAAAATAGTATGGAGGTTCCTCAAAAAACTAAAGGTAGAATTACCATATGATCCCACATCTGCATATATATCCAAAGGAATTGAAATCAGTAGTCAAAGAGATGTCTGCCCTACAGTATTTCATTGTAGCAGTATTCACAATAACCAAGATATGGAAACAACAGAAATGCTTGTCAAAGGATGGATTTTTGTAAATGTGTATATACACAATGGAATACTCTTCAGCCTTTAAAAAGCAAGAAATTCTGTCAGTTGTGATAACATGGATGAACCTGGCGGACATTATGCTAAGTGAAATAAGCCAGACACAGAGAGACAAATACTGTATTATTTACATGGGATCTAAAAAAGTAGAGCTCATAGAAGTAGAGGATATAATGGTGATTACTGGAGGCTGTGGCTGGGGGTGGGGGGAGTAGAAAGGGAAAGGGAAATTTCAATTAAGAGGAATAAGTTCCAGTGATCTATCGTACAGCATGATGACTATAGTTAATGTATATTTCAAAATAGCTGAAAGAGGGTTTTGGCTTTTTTTTTTTTCTTTAGAGATAGAGTCTTGCTCTGTCATCTGGGCTAGAGTGCTGTAGCATGATTATAGATCACTGTAGCCTTGAACTCCTGGGCTCACACTTGAGCCTCAGCCTCCAGAATAGCTGGGACTACAGGCACACACCACTGCACCTGGCTAATGTTTCATTTTAAATTTTTTCATTTCCTACTACAAGAAGCCATAATTATTTATTTTTTGTAGAGGCAGGATCTTACTATGTTGCCCAGGCTCATCTTGAATTCCTGGCTTCCAGCAATCCTCCCAACTCACTCTCCCAAAGTGCTACAATTACAGGTGTGAGCCACAGTGCCCAGCCAAAGGAGTATTTTTTAATGTTCTCGCCACAAAGAAATGATAAACGTTTGAGGTGATGGATCTATTAATTAGCCTGATTGGATTACACCAGTGTATACATGTAATGAAACACATTGTGTCACATAAATATATACAATTATTTGTCTTTTTTTTTGAGATGTAGTCTCACTTTGTCGCCTGGGCTGGAATGCAGTGGTATGATCTTGGCTCACTGCAGCCTCCGTCTCCTGGGTTCAAGCGATTCTCCTGCCTCAGCCTCCTGAGTAGCTGGGATTACAGGCACCCGCCACTACGCCCAGCTAATCTTTTGTATTTTTAGTAGAGACGGGGTTTCACCATGTTGGCCAGGCTGGTTGTGAACTCCTGACCTAGTGATTCACCCGCCTCAGCCTCCCAAAGTGCTGGGATTACAGGTATGAGCCACCGTGTCTGGCCTACAATTATTATTTGTCAATTAAAAATATACTCAAAGGCCAAGGTTAACCACTTGGTTTTATAGTTGCATGAAAATAAAATTGTGCTAACTGGTGCCAGCACCAAAAGACCAGGTATTCACTTTGTGTCCACAGCATCTGGCACAACACAATGGTTATGGTAGCTGCTTTACCTTTCTGGCTAACTTCTCTCTAGAACATCTGTTTCTCTTGAACTCTTCTTGCTCCTGATCACCTGGTCATAGCGAGCTCTTTGCAGTTCTCAATACATACGATGTACTTGTCAGCTTCGGGCCTCTGCATGTGCTTTTTCCTTTAGGACTACTTTGGAGACTGCCCTCCACCTCGACCCCACTGCATTATGAGGGGCCACTTTTTTTCCCACAGTTCTGGTGACCCTGTAGTGTCTTGTTTCTGATCATTACCAACTGCCTGTGAGATCTTTGCAGACCTGAGTGGTCTCATGTGTACCCCCAGTACTTAATTTGTTGTCCAGCACACAGCACAAGCTCTGCAGATTCCTAGACTACTACATTTAATGAGTTCTACTTGTTCCACACTAAGAACTAAGGTCCTTTCTGAGCACGATTGGAAAGTAGATAAAAAGTAAAGACAGGGACTCTTTGGTGGAAAGTTGTTCGCATTACTTCATTTGCAAGTGAGGGACACCATGGATTCTTGACTTTGCTATTTGGCAGAAAGGTCTTTGGGCATTTCTAAAGAATATTTGAAAACTGAAGTGTGGATATAAAACTATAAAACCTTTAGAAGGAAGATACAGGAGTAAATCTTCATAACCCTGTACTATGTAGTAGTTTCTTAGGTATGACATCAAAAGCACAAGCAACAACAAGAAAAACAGATAAACTGGACTTCATAAAAATTAAAGACTTGTGTGCTTTGTTCAAAGGACACCATCAAGAAAGTGAAAAGTCAGCCCCCGAGTGGGAGAAAATATTTGCAAATCATATACAAATGACCTCCAACTTACGATGGTTCAACTTGAGATTTTTTTTTTTTTTTTTGAGACAGAGTCTTGCTCTGTCGCTAGGCTGGAGTGCAGTGGCGCAGTCTCGGCTCACTGCAACCTCACTTGAATCACTGGGTTCAAGTGATTCTCCTGCCTCTGCCTCCCGAATAGCTCGGACTAAAGGCACATGCCACCACGCCCAGCTAATTTTTGTATTTTTAGTAGAAACAGTGTTTCACCATGTTGGCCAAGATGGTCTCGATCTGCCCAACTCAGACTCCCAAAGTCCTGGGATTACAGGCGTGAGCCACTGTGCCCAGCCTCAACTTGAGATTTTTTAACTTTACGATGGGTTTACCAGGACATAACCCACCCTAAATTGAGAAGCATTTGTATCTGATAAGGGACCTATATCCAGAATTATAAAGAACTCTTAAAATTCAATAATAAAAAGACGAAAGATGGTCAGAATCTGAACACAGTTCTCCAACATGGCTAATGAATACATGAAAAGATACTTCATACCTAGGCTGACTCACAGACACAGTACAAGTGGTGAAGATGTAAAGAAACTGGAACCATCACACATTGCTCCTAGGATTGTAAGATGGTGGAGTCACTTTAGAAGTTTGGCAGTTCCTCAAAAATTTAAACAGAGTTACCATATGACCCAACAATTCCACTCAGGCATATACCCAAGAGAACTGAAAACAGATGTCCACACAAAAACCTGTATATGAATGTTCATGACAGTAGTGTTTATAATATGCATAAAATGGAAAATTCAAAATAGCTAAAAGAGTGTTTTTTGAATGTCCAGCAACTGTTGAATAAACAAAATGTGGTTTTTCCATACAGTGGAATAGTAATGTTCAGTCAAAAAAAATTACTGATATATGCTAGAACATGAATGACCCTTGAAAACATTGTATTAATTGCAAGAAGCCAGACACCAAAGACCACATATTGCATGATTCCATTTATATGGAATGTTCAGAATAGGAGAATACACAGAAATAGACAAGTGGTTGCCAGAGGGATAGGGAGAATGGGGAGCAACTCCTAATGAGTAGGGGGTTTCTTTTTAGGGTGATGAAAATATTCTGGAATTAGATAGTAACCATGGTTGTACAACTCTGACTGTACTAAAAACACAATTCTACACATTGAAGAGGTAAATTTTATGTGAATTATCTATCCTTAAAAAAATAAACATTACCTAAATTTAATGTAGACATTAAGTTTTAAATCCTGTAAAGAGAAGCAGCAGAGATACAACATAGGCTCAGATTTTGAGCAGCTGTAATTTCATGGCTTTCCTGGGCCTCCACCATATTGCCATAGGGCCTGTCACATGCTTATGCATCCTACTGGCTACAGCAGTGCATCCTGAAGACAGCTCAAAATAGCCATGGGCTACTTTTCTAGTCATGGGCTGTGGAGCCTGGAACACGTGACCAGAGTACCACTGACCCTGTGGACCAGCAAGCGTAAGTTAAAGGTAGCCATCATGAGGATGAAGAAGCGACCCTCACCAGCCAGAAAGGGATGTATGGGGTAAGCAGAACCCTATTAGAGAGAAAAGCCAACAGGAATGATTGGGCAAACGGCAAGAGGGGACAAAAACTGGTGTGCCTTGTTGGTGATACAAAGAACTCTGGGATGACAGAGTTGATGACAATCTGGAGGCCAAAATCATCTTTGACATACCCTAGTTCTAAAGCGGACACTATTCTCCCTCTCAGCACAGCCCTTTGGGGCTTTTACACAATGGTGACTTCTAATTTGATCCCTACTCAAATTTTAGAACTCCCAAGTAATGTTCCCAAATGGATCATATCGAAGAGGAGCAGTACCAGTGAATTAACTGGGTCTCAAAATACAATTGCACATTTCAGACGTTGCCTTAAAGTTGTGTCCTCTCATTTTCTCATTCCTGTTCAGCTATAATAGGCAGTCTTCCTCTTATTCACCAGGGGATTCCATCCCTCTGATTCAGGACCATGGTATATGGAATCGCCCTGCCTTCTCATCTTCAGCCTCTTGCTGTACGGGATCCATCCTCTTAGCACTTTTTTTCTCTAAGTAAACTATTTATTGCTGTGTAACACAGAGAAACACTCATAGCTCTGATCACAAATCTGAGTCAGATGCCTCCTGAAGAATGGACTTCTGAGGAGCACCGTACTCACCCTGGCACAGCTCTCACACAGGAGTTTGCTGAGAGTCTCCTGCCTGTGTGCCTTCCAGTATGTGAGCTCTGTGAGGGCCGTAACCCCAGGGTGTAAGTAACTCATCTAGAACATGTGCAATAAACTTCTCTCTGTACTGATGTTAAACTTACAATGAAATAGTTTTCAGAATAAAAATAAATTTGTATATATTAGTTATTTGGAAAGAAAATCTCATTTTTTCTTTTAAAAACGTTATGATAGAAACCGTTTTTCACAGTCTACTTGTTTTAATTAATTACAATTTGTATTTTCCATTTTGGTGCTCAAGTTGTTAAATCTTGGCCAGCAGGAGCTCCTCGAGCTCCTTGTAAAAGCTGGCTGCTTTGTTCAGCACCATCAAAACTTTGAAGGCATCCCCTCCTTGCTTCTCTGCAAGGAAAAGTTCCAGGACCATCTTCACTCCTTCAGCCCCCGACATGGAAGCAGCCACTGTCCAAGAAATCCTGCTACTTTTGAGCAGAAATTCATAGTGACACCAAAAACCGAAGATTGGGCTGCTTTTACTCAGGAACGGTAATGGTGCTGCTACCCTAGATCACGTCAGAGACAGAGCTGGAAGAGATAAATTCCTTTAAAACATCATGAGTTTGCATATCTTATCACTTAACATTACTTGAATGTTTTAACCCTTCAACCAAATAATAGTATCCTTTCTAACTTGATAAATCATATAATTATTCCTTATTGAAAATTCGTGGCCAGGCATGGTGGCTCACGCCTGTAATCCCAGCACTTTGAGAGGCCAAGGTGGGCATATCACTTGAGGCCAGGGGTAAAAGACCAGCCTGGCTAACATGGTGAAACCCCATCTCTACTAAAAACACAAAAATTAGCCAGGCATGGTGGCACACACCTGTAATCCCAGCCACTAGGGAAGCTGAGGCATGAGAATCGCTTGAATCTGGGAGGCAGAGGTTGCAGTGAACCGAGATTGCACCACTGCACTCCACCCTGGGCAAAAGCTTCAGGTTTTTTTGGAGACTGTCTCAAAAAAAAAAAAAAAAATTCTTAATTATGACCAAGAATTACGTGTTTGAGAGGCAATATAGCCTGCTGGTTAAGCTTGTAGTCTTTGAGGTCCTGCCCTGGTACAGTACCTGGCTGTGTCACTTATTAACTGTGTAATCTTCAACAAATTCTCAATTTATCTGAGTGTTTCTTTACATGTAAAACGAAGATATTAACAGTACCTACCTCATAAAAACTTTGTTGAGGTCTCAATGAGATGGTGCATGAAAAACATCTAGAAGAGTAGATGGAATATTGAAAGTGCTCAGCTGAGCTGTGCTGTTATCATTGATCGATACATCTATGAAATATTAATATCAATACCAACAATAAAACCACTGATGACCAACAAGATTTTAGCACCTACCCTATAGTGGTTCTTCTTTGAATACATCCCACTAATAATGTAGGCAAATTGTTTTGGGGTATTTGTAAACATTTTTTGGTTGTGATAATTTTAACAGACTCTCTTCTTTAGACAGGCTTCTCTGAGCCCTCTTTTCAACTAGGCCTCATCCTTGCAAGGCTCTGTCTTTGGCTTTGCCTAGCCCAGTTTTAGCAAGAATCCTGCTAAATCAGTTTAGTGGGAATTCCCCACCCTTGATATCTGACCACTCTGGCCTGCCTTCAGCAAGAATCCTGTCAAAGTCAGTTTAGCAAGAATCTCCCTATCCATGATGTCTCCTCCTGGTAGTTTTCCATCCACTATCCCCCTCACTCTGCTCACTGGCTACAAAGCCCCAGCTGTCTTTGCTATATTGAGGTTAGCCCAATCTCTCTCCCTTATCGTGATAGTCTTGACACCTATAGCAATAGTCTCGAATAGAATTTTCCCTACCGTTGTAACGTGTAATTTTTTCTTTAACAATATAAACACTTTTCTAATACATCTTTAGTTGTTTATGTTCATTTGAAGGCAGCTTAGTCAGTCTAAGACAGACTTACTTTGATAGCTGCTTTCACTTATGATCCTTTCTTGAAGTGGCATGTAGGTACTAGAGTTAAAGAAGCCCTGATCTGTGAATTCACTTCATGAAATGTAGAAAACACAAATGACCCGATCTCCAAAATTACATACAAGAGGTCCTTTCAGCCTCAGTTGGGTCTTCCTGTAATGACTTAATGCATAGTTGTAAGTACAAGATGTATATAAATCATTTT
>NW_012101421.1:5305535-5336594 GCF_000951045.1 Mandrillus leucophaeus
GCCCAAAACCGCGCCCGGCTAATTTTTTGTATTTTTAGTAGAGACGGGGTTTCACCGTGGTCTCGATCTCCTGACCTTGTGATCCGCCCGCCTCGGCCACCCAAAGTGCTGGGATTACAGGCGTGAGCCACCGCGCCCGGCCTAAATCCTTTCTTATGCTTCTATAATGTCTGCCACATAGTAAAGGCTCAACATATCCATTCAACAACCTTAGAAACTATGCTTGCTATATTGAATGGGTAAGAGGTGTTTATTTAGATACTCTGACTTACTAACTGGACTTCTGACAACTTAGGTCCATAAAATGCAGAAAAGCTGAGAAGAATTTTTCAATGGGTACCCTTAGGAAACCACAAAAGCCGAGACCATGTTCCTCTTACTGTTCACTATAGTTCATTTGGCACCACTTCTGAAGCTGAAAGCAACCCATCAAACTTTTCACCTAGACAGATAGCAAAGAAATGTATTTTAACTCCTGTTCCAACTCCAGTCAACTTGGTAATGGCTATCTGGAGTGCTGACTGTATTCAGGCTTCATAGAATTAGTGATGTAGGCCATAAGCAAGAGACAGAAGAATGTAAGATGAGAAGGGCATATATGGCATACACCTGTCACCCTTCTCTGAAGGGATGATGGCATGGGTTCAGACACAATGCAGATCTGCAGAGTTCTTTGATACACTATTGTCCAAAGTAAAGAGAACTGAAGGTGCTACAATTTTGAGTTTATAACTAAATTTTGTTGGCTTTTATTGATAAGTTCAGATGGTATGTATGTCTAAAGACTAAGATTATTTTTTAAATCAGAACACATCTGCAAACAATTATTGAAGTCATGTTTCAATTTTATCCTTCGGAAAACAAAAGTACACTGTGTGGATTTTTAGAAGATATAAAATACTATTTTAATTTCATTAAGTAGCATATAAAGAAGTCTGTGCATCTTTAACGTATTTAAAAAACAAATGAGATTTCTAGTACAGAATGAAGGAATTCTAAAGGGCTTACAGAAGCTATCTAAATCCACGCAATGTACTAAGTAACTTAGGTCCATAAAATGCTGCAAAGGTGAGGAAGAATTCTGCAATGGGTATTCTTAGAAAACTACAAACTCAAAGAGCACGATCCTCTTACTGTTCACTATGAATGTTCTAAGTAATATATATTATAACAAAGATGGAAGCCAAATCAGAGTCCAAAACAAAATGAAACTGAAGAATATTTTAACCAAATGATGTATAATGATGGCAATAACTTTCCGTAATAAAAGTATTTAGAATTTGTAAAATGATAGATAACAAACACTTAATATGTTCATTGTATCTAACCTCATTATAGTATTCAAAAGTTATTAACTGCCAAAAATATACGTAATGAATATTTTATTTCATATATGACTACAAGTAAGATAACAGCTGAAAATAAAATTGCTTAACTATTCCCCTGGGTTATCTAAAAAAGCAATTGTTTCACTTTATAAGAACTTATAAACTAATTTAAATATTAAAAATATACAGCTTTAAAAAAATTCATATTCTGAAAACACTTTCCTTATATTTTAAAAAATTAAGCTTTCTGTTTCTAAGTGGTATTCTTCAAAAGAGATGCCCTTAAAAAAAAAAAAAAAGATTTTTCTAACCCAAAGCTTTATGCCATACTGCAAAAACTGGTTAAAATTATATTTTAACCAATCAATAAGTTCATCACTAGCAGTTAGCTTCCTACTGGTTCCTGGAAGGAAAATTATGCTCAAGTGGAAAAAGATGGTGCTTTATGCTGCCGGTATAAAATTTTACCACAGCTATAACTGTTCTGTCCCATCAATGGATATAAAAGAAAGAAAGGAAAGAGACAGAAACTAGAAAGAAGTTGCAATCTTTCTTCATCATGCTAGCCAACACATAAAGATACTAGAAACTCAAACAGGGAGAATGCTAAGCACCGATGACATCTGCCTGTACTTGGGCACATCCAGAGCTATTAGCTATATAGGGATCCAAGGAATTGGACATGAAGCTCACCAGAGGTCCTGCAGCACTCAAACACCAGCTCGGAACGCAGAATGCAAACAGACTTTAACCTCCCGCAGTTTACCACATTCCTGCTGCAGCCTAGCAACTCAAATCACAAAACCACAACCCAGGCACCACTTCCCACCTTATGGCAGTGTAATGAAATTACACAAAAGTACCTCTAAAAGAATCAAATAGCATTGTGAGCACTCTGCTAATCTTGTACTTTTTCTATAAAAATACAAGATTTTATAACTTAAATATCAAGAGCTAGAAAAGACAATAAATACTAACACAGTATTTTGAAAAAGCCATGTTTTAATGTATGATTTAAACTTCTTAAAATTTCTCACTTATCTTGTTTTTCCATTAAGTAACATGAAATTTCCTTCACTGAACAAAGAAATATGACTTTAAAAAGATTATAAAACTGGCTTGGTGTGGTGTCTCACACCTATAATCCTAGCACTTTGGGTGGCCAAGGCAGGAGGATCACTTGAGGCCAGAGTTCGGGACCAGCCTGGTCAAAATAGGAAGACCCCAACTCTATTTAAAAAAAAAAAAAAAAAAGATGATAAAACTAACGACACAATACCTGTACAACTGAATTTTTAAAGACATATCTGAATAAACTTAATGGCTCTGGACCACAATATCATTTACATTAATTCAAAATTTCAGTTTTATACTTTTTCCATGAAGCACAGAACTCAGATATATGTATAATTCTATGGTTCACTGCAAATTCTACTTTAGTCCATGATCTATTTATCGAAGAGACATTAAAATACAGTTTCCATTTTTTTTATGTCATCCAAAAAACCTGTGGTGGTATAATCATACCAAGGGCTACTGAGTCTTTTATGGTAAGGCAGATGATGGTCAGACCCCAAAATGCATTTCTGTTTCTCTTTCACTCTCCCATCCTCAGAAGAATCATAAGAACTGTGCTAGACAGAGAAATGAAATAAGAAAATATAGAGGAATTTGCCCAGGTGGACAACGGGGTTCTTAAGTTTAAAATAAGGAAGATGAGGAGGAAGAGCATCAGGAAGAATAGCTAATACATGCGGGGTGACGGGTTGATAGGTGCACCAAACCACCATGGCACGTGTTTACCCACGTAACAATAACAAACTTGCACATCCCGCACATGTAAACTTAAAAATAAGGCAGATGAAAAGCATTTTTTTAGCTTGTCAGGAAGGCCTGCTATTACAATTGCTTTTGTTGGAGCAAAAAGTCCTTTTAAAACCTCTAAAGGTTTGCCATATGTGAGAAGAAGTCTATTTGAGGTAACATGTTGGATGCCTAGAACAGTAGTTCCCAAAACAGACCTGGAACTCAACAGTGCGTTTAGCTGACATCTTGCTTTTTAGTTTGAATACTTGGATAACATTAATTTCACTATCACATGAAATGTTATGCAAAATATAGACTTGGTGATAGTGGAACTGCAAAACAACACATCAGTGTAAGAGGCAGCATCACGTAGTGGTTAAGGAGCACCAGCCTGGAGTCAAACTTGGAGCCAGGTTTGAATCTCATCTTCACCATCTACTGGTGCAGAGTCACACAGAACTTAAATTATTTTCGTTGCCCAGATATAAAAGTGGAATAATCAGAGTATTTACCACAAAGGATAAGTGAGGTGCTTAGAACAGTTCCTGGTGCACAGTAAGTACCATATATGTGAGCTACCATTATTATCTGTTAGAAATCATACATTGCTTTGTAGGGCATGTTTCTCAAAGTGCAGTCTATGAATTACCTGCATTAGAATCATCTGGGTAGCTTGTTTAAAATGCAGATTTCTGCATCTATCCCAAATCTTCTGAAACAGAATCTATGGGTATGGGTTCCACTGTATAAAACCTACTACTGCAGAGGCAAAAAAGTGGATGGGAATGGGAAGTATCTGAATTCAGATAAAGTGACCAGATGCCACCCAGGAATAGAGAACCAGGGGTACCGGCCAGAGGACTGCATCTCCCCAACTTTTTAGATGGTAAGAATCACAGAAAATTTTCTCACTAGGTATGTATCCTTTTTGTAAGTGCTCCAACTGAGTTTATCAAAAATATGGCAAACACTGCCCTGGAGATTCTCACAGATTTCCAGTATTTTCAATTTTGCTTTAAATTCAAGGAGTGGTGAAAGGGCATAGGCTCCAGGAGGTTGAAAGTACCAATTGAATCTGTTCACTCAAAAGCACTTAATAAAGCACTACTAAGCAGTGGACCAGAAAAGAATATGTAGTCTTGTTCTTTTCCCATAAGGAACTTGCTATATAATGAATTGTAAAAACCATACTTTATTATCTTGTTACCTGGAATTTGTTTAGAGCAGTGGTTGTCAGAATGTGGTCCGTAACCCCAGTGGCATCAGCATCAAGTTGTTTGAACTGTAAACCATCAGGCCTTACCCCAGACCTACTGAATCAGAAGCTCTGGGAGTGGGGCCCAACTCTCTGTAGTTTATAAATCCTCTAGGTCAGGGCTGTCCAATCTTTTGACTTCCCTGGGCCACACTGGAAGAAGAATTGTCTTGGGCCGCACATTAAATACACTAATGATAGCTAAATGAGCTTTAAAAAAAAAATCTCTTTATGTTTTAGTTTACAAATTTGTGTTGCACCACACTCAAAGATGTCCTGGGTCACGTGCAGCCCACAGGTTGGACAAACTGGCTCTAGGTAATTCTGATGCTCGCTCAAGTTTAGGAACTACTAGCCACGTAATCTCCTCCTTCAGCAGTCTCTCGACCATAACATCAGAATTACTTCCAGTACTTTGCTTCCCTCCCAGTCCATTAATCTTTCCCCTTCCCATCCCACATCCAATGAATCAGATTCACAAAACAACCTACACATTTCAAAAAGAACATAAAACTTTATTAAGAACATCTTATACTGTCATCAGATACAGCCAAAGAAAAACAGGTAAACAAACAGGGAAAGTTCATCTTCCCATGTGCTATTGCCACCTCAAAACAGACTCCCGTGTGGATGGCTGGAACAACAGTTGGCAACAAATGCTCTGTATAAATAATTCATTAAGTAACACAATGTTTCCTTTCTATACAGAGAAGAATTGGGCTTACATTTTAAGCTTTGATATAGTGCAACAACTATGAAACAAGACTACATCTTTAGGAGCTATTTCTTCATAGAATACAAAGCAGTTTAGTAGCTTTATGTTATTTCAGATAATGTAATTTTTTTTAATGAAAAGTTCAGAAAGGACATTCTAACTTTCCCAATTAGTTCTATTTGTACTGTTGAGTTTTTTCTCTCTAAAGATTTCTCAGAATCAGTTCAGTAACTATACTTTAAAAGATGAGCTGCTCATCTATAGTGATAATTGACAACTTAGTTTTGTGATTTTGCAAATCAAGATGTCTGGGTCATCCCCACTTTTGCTGATTCTGAAAGATTTCTTATAGAAAAACCCTGATTCAGAGTGCATGTGAGAGGAGGTACCAAAATAGCTGCATCTGGACAGGGAGGTTGGCTATTGAGCACAGCTGATTCTCTGATTCCTGGTTCCCCTCTATGGTCCTTTTACTTACTGTAGTGATGGAAGGAGAGAAGGAGCACCCGGGAATCTGTTCAGATTGCCACTCCAGACAGCTCTCTGCACTGTATGTGGAGAAAAGAGTGATGGTATCCATTCAAACCATAGTAGCCCTACGGCACCATGCTTTTCTCTTGAGGGGCCAGACCAAACTGCACTCAAAGATGCATGATTTGCCTCAGGTACACAGTGGAGAAAATGCTCATGATTTACAATTTGGTATTATAATACCCCCAACTAATCCCATTTCTTGAGAAAATGAAGTCTTCCTTTTAGGAAGAACGTTTGCTGCTAAGGCTTACCATGTTAATTATCACACAGCTGAAAAGATGACTTCTAAATCAGACTGTATTGTCTGTGTTCAGTTAATAAGTTAACCAACAACTGAAGTTTGTGGAGGATTGGTCGAGGGGTGGGATTCAGGTTTTTGAGTACTATCACTTATCACAAACCTCATCAAGCTTTTTAAAAAAATAATGCATTTTTATCATAAATATTTAGAGCAGATACTGGCATTAAAATCAGTATCTAAGTCAGAAGTCTGTCTGAAATGGTGAAAATATTTCAACAAACTTCTAAAAGATTTCAAATCTTCCCAGGAGTACATAGTTTATAAATTAGTTTTAAATGGAAAAAAATATATATTTTGAATGGATAAATCACCACATTAGCAGATCATAAATAAGGTCAAGAGATTGAAAATAAGTTAACATACAAGTTTTTGCTTTCACATTAATAAAAACTTAGTATACTTTCATAACATGTACAACCAGGTTTCCTAATTGTGCAATTGTCACCTCCCCACTCGGCTGAATCTTTTTCTTCAATTCCCTACACCTAGGGACAGAGGTACACAGCACAGGCAGACATCCCAGGGTGTGAGTGTGGCTGCTGCATGCTGTGTTCTACTTAGAGCGGTGTTACAAATGTTGGTCAAGATCTATGATTAGTAACCTGTGAACCACGTTACAAGTAAAGGACATTCATGGTTAAGTGGATTCAGTTCCCAGGTGAGCTATCAGCGGTAGTGTTAGGGAATCTACTATTCTTTCTGTGAGAAAATGCACCCCAAGTCCCAAAAGTTGACTAAAAAACTTTGGAATAAGCCATGTATTATTAGTAGTGCATGGAGGGGCACTACTTATATGTGTCTCTGTTTTGGAGAGAGGTCAAATTGTTAAAAGAACTATTTGCAGAACTACTTGGCTATTAAAAATAAATGTCTGCCTTCTTCATATGTAATTCATTTTAACTACAATTTCTAATACTGAGAAAGAAACAATGAAGCCATTCAGACTAGAGAGACATAACTGGCTTGTGGGATTTTCAAGATGTTTTATTGACTACCTAATTTGAATCTACTTACAAGGAGAAAAAAAATGTCTACTATGTAAAGCAATGAATGAAAATAAACGTTTATCCTAAGTCATTATTAAGTACAAATCCACAGCTTAACAACGTGTTTTTAAAAGCAGGAGAGCATGCAACTGCTCTAACACACAGGGTTAGAAATAAAAGGTAAAAGTACATTTGTTTTGGTAACTGTAAATATACAAATATAAAATTTACCGTATCTACCCTGTAGTGTGGCACTGCTTAACTGCCAAATACAGAGTCATTCAAAAACCTTAAGGAAACATTTAAAATGTCTCAGGCTACTTTACTGAACATTAACGAATATTGTGTTCTTGAGCTATTAGAGCTAAAAATACTATTTTTTAAAGTTATATGAGTAAGGGAATAATAAAAGTATCATTATTTCATGTGTCTTTTAATCCCATAGATGGCTTTTTGTTAAAGGGATCAATTATGTTAAAAGGAACTGATTTGACAAACTGAAACCAGTTCCAGAACCAAAGTTGTCCTCTTGGTAGAATGTCAAAATTTATATTATTTCCATAGTATTTTCATTATTAATCTACTCAAATAATTACAAACAGTTTAATCAAGGGAGTCACTATTTAACATTTTTAAAATCTACACTGGCAGTTGGAATGGAACTTTTACAATGCTATTAAGGAACAGTTTTCTAGACTTTCATCTGCCCCTCAAAGTGACTTCTATGTTGAATGTTAAATTACCGACCTCTAAGGAATCAAAGGCATGTAGAGACACAGAATAGATATTTTGTCTGGGGAGAAGGGTAAAGATTATGTTGGAACATTTAGTCCCTTCTACAATCAAGTCCTAACTATACCATAATAAAGTCTCAATCAACTCCTAATTAGTTCTTCCCCTTTAGGAATTACATAGTATACAGTGATTAGATGCTGAAGAAAATAAAGAAAAACAATGGAAAATACCTGAAGAAATAGAAACAAGGGATTTCTCACAAGGCCCCAGATCAAAAAAAAAAAAAAATTTACAAAAAGATCTTTTGAAAATAATCACTATTTGTGAGCTTATTAATACACACAAGTCATCACTTTGTTCAAATCATGTTAATTTACCAATAAAATAGTAAACAAACCAACATTTTAAACAATTTTATAAATTACTCGTTGTTCCTTTTGTTAGTGTTTCTTTCTCAACAATATACAAAAATAACACTACAGGACTATCCACCTAACCTGTCTCCATCTCTTGCAAAGTCCTGGGACCTGGGAAGAGGCTGGTCCATCAATCTTCACTGTAGATGTCTCCCGCAAAGGGCAGGTGCATGTGGCTGCCAGTGACGTTGGGCAATCGAGATAAGTCTGGCAGGTTCTGGATCCGGGACCTGAGTTCTTTGCGCACCAGGGAAACTCTGGCTAGCTTGCGCTTGTACTCCTGTAACATCAAACCACTTTCATTAGCATTCAGGGATTGAAAGAACTTCCTAGCTAATAATGACCTACATCAAGTTAATGCCATATTTAAAAAGGTTATTCCAGTGTTAGTTTTCACATCAAAAGATGAGCTTTGGAAATACATAACTAGTAAACTATTATTATTAAGAAAAACCACAATCTTTAGCTGTTGCTTCACACCAGTAGAAAGAAGACTAACATTAATATGCTTAACCTCGACATATAAGATGTTCAGTTATTCTTGAGTTTGGGCAAGAAACAGTACATATTTATTTTCACAAACCTTAACTAAAATTTGGTAAGAACATCTATGAAAACTCAGTAAGAATGGCAAGAGTCTGTGGTGTCTGAAGCAGGACTGCTCCCTTCCTGTGCCCTCCCATCTAAGCAAGGAGGGTCCACTCCAGACTGCTGCAGCCAAGAATACAGGATCACTCTCCCTACAACTCCCAGCAGGAGGGCTTTATTCCCAGAAAGAGTGCCTCTCATCCTACCCCAGCTACCTGGTGCTGAAGCTAAGTCCTGAGATAGAGCAGGCAAGAGCCTGGGGAATCCCTCCTGCCCAGCCCCTACTCTTCGAAAAGAAGTTCTTTCTTATGCATGGAGGACTGAGAATACTTGGGTCCTGATAAGCCTCATCCCCAACTCATGAGGAGGTGGCTCCACAGAAGAAGAGGCAAGCCAAGACAGCCTCAGGCTGCTGCACCCCTCCCTTTCTCCAAAAGCTCAGCACCCACAGCAGGGTATCACTCAGAGAAAAGCTTCCCACTATACCCATCTCAGTTCCACGGTCCTGACTCAGAGATTTGGTCTGAAGGAAGTAGCAGGCAGTAAAATACATATGTCCATGGCAATTCACTACTACCACAGTGCATGGCACAAAGCAGGGAGATTCAGGCTCTTTCCAAATGTCACAGGTAAGTCCTGAGAGGACCATCCTAGCGAGTGCATAGATGAGGAAACACCTAAGGAAGAAACCCAGCTAGGAGTTTACTGCTACTCTTCAGGAAAGAAAGGACTAGGGCCTGAACCAAACCAACAGTAGTAAGGATAGAGCAATGTCCTTTATAAACTACATTATATGTACATAATACCTTAATTTCAAAGACTAAAACAATGTTTAGAAAGAAAAATCAGCAGGAATTGGCTGTGGTTCTGCTGTGAGGAATAATGAGGGTTCAGGCTTCAAAAGCAGGCGGATATCGGGGCCGTCATCTGAGATAGCAAAGACGGGCACAAACTCCTTTGGAGAAGGATACAGAGTTAATTTTTAAGCATGTTAAGTGTGAGTTATCCATGGGATTTCTAGTAGGCACTTGGAAATGTGATTACAGTATTCTCAGCTACAAATAAAAATTTAGGCTTTATAACTGACAAATTCTAGCTAAAACCAAGAGAAGAGTATGAGCCACTTAGGTTTATATAAATAATCTACATTTCTCAATCATTTTGCCCCTCCCTTCTCTACTCTTCTGCACGTCTACCATGAGCCAAGATTTTGTCAAACTTTATTTTTTGTGGTTTTAGTAAAAACATACATATAATGAATCTATCTGATTTTCTATCTTTTCCATCACACCACACTACCTCCCATGATTCTAATGTGTCCACCCAAAAGATGGCATGACCCTCCTCCCTCTCCTGGTTAAGAATCACAGTACACACAGGAAGCAAGAGAAGTGAGCTAATAGCAAAATGCAGAAATGTCACCAATGTTGAAAAGGATCATGAAAAGAGCAGTAAAAGAGTAGCAGATACCAGGATAGAGAAGTGAGCATGTATCTGGAAAGTTTCCAACTTTTTTCTTATGAAAATACTGGCTTGCTGAACAGATGCTTTGGATGTGGTAACTATAATCCAACCCTTCAAGAACAATACCACTCACATCCATTATCTGAATAACTCAGTAATTATCCTTAACTAAGAATATCTGCCTTTTTTTTTTTTTTTTTTTTTTTGAGATGGAGTTTCGCTTTTGTTGCCCAGGTTGGAGTGCAATGGTGCCATCTCAGCTCACCGCAACCTTCACCTCCTGGGTTCAAGTGATTCTCCTGCTTCGGCCTCCTGAGTAGCTGGGATTACAGGCATGTGTCACCACGCCCAGCTAAGTTTTTTGTATTTTTAGTAGAGACGGAGTTTCTCCATATTGGTCAGGCTGGTCTCGAATTCCCAACCTCAGGAGATCCACCTGCCTCGGTCTCCCAAAGTGCTGGGATTACAGGCGTGAGCCACTGCGCCCGGCCTGCTCTCCAAGATCTTATAAAAGAATACAATAACAAATTCATTGTAATTTGATATTTGAAAAAGGTTCACCTACAGCATTTCATATTTGAAGTTTCCCACTTAAGTGTGGGCTGTGCGTGATGACTGACTTCCGAAGAGTACAGTATAAAAAGGAGGGAAAAAAGATCAACTTCACAGAGGAGAAAAATGACAATACCTAAGCCATGTGATAAAGGCCCTATCAACACTATCACTCAGGTTGACAGTATTTCCTTTGACATGAGACGAAAATGGCATTCTCCTTCTACGGTCTTCCTCCCTGAAACATATGACTCCACTTTAGCTGTGAGAAAAACATCAGAAAATCCCAACTGAGGGACATGACCAGTAGCGCTGAAAACTATCAAGGTCATCAAAGACAAGGAAAGCCAGAGGAACTGTCACACCCAAGAGAAGCAGAACAACCAAATCTAATGTGATATTCTGGATGGGATCCTGGAACAGAAAAAAGGACATTAGGTAAAAATTAAGAAAATCTGAATAAAGTATGGCCTTTAGTCAATAATGTATCAATATTGGTTCACTACTTACGACAAATGTATCATACTAATCTAAGATGTTACAATAGGGGAAACTGGAAGTGAAGTGTATGAGAATTTTCTATACTCTCTTCATAGTTTTTTGGTAAACCTAAAATTATTCTAAAATTAAAACTTAAAAAAAAAAGTCTGATGGACAAATTAAACATTTTCCCAGATTATCAAAGCTGTTTTGCATAATTCTTAATCTTCACGAAAATGTTAAAACACAGGCATCACTATTTCTGTTCCATAGATAAGAAAACTGAGGCTTTGAAAACTGAAGATAACACGCTGGTTTCCCTTCAGGTAATACAAATCTTCCAACTTTTACTAAAAACTGAACATAAACTGCTCAAGGTTCATTAACACCAGGCACCATGTAACATAATTGATTTTGATACATCAAAATTGATGAATAAATTAATAGAGCTTAGTTATTTCTGGTCAAATGATACAACATTTGCTATTCAAAAAGATACAACCAAAAACATTTTGAGATGTTTTGCAGAGTAGCAGTTGTATTATCCACTGTGATGCAACTTGGTTAAAAATACTGGCCAGGCACCCTGGATCACACCTGTAATCCCAGCATTCTGGGAGGTCGAGGTGGGTGGATGCTTGAGCTCACGAGTTTGAGACCAGCCTGGGCAATACGGTGAAACTTCTTGTCTCTACAAAAAGTACAAAACTTATCCAGACATGGGTGACATGCACCTGTAGTCCCAGCTACACAGGAGGCTAAAGTGGGAGTCACCTGAGCCCAGGAGGTCGAGGCTGCAATAAGCCATGATTGTGCCACTGCACTCCAGCCTAGGCAATACAGTGAGACCCTGTCTCAAAAAATAAAATAAAAAAAAAAATAAAATAAAATAGAAAGAAATATCTGTATTTAAGATTACAAATAATGTATGGCCACTACAGCAAATATATTAGTTATTTTAAACTATATAGAATTTTTATGATATTAAGCCCAATATGAACAAAATTCCCTTAAAGTCAAATACAGTAAAAATTCCTATTTAGAATCTTTTGTTCAAGATTTTCCTCCTTTACCTGTCCAGGATTCCAATTTCTTTCCATATTTCCAAGTGCCAGCTGAAACTCTACATTGAACCTTCCCTAATGCCTTTTCTCATATCTAAACTTTCACTATTTTCTGACCATGTAACAATGTATTGCTTTAACATCCTATTGACCATTCACATATCACATATATAGAAAACACTTTTTTAAAAAAACTGATGAATGAAATGTCAAAAAAGAGGGAAAAAATTCTATCATTTGAATGGTTAAACCTCTTTCACACACATGTATATACATATGTCTCTCTTAAGAAATGCAACATTCATAAGCAAAACATTCAATATCCAACATTCATAAGCAATTTATTTATATTGACTTAGCTACATGCCTTTAAAAATTATTTTTGGAAAGCAGAGAATGTAAATAAAAGGAATGTAACTGAGTATCTATTCTACTACAAATAAGATCAGCAAAGAAAACCAACTTTGCATGTTTTTCCTCTACTACAAATTTTGCTCTTCTTTCCATCTTACCCATCTTTAGTCAAAAGCTACTTGAAGTTTTTAAATTGGGGCACAACATAAAACTCGTTACTAAGAAGATACTTCAGTTAGTATATATGTGTATCCATCCATGTAACCAACACCTAGATCAAGATACAGGCTTTTTCAGAACCCCAGAAATTTTCCTCATACCACCTCTTCCAACTTTTAATCACTATTTTCCAAACTTCAATTAGTTAACTACCACCCTTCATAATGTTCTTTACCACGACTCACTTACACTATTTACATAATATTTAAATCAACTCATTTTTTAACATCTTCATTCTAAGAAATAATATCCATGCAATCACAGGTTTGTTGTGCTCATTTTGGTTTTGACTCACACATCAAAATAAACGTAACTAGGGCCAGGTGCGGTGGCTCACGCCTGTAACCCTAGCACTTTGGGAGGCCGAGGCAGGCGGATCACCTGAAGTCACAAGTTCAAGATCAGCCTGGCCAACATGGTGAAACCCCGTCTCTACTAAAAATACAAAAATTAGCTGGGTGTGGTGGTGGGCACCTGTAATCCCAGCTACTTGGGAGGCTGAGGCAGAAGAATCACTTGAACCTGGGAGATGGAGGTTGCAGTGAGCCGAGATTACACCGTTGCACTTAAGCATGGGCGACAAGAGCAAAACTGTTTCAAAAAATTAAAAAAAAGTAACTATTAAAATAAATGTTATCAGGTGGCACCATGGCATGGGTGCATTTGGGAACCAATGCTTTACCTCATTCTTTTTACTCTGTTGACCTAAGCCACTTTACTTCCCCTGTTTTCCTCATTCAACAAGGCCCACCTTTCTGTCCTTAATTTACCCTTTACTTGCCACCAGTGTCATCACTACCACCCTAAAGTTTGTTATCACTTCAGTCATGAGCAACCCTCATGTCAGTTTCTGCAGTTCCAGCTTCATACCAAGGCTCAATTCCACTGATCATATCCAAGCCCCTCCACTCTTCAAAATTTTGCCCACCGGTCATAAGCCAGGCAAATTTTCACTTTGCCTAAAACTTTTCCACTATTGTTACCATCCTTACTCTAGGCTCCTAGCTGAAACTATGTCTGTACTGTTTGGTTGTTAATACGTGTAAGCCTCTGTCTTGTCTTTCCAAGGGCAGAAGCCTTCTTTACACTGCTATACTTCAGCACTAGTGAAGTAGGAGGTGTGATTTGCCTTGTGTGCACTGCAAGTGGGCTACAGCTTCTTGAAATCTGAACCACCATTACAGATTTCTTTACAGTTAGGATCCAAATTTTATATATTGTTCAAGACCTACATTAAGACTAAACACTGCCAGAGAATCTTTTCTGACTCTGGCCTCAAGCTAACTTCCTAAGATATGCTACTACATGAGTTATTTCTGAATTAGTACTGGATTGTTTTCTAATTTCATACCCATAATTAGGAGAAAACACACTTTCTATGTATCGACATTACTTGCAGTGTCCAGCAGGGGACTGAGTATTAACCAGTACGCCCCAGTCAACACTCCATGAAGTCAGAAGATCTGGATGGAGTACTGTTTCCTCAATCTACTATCTATGTAACCCTGGCCAAGGACTCCCAAAGATTATCTAAGTAAGTATCAGATGTCTCCTTCATAAAATAAGGGTACTATTTTACAGTGCTGTGTGGCCAAACTGATGTGGAAATTTTCAAATTAGGAAATGCTATATAATTGTAGTTATCATTCTGAGATGATATCAGAATCACCTTGCAGTTAAGAACATCTAAGCGAATAAATTTCCTGAAATTTGTAATTCTTGTTCATTTTAGGACTGACCCAGATAGCTGTTCTAAACTTCTAGTTGCTTTAAATATATATTATTTCTGAAATTAAAATATTTACATTGCTACCTTTTTCTTGCAGATGCTGCTAATAATTCTGCTTTTATCTTTCCTACATAATTGTAACAAAAAAAAAAAAGAGAGAGAGAGAGAATTTCAACTACATCCATACGGGTATTTTTAGTAGTCAATTAAAGGCTTTGGTCAATTCTAAGCATCATACTTACTGTATTGCAGACCTATGGCTTCCTACCCATTTCTTGATAAAAACAGCAGAATTTGTAGAGAAAACAGGTACAAAGTTTGTTTTCTCTGGTGATCTCATTTATCTTTAGTATAATGTCCTTTGCCTCTTTTAAGAAGTTAACATACAAGTCTTTCTTAAGCCACTGCTTTCAATAGAACTATTAAGAAGCTTCAGTTCTCATTTTTAGGAGCCATCACCATTTACTTTTACTTCGTTTAGCATGTCCTGGAATTGGGCCTCTTTTCCAGATTAGAGGGAAAAACTAACTGAAGTATTAATCAAGATATAACACGCACACATCCATTTTCTTTTTTAATAAGGCCAAGAAATTCCATGACGCCAGGGAGTTTCTGAAACTGCAGACTAGTCAAGTCTGTTACCATCCCCGGGGGCAGAGTGCAACGGAGATAAAGATCTCAGTGGCTTGCCCTTACCTTCTGGGAAACAAATGCTCAAATTCAGCTTGGTCTCTAATCCTGGAATTGACAATTTTAAAAATATACCACTCCAATGTATCAAATCCTTTCTCATTTCTTTTTACAAGTTATCCTATACATCTCAGATGGAGCAGTCATTTTTTTCCCCTTGACTGCAGAAGTTTTACTTTAGTGTAAGTATCACCCAATGAACTGTCTCACTTCCTTTAGTTCATTTCATTCTCTTAAGAAATCTACTACTGCGAAGTTTCATTAATCTTCCAGATTGTTAACAAGCATGTGGAAAAAGATATTTATCAGGTTTTCAGCAAGGAATCCAATGCCTGACTGTCAACTGGGTTTTGAAAAACCGGTAATGTTAAATTATTAGGGTAGATGTTACAAATAAACTTTATATATTCCAAGATTTCATATACCACACTGTGACCCTAACCAAATAGCTACTACACTTTTCATCTTACTACATGCCAAACATTGTTCAAAGTGCTCCATTTAACCTTCACAGATAGAGATTATTACTAACCATGTATTACAGATGATGAAACTAAATCACATTTAATCACTGATTAAGAAACTTCACCCAAAGTCAACAGACAGGGGCCAAAGGGGGCTCCAACTTTAGATAATGTCTTCAGAGTCCTCATGCTTAACCATTATGCTAACCTCTCTCTCGTATCCTGGAATTATTTTGGGGGTGGGCATTCTGAAGATGTTATCCAAACAAAAGCTCAACTAAGGGATCAGCACAGTGACAGGAGAACTAGTTATGTTCCTAAAACTCAAAATCCAACAAGGAAACACTGTGACTTGTATCAGGTAGTCTACTTCTGTCCTTAAAACATCTCTGACATTCCTAGCAGTGAAGCAGAGTTGTCATTTTCCCATGAATAACAGCATATGGGCCCCACAATAAATTTTCTTAAACAAGAGTAATAGCAGCAACATAAAGACACTAGGGAAAAGGCAGCAAGGGGCTAGTTGAACCAGAAAAGGTGCCCAGTGTCAGGAAAGCTGAACCTCCTAATGTTTTGACCTTGAGGGTGGAAGGATGGAGCAGAGAGAGTAAGCCAGGAGCTGATAAGCAGCATTTAACTTTGGTTATTTCTGTTAAGAAATTTCAAATCAAGCAGAGAGAAAGAATTTAAAGAAATGACCCTCCATAATCAGTCTTTCTACATGTACTCATATTCAAATGAGGAAGTTAATACTGTTACCTTTGTTTTCTAAGTAACGTTTTAGCCTCACTCAGTACATATATTAGTTAATAAAGAATCCCATTTCTCAGGGTCATAAATGTCATCTAATCTGGTGTTTCCCAAATTGGGTGTTCCATGAAACATCATTCCATAAGGTTTTAACAAGTAGGCCAAAAGTCAGAGATTCTGTGCTTATGTTTGTAAGCAAAACTAGGGTTCTTTGCTACAGGCCTGCTCTGATCCTCAGTATCTGAGAAGAGTGAAGTTCCAAGAGTACAATCCGGTTTGCAACATTCCTCAAAATCACTGAAATACATTTCTGCTGAACACTTACTACCATCTTACAGAGCTAACAGCTTATGTACCGAATACAGTTAGGCAAACATTGAACCCAGCATTTCTCGTCCTTGTTATTCAACCTCTTTTTGACCACCCCCAGCAGCAGCAAACTCACTAGTTTGTCTTTCACTTTTGAAGAATAATTTCATTGGGTATATAATTCTAAGTTGGTGAGTTTTTTCTTTCAACACTTATCATCTATCTTCTTGCTTGCATGGTTCTGCTGAGAAGGCCGTAATTTCTTTGTTATGCTACAGGTAAGGTAAGGTAAGGTGATTCCCCCTCTGGCTTCTTTCAAGGTTTTACTTTGGTTTGCTGCACTTTGAATATGGCATGCCTAAGTAGAGATTGTAGGCATTTTGGTATCCTGCTTGGTGTTAGAGCTCTGAGTTTCCTGGATCGGTGGTTGGGTGTCTGTCACTAATTTTTAAAATTCTTGGCTATTTTTACTTCAAATATTTATTCAGCTTCATTCTCCTGCTTTCTAGTATTCCAAGCCCATGTGCATTATACCTTTCCAAATGGTCCCACAATTCTTGGCTGTTCTGTTTATTTGTGGGGACTTCTTTTCCATTCTGTTTTCACTTTGCATTTCAGTTTGAGAAGTTTCTATAGACCTAGTCTTCAAGTTCACCACTTCCTTCCTTGGCAGTGTCCAGTCTGCTGAACTGCCCATCAAAGACACTTTTTTTTTTTCCCCCCCAGTCTCACTCTGTCACCCAGGCTGGAGTGCAGAGGCACAATCACAGCACATTGCAGCCTTCACCTCTTGGGCTCAAGTGGTCCTCCCACCTAAGCTTCCCAAAGTGTTGGTTATTTTTTCCCCCTAGCATTTGCTTTGGATTTTTTCTGGGCATTTCCACCTCTGTACTTATATTACCCACCTGTTCTTGCATTGTATCTACTTTTTCTGTTACACCCCTTTACATTTCAATTATTTTAAATTGTTGGTCTGATCATTTCAAAATTTGTGCCATATGTAAGTCTGGTTCTGATACTTGTTTTCTCTCTTCAGACTGTTTCTTGACTTTTAGCAGGCCTTGTAATTTTTTATTGAAACCTGAACATCAGGTAACAGTGAGGTAAATAGGTCAATAGTGTTATTAATCTAGCTAGGAGTTAGACTGTGCGTAAGATCTGCTATAGAGGTAGATGCCAGAGACTAAAACTCACAACTTCATTAAATAGCCCTTATACATTAGGAAGTTTTAAATGGCAGAGTGGTCTTGCTTGTCACCTGTAACACATCCACTTGTCCTAGTTCTGCTAGTAAACCCAAATCCTCTTTTCTGATAGCTTTCAAAGGGTCTGAAGATAGGTATTCACATAATTTATATCCCTCCCCAGCTCTGATCTCCCCAGTTCCCTCAACCATTCTCCAAGGAACCTTAGTTCCATTTCCCTTTGTTCTTGTCTCTGCCTCTGGATACACTGTAGCAAGTTAATTCATTTTGGTAATATGGAATCCAGAGTTGAAGGTAGAAACCCTGCTGTGGTTTAACCAGCATCTGATGAAACAGAAGCTATCTTCCACATTCTGATCACTTAGTTTATTAGCGTAGCTTAACACTAAACAAGCTGCATCACCATGCTAATAGCTATACTTGTTCAGTGCTTTCTCCCATTAAGTGATGCCAAGCCAGGTCCAGACAATACTGATGCAAATTAACTTTGGAAAATCAAAATAAGGGAATTTATACTAGAAATGTTTAGACAAAGAAAGGTATAAAGAAAGAAATGCAGTGTTTCACAGTGATCTCCATTCAATTTGCACTGGTTATAGACGAATGGTCTAACCTGTCAAGAACATTACTTGACAGAAAGGTACCTTAACCATGGTTTAAGTGAATTAGCTACTGATGGGTGAGTTTCAGAAGCAGAAGTTCTAAGTAAATTCGTGTGCATATGTGCATTTTTCAAAGCTGTTGGCAACTCAAAAAGTTAAAACTTCCATATTCTGCTTTTTGATATAAGTGCTTTAAGAGGTTTGTATTTTAAACTTCTTCAGTGCAATGATATCAAAATATCAAAGTCTAAAGGTTCTTTTGTTTGGTTGGTTTCTTTAGAAAAGGTCTCACTCTGTTGCCCAGGCTGGAGTGCCGCAGCACAATCACAGCTCACTGCAGTCTCGACCTCCTGGGCTCCAGTGATCCTCCCACCTTTGCCTCTCAAGTAGCTATAACTACAGGTGCACACCACCAAACTTGGGGAGGGAGAGGGAGACAGACAGACAGACACAGAATTTTTCTTTTTTTCTTTTTTTTGGTAGAGACTGGGTTTCACCATGTTGCGTAGGCTGGTCTTGAACTCCTGGGCTCAAGTGATCCACCCAAAGTGCTGGGATTACAGGCATGAGCCACCACACCCAGACAAATTCTAGCTCTAACATGAATCTTACTTCAAAAGCTAGGAGGGGTTAAATACATTTAGAAGGTATTGTTACCAATGATAGCATTCCACCAATAAATCACAATGGCACACTGACAGACCTCCAATCTTACTTTCTTTTTTCCAAGATGGGTTCTCACTCTGTCACCCTGGCTGAAATGCAGTGGTACAGTATCAGCTTCCAACAACCTCTGCCTCCTGCGCTCAAATGATCCTCCTGCCTCTGCCTCCCGAGTAGCTAGGACTACAGGTGCACACCACCATACCCAACTAATTTTTTTATTTCTTGTAGAGACAAGGTCTTGCTATGTTGCCCAGGCTGGTTTTGAACTCCTGGTTTCAAGCAATCCTCCCACCTCGGCTTCCCAAAGTGCTGGGATTACAGGCATGAGTTGGCGCCCAGACTCAATATTCTTTTCAGTAATCCACTGCCTGATTTGTTATGTAGGCCTAGTTCTTTCAATAAATCCAACAAGAATAACTTATTTATCCCCATGTGGATAAACAGACCTTTAAAAAGTTCCACTCTTATTTGAAATGAAAGAAACAAGAGATACCAGTCTGGCCAATATGGGGAAACTCTGTCTCTACTAAAAATACAGAAATTAGCTGGGTGTGGTGGTGTGCACCTATAATCCCAGCTACTGAGGAGGCTGAGGCAGGAGAATCACTTGAACCTGGGAGACAGAGGTTGCAGTGAGCCAAAATCCTGCCATTGCACTTCAGCCTGGGCAACAGATCGAGACTCTAACTCAACTCAAAAAAAGAAAAGAAATAAAATAAATTTAAAAAATAAAAGACAATATAAATATGGCTACCTATGTTAAGTTGAAGAAACTCACTTTCACAAAGACTTTTTAAAAAATACAACCACATATTTGCAACTATTTAAAACAAAAAAACAGTGAAACAAAATATATGAAAATTTTAATAATGGTTTTCAGTGACTGCTGTAAATTTGTGGGCGGTTTTTCTATTTTTCAGTATTTTCCAAATTTTCTCTAATAATTATGTATTGCTTTCATGAAGGGAAAATTCTTAGCAAAAAGAGGCAAGGAAAGAAAATTTTAAACTCTGTATGTCACTTTCGGAAGTTGAATTAAAGTACTCAGAAGTATTCAACCATGAGACAGAAATACAGAAAAAGTTAAAGGCACTGAATTTTAGAGCTAGGTCTTATAAATCATTAAGTTCAAAATCCACAGCATGAAAATGAAGAATGCCTTGATAGTATACAATTTATTCAAGTTCATAGAGTCACTTCTAGAACCCATAACTCTCAATTCCCAGTTCATGATTTTACTCCATGTATCACTCACTGGAGACTAACCAAGATAGACAGCCAAGCAGGAATTAACTTTGTACACACAGCATGGCTACAACTGTGTTTTTGTTGTTGTTTTTACAACTAGGTTTACAATGACATTTTTAATCATGATTTTTTTGTAAAAAAAAAAAAGACTAAAGAAAATATATCAAAATGTGACCGGAGCTGTTTGAATGGTTTTAATGTATTTTTTCAAATTTCCCTTAAAGACAGCATGTTAATACCTCTGTGCCTCACTGTTTTCATTTATAAAATAGGTAAGATTAGAATCTACCTATGACACAGTATTAATGAAAATAGAAAAAGTACTTAGAACAGTGTCTTGGCACAGAGCTAATGCTAAGTATTATGTTATGATTAAATTTTAGAGTATTCTCTCACATACAAGGGAGTTTAAGTGCCACGGCAGGGTTTCATTTTTTGGAGACAGGTCAGACAATCTGGAGTGCAGTGGCATCAACATGACTCACTGCACCCCTGACCTCCCAGGCTCAAGCAATCCTCCCACCTCAGCCTCCCAAGTAGCTGGGATTACAGGCATGTGCCGCCATGCCTAGCTAATTTTTTAAAAATGTTATGTAGAGACAGGGTCTCGCTATGTTGCCAGGGCTGGTCTCAAACTCCTGGGCTCAAGCTATCCTCCCACTTCAGCCTCCCAAAGTCTTGGCATTACAGGCGTGAGTCACCATGCCTGGCCATAGCAAGGTTTCAGTTAGGTATAGACCGGCAATTTTTCACCCCCGTAGTGTACAGAAATGTTTTATGTAGTATTGGAGATTTAATTTGAGAGGCTTAAGAATTCTGAGAATCTTGAAACTAATAAGCTATTGGAGGCTTCAAGGGCAGCATCACCTGATAAAAAGCGAGCCCCCCCCATCCCCCAGCCCAATTATGCCTATAAATCCTCAAATGGAGGGAAATGGTGCTTGATGATTAGCCAGAAAGGGGTAAAAATGCCGGAATACAGACAAAATAAAATCTAGCAGGCTAAGCCCAACCTAACAATCCTAGAACCTGACAATCCTAGAACTCCCAGCTCACTAGCAGGTGACACCTAGATGCTCCCCTCCTTCCCACAGATGATACATTCTAAGACAGAGAGTTGAGGGAAAAGGGTCATCTGGCCTATATGACACCTGCTTCTGCATGGGGACACAACATTCTGGCAGGCATGAATAAAGCTGTATTATGTGTTCCTGTCTTCTTTCCTCTTCCCAGTTTTCCTTCTGTCCTTTTTTCTCTTCTTTACTTTCCGATTTTGTCCCCTTGCCATCCTGTGGTTTACTGTCAAAGGAAACTCTTAACACTTTCATCATTTACAAGTGTACTGTGAAATTTCCAGTAGTTCTGAATTATCTACAAGAGATCTCCAACTTTCACACAAAGTCCACTTTATTATACAATACACTGTTAATCCTGAATGGCTTTTTTGAAGCAAAATTCAGGCTTTCACATATCAACTAATAAGCAGGTCAGAACTATCCCATGATGATGTTAGTCAGCATTTCAGTTTTGTACAAAAGGGTCTGCAATGTGGGTGATACTTGTGATAAGAAACAAGGATAGGTATTAGACACACTGAGTGGCAAATATTCAGGTAGCTCACGTTATGTTCAATACTAAAGGAAAAGAATAAGAGAATTTTCTGATTCTGAATTGGAATTTAGCATCAAAAGATTCTAGAGATCCAAATGCAAAGGAAATGCAGGGATTCAGAGGAGGACACTGCTTCTCTACATCTCATGAAAAAGCAAGAGAATATAACTGTTACACATTTTTGCTTGACAGATTTAAGGCAAGTTAATAAAAATGAGATCACCATCAAAATCAACATAATTTCCAGATTGATCTACTAAAAACTAAATTCTGGCAGGGCGCAGTGGCTCATGCCTGAAATCCCAGCATTTTGGGAAGCTAAGGTGGGCAGATCACGAGGTCAAGAGATCAAAAACAGCCTGGACAACATGGCAAAACCCCGTCTCTACCAAAAATAAAAAATTAGCTGGGTGTGGCAGCGTGTGCCTATAGTCCCAGCTCCTCAGTAGGCTGAGGCAGGAGAATCGCTTGAACCTGGGAGGCGGAGATTGCAGTGAGCCGAGATCACGCCACCGCACTCCAGCCTGGGTGACAGAGAGAGACTCCAACTCTAAATAAATAAATAGACACAACTGCTTTTGTCCAAGAGTTTGAGACCAGCCTGGGAAACATAGAAAGACTGTCTCTAGAAAAAAACAAACCAAAACAAAAAATAACCTAAACTTCCCAACTTGAGGACCAGTTCCGCTTAACTATTAAGTTACTTATTCCTGTTTAGCTGGGAGAGGCTACATTTTTAAAAGGCATTGACTGCATTTAATAATTTTTCCTATGATTTTACTAATTTTAAACTATTCCTTGGGTGCTTAAAAAGCATCAGTAACTGTAATTTTAAAAATTATAATTAGACTGGGTGCAGTGGCTCCTACCTGTAACCCCAGCGCTTTGGGATGCCGAGGTGAGAGGATCACTTGTGCCCAGGAGTTGAAGACCAGCCTGGGCAATACAAAGAGATCTCCTCTCTACAGAAAATATAAAAATTAGCCAGGCATGGTAGCATGCATCTGTAGTCCCAGTTACTCAGGAGGCTGAGTAGTGAGGATCACTTGAACCTAGGATGTCAAGGCTGCAGTGAGCCATGATTGTGCCATCACACTCTAGCCTGGGCGACACAGCAAGACCCTGTCTCAAAAAATATATATATATATAAAACTTTAAAAATCTCTCTAGGAAAAAAATAACTGCCCCTCATGGTATATCAATTTTGATATACTGAAATTCTGTATATTTTTATATACATTTGATGCTGGAATTTTGTATGACTTACTTTCATATATATTTTTAGGAATACATTATGTGCAACGGTAGAGCACCATTTACTACATCAAGTTTAAACCACATCAGCACAACTCCAGTTTTCCAAAATCTCACAAAATCTCTCACTTGTTCCACTCTCATTCATCTCCTCTCATTTCACAGTCATTATGGCTTTGACTCTGTTACTTATGTTGTTCCTTGCTTACCTGCCTAGAATTCCCAAACATTCCTTTGCTGATCAGAAGTGAAGATACTCTCATCACACGGCTGTAAGGACACCCTGTTTTCTGATGGACACTAACTGGGTATGGGAGTAGGGAGAGGAAACTCCAGATGTTCAGGTATTTTCAGCAGTTATTTCACATAATTTTTTTTTTTTTTTGTATTAACTATTTCCTAGGGGAAAGTTCTTCCCTTTGAGCTTTTTCTCTTACGTATTGTCTTTCCAAAAATGTTTAGTGGTTCAACCATCTTTACTTAAAGTACAGACTGTATGAATAACCCACTTGGGCTGTCAGAAGGGTGGAAGAGATTCAACATGGATTATCCCAGCAACTGGTTTTCCATATCGATTATCTCAATCACTCCTGGCCCTCATCAGCCTGGAGAAGACACTGCCCTTTTCCTCTGTTCCAAGCTCCAACACAGGCAGACTCCTCACCATTGCTACCTGGCCCAAGAAAGGATATTGAGGGGTTTACCCGCCTGATTGTTTCCACTGCAATGGAGTCACTGTGTGTTGTTCCAAACTCCTGCTTCCAGGTGTCTCACTTCTGGCATGGAACATTTGTGTAAATGCTTCCACCTTTACAACAGTACTTGCTAGGATGTGAAATCTTTAATTCAATCCTGTCACTGTTCCATCTTCCATGAATACTGTCTCTTCTGGGGCACCCACAGCATTTCTTCTCTCATTAGAACAGAGATATTACATATATATTATAATTTCTTCATTTCCTATGTATCTATTTACTTCATCAATACTTATCTTTTTGGCAATCTTTATCAACCATTATTAATAGAACTGTGACAACGAAAATGTTCTTTATCTGCATTACCCAACATGGTAGCTAATAGCCATATGTGGTTAGTGAGCACTTGAAATGTGCCTAATGCTACTGAGAAACTGGATTTTAATTCTTATTTAATTTTGATTAAACAGCACATGTGGCTGGTGGCTGCCTAGGGAACAGTACAGCTCTGTAACTCCACAGTGCACCCTCTCAACTCCTGCATTTCATGTGTCCCTCTCCCATTTCATTCCCATCTCCATTTCATTTCTCTCCCTTCATTATATCTATCTTCACAGTCAACAGACATGTAACTTAGTATATATTTACATACATCTTTGTAATATATGAATTTTGTATACTATATAATATGGTATGATATATAAATTTTATAGTAATTTTAATATAAGGACAGAATATACTGTTTTATGTAATTATCATATTCTAACATATATTCTCTTTTCTACAAATTCTAGGAAAGAAAAGCTACAGACAGATCTGGTGGCACACGCCTGTAATTCCAGCACTTTTGTGAGGCCAGTGCAGGTGGATCGCTTGAGCCCAGGAGTTCAAGACAAGCCTGGGCAACATAGCAAGACCTTGTCTCTACAAAAAAAATAAAAATAAAAAATAAAAGATCAGTCAGGTGTGGTAGTGTGTGCCTGTAGTTCTAGCTTCTTGGGAAGCTGAGGTGGGAGGACTGCTTGAGCCCAGGAGTTGAAGATTTCAGTGAGCTATGATCATGCCACTGCACTCTAGCCTGGGCAACAAACAGAATGAGACCGTATCTCAAAAAAAAACAAAACAAAAGTTGAAACTCAGTCTAATACCTTAAAATAGAAGTTAAGGGTAGGACGTAAATGTCTTTTGTTTTTCTCTACAAAAGAGAGTGAAAATCTAAATCAGGCAAGGAAATGGGGCAAAACACCACTTTAATTGAATCCAAGTGTCCTAATTTCATCAAACATACTTGAGAACACTGGCAGGTTGGGGAATGTGGGGAGAAGAAAACACTTTGCACCAACTTGATTTCTGAAACAACTACTTCCAAGACATCATGAAAAACTGCCAAAACGGTAAACAGCAAATACTTTATTACCTCCAGTTGAAAGGAGATAGACTTCATAAACAGCAGACAAGTAGGCTTGACTCAGATAAGCCAGAATCTCAAAAAAATGATTGAACATATTGTTTAAAAGAACTTGGGAACCCAGTTGCAATCACTGAGATACTAAGACTTAACTAACAAAACACACACTTCCTCTTTGGGAGGACCACTGAGCTACAGATATAAAAATACTACAGACATCTGAAAACTCAAGAGTATCCCCATAAAACTACCTGATTTCACTGGTTAAATGCTAGAGATATGCGAGCTAGAAAATCTCCAGGTTTTGTTGTTGTTGTTGTTGGGGGCTAAAACCTCTGAGGTATTTACTGCATGTGTGGCAGTTTAAAGCACCTAACTCACTTAAATCCCATAATAACCAGATAAAGTCGGTACAATTATTATCCCTATTTTACAGACAAGGAAACAGAGGCCAAATGTGTTGTCGAATGTCACTGAGATAGTAAGTGGTGAAGCAGAACTGAAACTTAGGCAATCCTGCTCGAGTCCCCACTCTTCACAACAAAGCTAATCTGGCCCTCCAAATGTTTACTAATTTAAGACCAAAGTCAACCAGAAAAAGTTAATAACCACTGGCCTCTTTTCTGGCCTTGTATCTTCAACATGTAAAAATATTTTTATTTTTTTCTGTAATTAAAATACATCCTTAAGAAATCAGCAGAAGAAACAAAGCCAAGAGAGCCAAAATAAGAAATCACAAAAGTCAAGTTTTTAAAAAACTCAACAAGCTAAAACACTGGTTCAGCAAGATAAAAAAGACACATATATTTTAAAAACTACATAAGAATCTGATGAATATCTCCAAGATTAACAATGACAGATGTTAAAAAAGAGAGGTTTGAGATAGTCCCAAAATTAACACAAGCAAAAAATGCCAATGCCACACTGCCAAAAATGTGCACCTTCCACAAACAAAAAAGCTCAGAGTCTGTAAGTAAAATAATAGCTTATATGCAGCAAAAATAAATGTCATAAACTATTTATGCCACAGTAAAGATTTTGTAAGAGTCCACCCTTGTCTACAATTTCACCTTCCATGATTTCAGTTACCTAAGGTCAGTCTTGGTCCAAAAATATCATATGAAAAGTTCTAGAAATAAACAGTTCCTAAGTTTTAAATTGCATGCTGTTCTGAGTAGCATAATTACAATTTACATAATTACATCTTTTTGTCCATTCCACCCACCCAGGACAAAAATCATCCCTTAATCCAGCGTGCTGTGTACGTTACTGCCCCCATACAATGTGACTGTAGAGAAACAACAGTACAGTCATACACTGCATTACATTGTGGCCAACAATGAACTGCATATACAACAGTGGTCCCATAAGGCTATAATGGACCTGCAAAATTCCTATCACCTAGTGACCATTCCTATCGCCTAGTGTAGCCATCCTAGCATCATAACACAATGCATTGCTGATGTGTTTGTGGTGACAGCCATGCTACCAGTTGTATAAAAGTACAGTACAATTATGTACAGTATATATTTGATAATGAAAATAAATGACTTTGTTATTGGTTTATGTATTTACTACACTTTTTATTGTTAGATTATATTCTATTAAAAAAAAGTTAACTGTAAAATGGCCTCGGGTCCTTCAAGAGGTATACCAGAAGGCATTATCAGATACACAAATACTTACCACTGTATTACAACTGCCTACAGTATTCACTACAGTAACATGCTATATAGGTTTGTAGCCTAGAAGCAACAGGCTATACTCTATAGGTTGGTGTAAAGGAGGCTACACCATCTAGGTTCTGTCTCTTATACACATCTAGCTACAATGTTCACACAATGACAAAACGCCTTACTATGCATTTCTCAGAATGTATGCCATCGGTAAGTGACACATGACTATATACAGTGTATAAGGTTCAGTATCATCACAGGTTTCAGGCATTCACTATGGGTCTTGGAACACAGGACCTACAGATAAGCAGGGGACTACTGCATTTACTGAAGTTTGTTTAAATAGTCTCTATTCAAATAATAATTAAAAATGTAAAAATTCATTAATGTTTATTAGTAGGCTAATTAAACAGTATTTTGCATTTACATTAAATAGGTCGGAACATTCCTGCAGACTCTGCCAAGCTCTGGAGGTGTGAATATTTTAGTCATTACTCCACATCATTTTAACAAGGACAGTTGGTGACTGCTGTGGTTTCCAGAGGTACAGGGAGGATTCAGGGAGTACAATACCGGAATAATTGGATGGCAGGGCTGGTGTGCTGGCAAAAATAGAGGCAAGGTCCCAGTCAGATCTGGGCTGACTCAGCAAACTCTGGCACTAACATCTACGACTCCTGATTCCTTCTTAACTTGACTTGAGTTGTAGATCTGTGAACTAGCCAAGTAAACACAATGATAAATCCCTTTCTTCAACAGAGACCACAAAAATCTGACAAAACAATCTACGCTCCCAACATTAGACAAGTAGAGTTCTCATGCAGTAAGGAAGCATTAGTATAACAAAAAATAGCAACAACAACAAAACCATAGGAAATACTGAAGGAAAATGAGAAAAGTGAGGCAAAACAAAAGACAAGCAGCATGAAAAGTCAGAACATTCAATATACCTATAATAAGATTTAAGAAAAAAACTATAAACTGAGAAGCAAAAATAAAAGACAACTTGGGTCTTCCTAAGGGCACATCAACTATCAAGCAAAATTAATGAAAGACCAATATCCGACATATGTGCTAGTCAGTGTAGGATAAAGGAAAAAAATACAGTATCTAGGCCGAAAGACAAAAAGATATTCAGTCAAGCTATTGTCCACAGGTGAACAGGAAGGACAGCCACTCTCAGACATGCAAAGACCTGGGCCATTTTTGTTGCTCTTCATGATGTCTTTATTTTTATCCCTTATTTTAAAATTTTAAAATGTAATTTCTCTTTTCTTTTTTCTGGAGTATCTTTTCAAGTAAAAAAAAAAAAAGTTTTTTTACATTTCTGACACATGAATCAAGTAAAATTTTAAGTGAGAAATAATGCATGAATAATAATGAAACAGTAAAACGTTTCAAAAATAAAATTTCTTAAACACCAACAAAACGATCTATCTAGAATCCTATAAACAAAGTAAGTCCATAAAAAACCATAAGGAAGGAGTCTGAGAGAAACTGATAATGGGCTATTGTTTCAAGTCATACATTTTCAGTATTTGTGGTTTTTATTATCTTCCTGTGATTTCTGGTACTCCACATTTTCTCCAAAGTGAGAGTATATAAATATACACACACCTACATACACATACATATATAAAAGAATATATGTATTTGGACAAATACTTTTTGCTAATTTCTTTAAAAAGCTTATAAATTTCTATTACTGCCAGCATGTGTCATAAATATTTAAACAAATAAAAAAGCTTATAAATTTCTAGCAACTGTCCAGAAGATAGAACAGACTACTCTCAAAACAGTATGTTCCCTTTACACCAGAAACTTCCAAGCAGAAGCTGGCTAAACTATCTCGTCTTTCAGGAAAGATTCTAGAATCACATCCAGTACAAACTCAGTTAGATGGTCTCCAAATTCTTTCTAGTTCCTGGCTATAACAAATATCATCAACCTAAAATGATACCATCACTTACGACAGAAAAACAACCTGATTTTAAACTAGGAAAAGGACTTGAACAGACATTTCTCCAAAGCTAAACAGTCCATGAGCATATGAAAAAGATGTTCAATGTCATCAATTATTAGGGAAATGCAAATCAAAACCACAATGAGATACTACCTAATACACATTAGGATAGCTACTATCAACAAAAACAGAAAACAGCAAGTGCTGGTGAGGATGTGGAGAAAATGGAACCCTTGTGCACTGTTGGTGGGAATGCAAAATGTTGTAGCACTATGGAAACCAGTATGTCAGTTCTCAAGAAAATTTGAAAATAGAATTAATGTATAATCTAGCAATTCAACTTCTCAGTATATGCCCCCAAGTTGAAAGTAGGGTCTCAAAGACATATATATATTATATATATATATTTTTTGAGACAGAGTCTCACTCTGTCACCCAGGCTAGAGTGCACTGGCGTGATCTCGGCTCACTGCAACCTCCACCTCCTGGGTTCAAGTGATTCTCCTGCCTCAGCCTCTCAAATAGCTGGGACTACAGGCGCCAGCCACCACGCCCAGCTAATTTTTGTATTTTTAGTAGAAGCAGGGTTTCACCATGTTGGCCAGGCTAGTCTCAAACTCCTGACATAAAATAATCCACCCACAAAGTACTGGGATTACAGGCATGAACCACCATGCCCAGCCTCAAAGATATTATTTGCACACCAACATTCATAGCAGCATTATTCACAATAGCCAAGAGGTGGAAACAACCCAAGTATACATCCATGGTCAAATGAAAACATGCAGCGTATACATTCAACGGATTATCATTCGGCCTTAAAAAGGAAGGAAATTCTGACGTGTACTACAAATTGGATGAACCTAGAGGGCATTATGCTAAGGAAATTAGCCAGTCACAAAAAGAGAATACTGTATGCTTTCCCTTATATAAGGTATCTAGAGTAGTCAAATTCATAGAGACTGAAAGAAAAATTGGTGGCTGGGTGCAGGGGGAAATGAGAAATTGTTGTTGAATGGGTAGGTACAGTGTTTCAGTTCTGCAATACGAAGAGTTCTAGAAATAAGGTGCAAAATCATGTGAATATAATTAACACTAGTGACCTATATACACTTAAAAAAGCTTGATATGGTAAATTTTATGTGTATTTTACCTGAAGTTTTTTAAAACAGTAAAACAAAACTATACCATCCCTTTGACTGAACCCAGAATTTGGTCTACTAGTTACTTTAAATCACTACATACATTTAAGTAATCTGATAAAAGGCAAAGAGAAAAAAACTATGTAAAATAAGTGCTTCTGATACTTATTACCAAACTGTCCTCCACAGAGTGGACCGAATGAATTTACATCAACAATGTGTTAAGAGTTCCCATTTCCACAACCCCATGTCATTACAAAGAATATCATTTTTTTTCTTTTTTGTTTTGAAACGGAGTTCCGCTCGTTGCCCAGGCTGGAGTGCAATGGCGAAATCTTGGCTCACTGCAACCTCCGCCTCCTGAGTTCAAGCCATTCTCCTGCCTCAGCCTCCTGAGAAGCTGGGATTACAGGCATGCGCCACCACGCCCAGCTAATTTTTTATTTTTAGTAGAGATGGAGTTTCTCCATGTTGGTCAGGCTGGTCTCGAACTCCTGACCTCAGGTGATCTGCCCGCTTCGGCTTCGCAAAGTGCTGGGATTACAGGTGTGAGCCATCGTGCCCAGGCTGTTTTCTTAAACTGTCACTAATTCAAGCATGAAAACCGTATCTCCTTATTGCTTTTTCTTTTTCTTTTCTTTCACTTCTAGGAATTTATGAGAAGACTACCACGGATAAGCCAAAACTTAGCTGAAGGGTGATTCAGAGCAATGTTTTTAGTATCAAACTGGAAGTAACATAAATGCCAAAAGGTGATTTAAAGCAACGTTCTTCAAGAGCAAGGAACTGGAAGAAATATAAACACTAAATAGTTAGCTGGCTAAACAAATACTATTTTTTTTTTTTTTTT
>NW_012101421.1:5336944-5363463 GCF_000951045.1 Mandrillus leucophaeus
TGTGGTGGCTCACGCCTGTAATCCCAGCACTTTGGGAGGCGAAGGCAGGTGGATCACCTGAGCCCAGCAGTACGAGACCAGCCTGGGCAACATGGTGAAACACTGTCTCTACAAAAAGCACATAAATTAGTCGGGCGTTGTGGCATTCGCCTGTAGTCCCAGCTACTCAGGAGGCTGATCCCCTGAGGCCTGTGAGGTCAAGGGTGCAGTGAATCATGATTGTGCCACTGTGCTCCAACCTAGGTAACAGAGTGAGACCTTGTCTCAAAACACACACACACACTTCACTGCTACCACCCACTGTAGTTCAGGCTTTTACTGCTCAGAACATAAATTTTTGTAATTAAGTTGCATCTGGTCTCCCTACTGCGAATCTCTCTCCAATCCAATCCACTCAGCAACTTTAACCATTTTCAGACACTGCCAACACCACCACTCCTTTCTTCCCTTTGGCCTGTTATCAACCTCTACTGGGCCTGACATTCAAGTGCCCTCCACAATGTGGCTCCAAACTACTTTTCAGTCTCATCTAACTTCTAAGAACTGATACAGTAACAACAAAATGTAGTCTTTGTTACCAGTTTATTAAGGACTTCCTTTGTCTCAAGAAAATGTAACTGCCCATATGCATCATTTTAACCATCAGAGTTCCACGAACGCCTCTCTTGACAGTTATTAGTATTAGTATTACATTTCCATTCCATGAATGAGTGAACAGGCACAAAGGGCAATAGACTGTAAATTCCTCTCTGTTACAGACTTTGATGTAAAAGAACGAACACTGGCTTAAGGACTCTGGTTTCATCTGTAGCTCCAGTTCTTCCACTAGATGGCACTTTTACTCTGACACTTTTACTCTTTACAAATTCAGTACTTATACAATGCTATGGATTACTACCGTTCATTTTTTATTCATGTTATTCTCACATATTGTTAGTGTTATTCTCCTACAAAAGGGAAAAAAACACAAGCTGGTAAAATAATTCTACAATTTCAAAATGATCATTTACTCCTTTGTTCAAAATGCTCAGCTGCAGCTCTACAAACTGCATGCCTTGAACACACAGCCCACTTAAGACTTTTTAAGTATTGGACTCTACTAAAATGATTTAACCAATTATGTTGGATATAAATTTTATTCAAAATCCTCAAGGGTCTTTCAATCATTTTTATTTATTAAAGTATCATTCTTTCCTGATTTAGTTGCAAATAAGTTATCAATTTAAAATATATACATCTTGCAGGTTACATTTCTAATGGCATTCATTTACTTAACACAAACACCTGAGTGCCTACCAGGCGACAGAAACTACTCTAAGCATTGAGGGTATGGCAATAAACATGAAAAACAAAACAAGGTTCTTCATCTCATGAAACTAACATCCTAGTGGCAAGTGCACATGAAAACTAAGTATATAAAGTATTAGAAATAAATAATATGGAAGAAAAACAAAAACCAAAATGACAATGTAATACAGTTGGGAAGAGGGCGCCAGAGGAATGGGTAGGTGGGACCAAAAGAAAAAGATGTAGGACTCTCTGAAGACCTGACATAGGAATATAAACCTGAGTGGAAAAGGAGCCAGCTAAGGAAAGAGCAGGAGGCAAGGGCATTCCAGTCTCTCTCTCTTAACAATCAGCAAAGCAAAAACTCCGATTTTAGAACATGTCTGATATGCCTGAAAAACAAAATGCACGCCAAGGAGATGATACAAGATGAGGTTAAATGGTGTCTGTTATGAGTTCAAAATAAGATCCAAAAGTGTATCGGGGGACCATTGATGAGTTTTTAAAGAGGGGTGTGATGGGATCTTATTTCTTAAAAGATCCATATGGTTGCAATGATGTAGGAAGTTGTGAGAGGGAGCAGGAAGATCATCTTTTAAGCTAGGTAATACATGACAACCACTTAGACAGGGGTCGTTTGGCAGCAGTTATGAAACACATATGTTACAGTTCTACTTAATTAAGACATAAAAAGTCTTCCATTTATAAGATAGAGCAAACCCATGTTTATCTGCTCCCTCCCAATAAGTCACTAAAATAATAAAGCAATTTACACAGGCAGAAATCCATAAGGACAGAGGAAAGTGGACCACAGCACACAGACGCCAAGAACCTGCTGGAAGGCCGGGTGTGGTGGCTCACGCCTGTAATCTCAGCACTCTGGGAGGCTGAGGTGGGCGGATAACTGAGGTCAGGAGTTTTGAGACAAGCCTGGCCAACACGGCGAAACCCTGTCTCTGCTAAAAACACAAAACTTAGACAGCCGTGATGGCACGCACCCATAATCCCAGCTATTCAGGAGGCTGAGGCAGGAGAATCTCTTGAACCCAGGAGGCAGAGGTTGCAGTGAGCTGAGATCATGCTACTACACTCCAGCCTAGGTGACAGAGTGAGACTCCATCTGAAAGAAGGGAAAGGGAAAGGAAGAACGAACCTGTTGGAAGATGAGGACAACTGCAACAGGAAATAATGACCAAAAGTAATGCAATTCATCCCAAGGAATTGTGGATACGTTCCAGACTTTGAAGTACCAGCCTCCTTAATATGTAACGATGAGTCTTAAGGTTGACAATAAGGATCAACTAAAACTCTTTACACAAATCTGGTAAAACCCTAATCCCACAGAACTAAAAGATGGTAGAGAGAAACTCAGCAAAACAGTGTGTGCATTTAGGGACCCAAATCACAGTGCTAAGAGGTAAAGCACTGTTCTAAAACAGATGTCCTATGTTATCTAACCAGTAAATCTGAGGTGTTTCCCTCTGGAGAAAATGAATGGCCTTGGACAGAAGACATATAGATAATATTCAGAAGTCATCAAAGACGGCAATAAGACTGGTAACAAGGATCAAGTCTTTAACATGAATCAGCGATTTCATCTTTAGAAATTTATCAGAAGAATTAACAGTATCAATATATACGGGTGAAAAGTTAAGTAAAGAGATGTTCCCTGAAATTCTGTTAAGAATATAAAAGCAATAAAAATAGGCAGTCTGAGCAACATAGCAAAACCTTCTCTCTGCAAAAAATAAAATAAAAAATTGGTCAGGCGTGGTGATGTACACTTGTAGTCCTAGCTACCTGGGAGGCTGAGGCAGGAGGAGTGTGAGGTTACAGTGAGCTGATCTTGCCACTGTACTCCAGTGTGGATGACAAAGTGAGATCTTGTCTATTAAAAAAAAAAAAGTAACAACAGAGCAGTTAAATAAATTATGATACATCCATATATTCAAAGAAAAACAATGACATGTAAGATGCATATAATGTATTACATGAAAACAAAAGGACAGAAAATACAGAGCCCATAAACAGGGCTAAGTCTTTTGCTTAAGAAACTTTTTCCCTATGATAGAAAGAGATTACTTGTATCATTAACAACTAAAAGACTCGATTCCTGAAAAAACTGAGTTAAACATAAAATATTTTAGACAATATTTAGACCTCAAAAATATAAATCAAGAAACTAGTCACATGCTTCTTTGAAACATCCACAGAGCTGCATCTTACCAAATTCTCAATTTAAATCAAATACAGGCATACCTTGTTTTATCATGCTTCATTTTAATGCACTTTCAAGATATTATGTTTTCTTATAAGCTGAGTTTGTGGCAACCCGGCACCAAACAAGTCTACAGGTACCATTTTCCCAAAAGCATGTGCTCACTTAAGTGTCTGTCAAATTTTGGTATTTCTTGTGCTATTTCAAACTGCTTCACTATTCTTATGCATTATGGTAATCTGTGACGAGTGATTTAAGACAGCAAACTTAATCCACACACATTGTCTGTGTTCTCACTGCTCCAGTGACTGGCTGTCCCTGTCTCTCTCCCTCCCTATTTGCTGAGACACAATATTGGAATTGGGTCAATTAAGAATCCTACAGGTATCTCACTTTAAACCAAAAGCTAGAAGTAATTAAGCTTAGTGAGGAAGGCATGTCAAAAGCCAAAACAGGCCAAAAGTTAGGCCACTTGCAGCAATTAGCCAAATTGTAAATACAAAGGCAAAGTTCTCGAAGGAAATTAAAATCGCCACTCCAGGCCAGGTGTGGTGGCTCATGCCTGTAATCTTAACACTTTGGGAGGCCACGGCAGGAGGACTGTTTTGAGTTCAGAAGGTCAAGACCAGCCTGGGCAACATAGTGAGACCCTGTCTCTACAAAAAAATTAAAAATTAGCCAGGCATGGTGTCACATGCCTCTATTTCCAGCTACTCAGGAGATCGAAGTAGGATTGCTAGAGCTCAGGAGGTTGAAGTTGCAGTGAGCCGTGATCAAGCCACTGCACTCAAGCCTGGAGAAGAGTGACACAGTATCTCAAAAAAAGGTGGGGGACTACTCTAGTGTACACACAAATAAGAAAGCGAAAACAGCCTTACTGGTGATATGTAGAAAGTTTTAGTAGTCTGGATAGAAGATCAAACCAGTCACATTCCCTTAAATCAAAGCCTAATCCAGAGCAAGGCCCAAACTCTCAATTCTGTGAAGCCTGAGAGAGGTAAAGAAACTACAGAAGCCAAGCTTGAAATTAGCAAAGGGTTTATGGGGTTTATGGAAAGAAGCCGTCTCCATAACTTCAAAGTACAAAGTGAAGCAGCAAGTGGATATAAAAACTATATCAAGTTACCTAGAGGCTCTAGCTAAGGTCCTTGATGACGGTGGCTAAACTCAACAACAGATTTTCCATGTAGAAAAAGAGCCTGGTACGGGAAGAAGATGCCATCTGGGACTTTCACAGCTAGAGAGAAATAAATGCCTGGCTTCAAGCTTCAACAAACAAGCTGACCCCCATTAGGAGCTAAAGTAGCTGATGACTTTTAAGCAGAGGCCAATGTTCATTTACCATTCTGAAAATTCTAAGGTCCTTAAGAATTAATTATGCTAAATTTACTCTGCCTGTGCTTTATAAATGAAACAAGTATGGATGACAATACATCTATTTACAGTATAGTTTACTGAATACTTTAAGCCCACTGTTGAGACCTGTAAAATATTACTATTGGCCAGATGTAGTGATTCCCACCTGTAGTCACAGCACTTTGGGAGGCCAAGGTGGGAGGACTGCTTGACCCAAGAGTTCAAGACTAGCCTGGGCAACATAGCGGGAACTCTTCTTTACAAAACATTTACAAATTAGCCAGGCATGGTGGCACACACCTGCAGTCCTAGCTACTTGGGAGACTGAAGCAGGAAGATAACTTGTACTCATGAGTTCAAGGTTACAGTGAGCTGTGATTGCATGACCACTCCAGCCTGGGCGACAGAACAAGAGCCTGTCTCCAAAATAACAACAGTAATAAATTACTATTCATTGACAACGTACCTGGTCACCCAAGAGCTCTGATGAAGATGCACAATGTGACTAGTGTTCATGCCTGCTAACACATGTGTTCTGCCACTTATAGATCAAAGAGTAATTTCGACATTCAAGTCTCACTATTTAAGAAATACATTTCATAAGGCCATATAGCTGCCATAGTGATTTCTGTGATGAATATGGGCAAAGTAAACTGAAAACTTTCAGAAAATGATTCACAATTCTAGATGGCATTAAGAACATTCATGATTCATGGGAGGAGATAAAATACCAACATTAACAGGAGTTTGGAAGAAGTTTATTCCAATTCTCATGACTGACTTTGTGGGGTTCAAGACTTCAGTGGTGGAAATAACTGGGATCTGCTGCAAACAGTAAGAGAATGAGAAATAGAAGTGGAGCCTGAAGATGTGACTGAATTGCTCCAATCTTGTGAAACTTGTTGATGAGGAGTTGCTCCTTATGGATGAGCAAAAAAAAGTGGTTTCCTGAGACGGAATCTACTCCCAGTGGAGGTGAAATGACAACAAAGGATTTACTAGATAAAGCAGTAGTAGCAGGGCTTAAGAAAATTGATTCTAATTTTGAAAGAAGTTCCACTGTAGGCAAAATGCTATCAAATTTACTGCATCCTACAGAGAAATCTTCCAAGAAAAAAGTCAATTGATACAGCAAACTTTATCACTGTGTTAATAAATTGCCACAGCCACCCCATCCTTCAGCAATCACCACCCTTATCAGTCAACAGCCATCAATATCGAGGCAAGACCCTCCACTAGCAAAGAGGATGACTACCAGAAGGCTCAGATGATTAATTTTTAGCAATGAAGTATTTTTAACTAAGATATACACATTTTTACGTGTAATGCTAATGCAAACTTAGACAACAGTAAAGTGTAAACATAACTTTTGTATGTACTAGGAAACAATGTCAAAATCAAAATGTCATTTTAATTATCCTATTCATGTATGCCTTCCAAGACAATAAGCTAACCGAACAACAGTTTATACAATACTTTCAACTTCGGAATGGTAACTGATTCCTATAGCAATCCCTAAAATAAATAAATGTAAACTAAATTTATTACTAATCTATTTTAACAGTTATCTGCTGTATGTGTGCATGTGTGTGTGTGACGGAGTCTCGCTCTGTCGCCCAGTCTGGAAGGCAGTGATGTGATCTCAGCTCACTGCAACCTCCACCTCATGTTGGCCATGTTGGTCTTCAACTCCTGACCTCAAGTGATTCGCCCAGCTCAGCTTCCCAAAGTGATGAGATTACAGGCGTGAACCACCACACCCAGCCCAATAGTTATCTGCTTCTGCTTGTAACCAACTATAGTCAGAAGTTTTAAAAATAATGATTAAGGATTTCTTAAAACACAAATTTTAAACCACTTCATGTTTTCATTCATTACACATGCTTTAATAATGGCTTCCTTAAGAAATATGAAATGGCCAATTCCTGAATTGATACTTTAAATTTATGTTCCATTTTCAAAAAAGCAGCAACTAATGATACATCAGTATCTGGTCAATCACAGTTAATACTCAAAGTTACAGTAGATGAAAATTATTTGATGGTATCACAGCTGATTCAGAAAATATAAATCTTCGCCTCTTAGTCTCAACTTCAAAGTGATGCCACCTACTTGGTACAAAAAAGTCTAAGTATCTCAAATCATTTCCACATCTTCTACAAAGGAATAACAGTTCTAAGTGATAATTTACAAAGAGTTCTGTGGAATAACTTTCAAGTTTATTTCTCTACTTGTAAAGAGTATTTCTTTACTTGTTAAAAAAACAGCTGAACATAATTGAGGTGATTTCTTCTTTATAATATAAAATCCAGTTATGCAGAATAACAACAATAAAAGTTCCTAGAAAGCTTTATTTCAAGACAATAATTACCTCTGAGGAGAGGGAGCAGAAAAAGTTGGAAAAATAGGGCTTTAGCATTTGCTGTAATCTTAGATTTAAGTAAAAACAGGAAGCAAATGTGTCTTTTTGATGAAGTGCACTGGCTCTGGAGGCAGATTCTCTGGGTTCCAAACAACTCACTAGCTCTTTGTGACCTTAGGCAAGTTAACCTCCCTGCGCCTCAGTTCTGTATCTATCAAATGTGGATAATACATCCTGCTGTATAAGATTAAATGAGTAGATTATGTGAAGGGCCGAGAATAGTACCTGACACATGAATGTTAACATTATTATTATCATCAGCCTCATTATCTATGACTGTTATTATCATCAGCCTCATAATCTAAGACTACCATCTATGAAATGTGGCTGGAAGGCACTGGGAAAAGAGGGGATTATGCGGAGTGGCATCTGATCTATTTTCTACAGTTACACTTCAAATATAAGTTCTATTTTTGTAAACAGTGACAAAAGACCATCATCATAAGTGAGAAAGTATAAAGAAGAATAAAGTTACAGTCTTCTCTTCAATTTTCAAAAACATGAGACAATACAGGCTTTGGGGTTTGATATTTATTTTTAGCAGGAAGAATACACTAATGGTGATGACATCGTTAGAAGATACGCCCATGTCCAATATCTGCAACAGAAGCTCAATAGAAGTTAAAGAAACCGTACTGAAACACTAAAGACAAAAATTGTATGACATTACTTACCCTTAATTCTGTGGACAATAAAACAAGTAACACTATGTTTAAGATTGAGGTTTCATCACAAGGTGAAATACTGGCAAGTCAATTATCAAATTCATCTTTTTAAGAAAACCATCTTTTCCTTTCCATGTAGAAGTGGGCAACATCTTCAAAGGTAGAGCATAGTGCCCGCCAACAATTATCATCTGAGGGTATTTACATGAGCAGAGAAGGAGTAAATTGAAAAGGAGTAAATTGAGAGCCAGGAATTTGAGGTGGGAATAATTAAGTAGCAGCTCTCATTGGTAGCAATGGCAATCTAATCTAAGCACCATTTTTGGCACAATTAGAGACTGCTGAATCAATAACTAAACACGAATAAAAATAACTTAATGGGGTAGTACCATGACATTCCTACAGATTTACAGTGAGCTTTCTGTAAATAAAGGGATTCAAATAAGAAATTCTCCTACATATTATTACAATAAGAAATTGCCACAGCAATACAAGTTAAACAAGAACTCATCAACTGAAAGATTTTTTTTACATAAAACCAAATCTGGCTCATGTATCCCTAACAATTGCTACTCTAATTAAAGGAAATATGAGCATGGTTTTTTTTTTTATTATCTCCTGCACTCCCAGATTTCTCATCAGCAGTACTATTACTTAATTTACAGGAGCAATGAATTTCTACCTAAGGGTGTGAGCCGGGAGTGGGGCTGGGAACACGTAAGCATTAGAATCGGTGGGTGGAATTAAGTGAGTAATTTAAAGACTTAATGGTGTACCTAAAAGACTACATCTTCTCAAAACAGAAACTAAATAAATCCTACAAGTTACTGCCACCTGCTATTTTCCTATTATTTCTGTGATAGACAAGGGTTAAATTGATAAGACAAATTACAGTTGCATGGAATTTCACAAGAATAATTTTTAAATGCAACCAATTTTGCTAATTCCAAATTTCTAAGTTTACTTGCAAGGTTAATTTCGTTCAAGTAGAAGAAAAACCATTAATACAAGGAGAAGCTTACCTAGGCTACTGCCTAAAAAGGTCTATGTTAAAAAATGCAAAATGTGCATATAGATTAAAATATTTAAAAATTCCTAACAAAAAGTAAATTAAATAAATAAGCACTAAAGAAGAAAAAGGTTACGCACTTCCAATTTATGCTCTTTCTCTGCAAGGGCTTCCTTTTGACAACGAAGAAAATCTGCTAACATTCGAGTGAGTTGCTTCCTATCATCTATTTCTGCCGCCAATCTGCCATTGTAATCTGCCAACAACATACACGCATCCTCTACCATTTTGGAAAGCCTTTCTCCAGATTCTTTATCTAAGAGAAGCACAGGATAATAAAATATTATACAACAAAAACAATGACATATGCTGTTCTCTCATCCAACTCCCAAAAATGTTCTGGATCACATTTTCTTTTCTTACCTGTTATTTTATCTAATAGAGATACTTCTTGGACTTCAACAGGTAAAGAAGCTATCCTCTGATGAACTGCTGCATCACCTGAGGCTGCATTTTCTAGATCTTGTAATGCTCTAACGAGATCTAGAGTCTAAAAAGTACACAACTTCAGAACCAAAACAAATTAAGTTTAAACAAGTGCAAAAGACTTCAATTTCATATTTTTTCATCCCTATGGGCTATTTACTAGCACAAAGCTTCTAATATAAACTGCTTTTGAAGACAATCAATTTCTTTTATATATTAAGAAAAAAGGAAGCTATACTATGTTAGGTGTTGAAAATATAAACAAGACAAGGCCCTAGACCTTGAAGACAGCTTACTCCAGTGGTAGAGACAGAGTGTAAAAATAATTATCTGAGTACTAAAATGAGGTAAGCAACTGATTTATATGGCAAATACATCAGTGGTAAAAGAGAAGGTAGACTTTAACTTCAACCTAGAGAATACAAGTTTTATGTATGATATATTCATTACATTATCATTGTACACGAGATTTTTTTTAGTATTAAATTGGATATTAGGGAAAGAGGGTTACAAATCATCTACTACAACACAGAAGAGTCTCCCAGATTTCATTTCTAAGTGCTGTAATTAAAGCCCAAGAGAAATGTAGTTCCGGAATATGTTCAAATACGATATCTTCAACTACCCAATGGCTTGTTAATAAGATCATTAAAATATTTCAAAATTCCATAATCTGATGACTAGTATTTACATATTGCTTAACCAGTACTGAAATTATTTTATCATTAAAATATTTTACTTCCACTGTTTTCATACAAGCTATAATTAGGAGGGAAGAGCAACTCTTTGCTGGTGATTTCACAATTTATAATGTCTATAAAGTTATTCCAAAGAAAAACAATTGAATTTTATTTTACTAGTCTCCACTCTCCAGCCCATCTTTTTCATCTTTCTTTCTTCTTTTAATTTCTAAGACTAGATTCAGAAACACTAGGAAATTATACATACGCTTTAAAAAATATATGATATTAGTAATTCTGTGTATATATAAAGATTTTTAAACTATTCCCTTGAAAAAAATGGTAGCACATGACAAATGATCAAACGTGGTAGGAATCAATGAAACTAATAAGAAATATACTATCCTACGTGTGCCCACTCATTAGAAGTGTTTAAAATTTCAGTATTTTAAAAAATAATTTCATTGTAAGATATATCCCCTCTACAATTCAAGTGTGCTTAAGAGTAACAACAATTACCAGAAAGCTTGTTTCTCATGTTGCCCCAACTAACTACTATTTTTTAAATCATTCTTAGAAAATTCTAATTGCCTGGAGTTCTAAGAAGAAATCTGGCTTTACTGTCTTGGCAATGCATTGATGCTTTAATTACAACCTGATCTCATCACGCCTTCACAATCCTACATAAGTACATTCTAAGTTCCCAATGCCTGATCAAGGATCCGGTAAGAAAGCAAAGTTGTATGAAACAACACTAAGCCTAGTACTTTCTACTAGAGGAGAATGAAATGAGTTTAACCGGATCCTACAAAGAGATTTTAGCCATTCTTATAAAGAATAACACATACAAAAAATGAAAACCACAAAGCTGAATCATTGATAATTAAGCAGCACAACTAATCTAAAAAACGGTCATTATAAAACAAAGAGCAATAGCATTTTATACAAGTATTAGAGAAAAGGCAAATGATTACTTAGAAACATTCCTAAGATATGCAACTGTGGTTACTCTTTCATCAGGGAGAGTGGAAGAGGCCAGATCCTTTATCTAGAACTCAGGCAAAACACTGTTCATGGAATCATGAGGCTCTTAGCCAAAAATGATTTTCTGTCATGAGTTATTACCAAATAGGAAGAGACATAACTCTTAGCGTTTGGTTGTTCCAAATGTTATGTTTTTATCACTTTTCTATTCAAGCTCTTGTCCATAGTGGCCAGCGGGCTTCAGCATTCCTATCACTGAACAAACAGGTAGGCTGACTCAGGTCCTGGCCTTGGTCTCATTCCTTCTGCTTCTCCAGTACTCAGACTAATATAAATCCACAGTTACAGGTAGTAATTGATTGTATTTTTTTTCAAGCTCCCTTTATGGGGGAAAGAGCTCCTCCAAGCCTCTGATTTTATTCAGTGAATTTGGGTCCAGTCCTCTCACTCCCACGGAGCACTGTGAGTTCCTGTTGTCCTTGTGAGTTCCTGTGACCCTAGAGGATACAAATTTCTGGCAACCCCATGTCTGCTTCTGGACCAGGGCTCAGCAGGAGCCAGGTTTTGTCTCACTGCACTCAGCCACTCTAACACTACTTTTTTACATTTAAAAACAAAAATACTTAAAGGGGCAGTGTTTAGGTCCAAGAATGAAAATTTTAGTGTACATAAATCATATATGGGCCGGGCACAGTGACTCATGCCTATAATCCCAGAACTTTGGGAGGCCAAGGCAGGAGGATCACTTGAGGCCAGGAGTTCAAGACCAGCCTGGCCAACATGGTGAAACCTTAACTCTATTAAAAATACAAAAATCAGCTGGGCTTGGTGGCCCATGCCTGTAATCCCAGCTATTTGGAAGGCTGAGGCAGGAGAATCACTTGAACCCGGCAGGCAAAGGTTGCAGTGAGCCAAGATAGTGCCACTGCACTCTAGCCTGGGGTACAGAGTGAAACTCCATCTCAAAAAAAAAAAAAAAAAAAAATCATATAACAAAATAGGCATGTTTTATTTTTAAAAGAATCTGTTTAAATAGCTGAAATCTCACCATATCTAACCATGCTTGGCAATTAAAAATCCTCTTTCTATGCAAAATATGATTTCTATGCAAAATATACAATATATACAATATACAACATACTACATACTACATTAATTTGTTAATCAGGAAATAAGAGATATTCATGTGGCTTCTTTCTTATACCCAAAAGTATAATAGAAATCAATTTACAAAAGTGAAACAAAATTAATAAAGCTTGGTGGCAACATGAAGTAGAAGTCTGTAACTCTTTTAACAGGGTAAAACTTCTACCTGTGGTGGTTCACTTGGAGATCCCAGAGAGGAACAGTTTTCATTTTCATCCACCTTTATCTGTTCATAAGTTCGCTTCCTAGGCTTCTTATCGCCATCTGAAATGAAAGAACATTTAAGTTTTAATGAAGAATACATTTTAATGAAGAGATCAAGATAAGAGATCAGGATTCTACACTTACACAGAGCTTGTTTAAGTTGTTCCAACACGTCATTTTCATAAACAGACCTTTCTTCCCAAATAGATAACACTCTTCCAAGGTGCTTCTTACAACTTTCATCAGTTTCACTAAAAAAAAAACAATAAAAAAAAGAAAAATGTTAACAGTAAAAATACATAGTGCTATTAAAAAGGTAATGGTAACTTTAAAGATAATCAGACATTCATTCCCTGGAAAAAAACTGTCCAAATATCTACTTAGCATCACTATGTGGCCAGCAGTTCAAAAGTGAAGTGATCAAGACATACTGCTTGCTTCTAGTAAACATTTTATAAACATATTATTAAACAACCAAAAAAAGTTTAAACTGTAAAAGTTTTAGTACTGGCTACTAGGGATTTTCCTATCCTAATGGGGGCTAGACATAGGGCTAAGGAAGATTTCTAATGGATAATTTTTTAATTTACTCAACAAATATTTATTGATCCAGTTACTATCTTTGACATGGAGATACAAACGCAGCTTACGGCAGCTGTTACTTTATAAGTATCACAAAAGAGAACAAAGTGCTTAAGACAGACCTGGCCCAGTTTAAGAGATACTCGGAAGAGTATTTAAGGAAATGATACTGAATTTGAGATCTTAAGACTAGACATATGGGGAAACGAAAAACAGACTACTCCCAACTGTTTCCTACCTCCTTCACTGCTATCACTGTAGACTGAAACACTATTATTTCTTGCTTAGAATTCTGTAGTCTTCTCACGATCTCCCAGCCTCTACTCTTTTACTCTATTCTGTACAAAGCATCCTAATATAAATCAGGTTATACAGCTCTCGATCCTCCAAGAGCTACCAATCATATCAAAAATAAAACCAAAATCCTTACTCTGGGCCACAAGGCCCACATGCTCTGCTTTCTGGCAATCCCTCAGTACATACTCCCTAATACCATATAAATTTCCTTGCTAAGGTCCTCAAACATGTCCAGCACACAGCTATCTCATTTTTTTTGGCCACATATTCTCTCTGCATAGAATCCTTTCTGCCTAGTCAAATGGCTCATTTCATCCCTTCCTTTGGTCTTTGTTCAAATGCCACCTTCCCCAAATTGTTGTTCTTTATCTCATCACATAACTGAGCACCCTCATACCATCTAGTTCCTTCCCTGCTTTGTATCTCTTGCTAGCATTTGTCATCTGACATTATGCATTCACTCATCTCTCTACTTTATTACCTTTGTCATCCACTGAAATGTAGGCTCCAGTAGACCAAACTTTGGCTTGGTCACTACTCCTCAGTGTTTTTGCATATAGTAGGCAGCCAATAAATATTTTATTGAATTCTAGGGAGGGGCAACATATATATAAGCCTTAAGGCAGAAAGAACTAAAAATTAAGGTTAATTTAGCTTAAACTGTAGACTACAGATTGTGTGGAAAAAATGTGAGACAGGAGTCTGGGGACATAGGAGTGCCACAAAGGAACATCTTAAGTCTTGCTCAGGACTTTAGACTTCATCTCTAAAACAAATGAGAACCACTCAAAAGCAAGGAAGTATTATGACTAGTTCTGCAACTCTGTTTAGTTTTCTAAAGAAATTAAACAATACTAAAGACTATTGCAATTATACCAAAAAGACATTATGGTAACTAAAAGGGAAAGAAATCCAAAGAACTGAGTCAAGGTGTACTATATGAGATATGGGGAGTGAAGGAGAAAGAAGAGTTTAAAGATAACACAATTTCTTGCACAGGCATCTGGATAAATCGAGTTGCCATTCCAGAGTATAAAACCTACGGGAGGGGCAAGTATGGCGGGAAGCAAGGACATAATGAGTTCTGTATCAGACACAGCGAGTCTGAGATATCTGAAGACGCATACGACTAAAAATGTCAAAAGGCAATTGGGCACACAGGTTTGGAACAAAAACTCTGGACTGGAGCATAAAACTATAAATCATTAAAGTGTGGAGAATAACCAAATACATGCAATGTACAAAATTACCCAGAGGGCAAGTAAATAATAGAAACAGGCTGGGCATGGTGGTTCACGCCTGTAATCCCAACACTTTGGGAGGCTGAGGCAGGTGGATCATGAGGTCAGGAGTTCAAGACCAGCCTGGCCAAGATGGTGAAACCTTGTCTCTACTAAAAACACAAAAATTAGCTGGGCGCAGTGGCAGGTCACCTGTAATTCCAGCTACTCAGGAGGCTGAGGTAAGAGAATCGCTTGAATCCGGGCAGCAGAGGTTACAGTGAGCCGAAATTGCACCACTGTACTCCAGCCTGGGTGACAGAGTGAGACTCTGTCCCAAAAAAAACAACAACAACAAAAAATAGAAACAGTACTAAGTGCATATGGAAATATTCGTTACAAGACTGACAGCTATATAAACACACAAATTTTTAATTGTATACCTTCACTCATTTTTAATGAAGTTCATTCCAATATAGGAGTTGGTTCTGGTCTCTTAAAGGAAAGCTGTAATTCAAGTACTGCAAAGGCCCACCTTAGCAACAGTTCAAAAAATATTTTTCCTTCACAGAAGGCATGTAATACATTTATAAATGCCATGTAGAAGGAAGTCTTTTCAAATAAAAGCATCAAAGAACTATATTCCCTATTTTTTATTTTAATAGCTTAAGGCAAATTTTAGTGAAAGGATATATGGTACGTTTAAAACAGATTACCTAATACCCAAAACAATGATCATACCTTGAAACATGCTTAAAAGCCTCCACTATAACTGGTGCAAAATCTTTTGTAAACTCTGGTCCCTTCCTCTTGCTGTTCTGTATGACATCATTGGCTAGGTAGAGAAAAGTAAGCTTCCTGTTTGGTTTGGCTGAAAAATAAGAAAAAGTTAAAAATCTACTTAAAACATCTTTACTTGGACAAACTTTCTCAATAACTGAATTAAGCATTTTGAGAACTAAAATAACCCTACTAACCTTATGTATCTTTTCAACCCTAGTTTCTCATTTTACTACCAACTAACCAGAGTCACTGCTGCTAAACTCACCAGAACGACTAATGTCTACGTAAAAATGCATCTCGGTGACTCCTGTCACCTAAATTTTATCTATCCTGTTACTAAATTTTAGTAAAACCATTACAAATTATGAAATACAGTCATTTAAAATAAGATGGTGATTGGTCATGTTATTAAGATGGCACCCGAAATCCTACATTGAATTTAGGATTGTTTTAATAGACATGTTAATTCAAAATCATTGTTAAGCTACTGTAAAACAACAGAAGAGCATGAAATGTAAAACAGGTTGAAAGAGACATCCCTTCAATCAATTATACATTTTTTGTTTACGCAACAAATATTTGCCAAGGTAACAGATTAACTGCTAGGGAGAATAAATGGGAAAAGTTTAGATATTTCTGTCTTTAGAATACATGGCCATAAATTTTAAACTGAATTCATTGTGACAAAAATATTCCCCTACTCACTATGCTCTGTGGGTGTCATCATTTCTCTAAGGAAGTAGACGAGATTTCAACAGTTGTGGGCCAGAGTACATTTTTACTGGTTACAATGTTAAATAGCATAGTAGTACTGAATATGACTCAAACAAGACTATACATAAGGAAAACAGTGTTGAACATAATCTTTTATACTATTATTACATTTTACTAGAATTAAACTTGAATCACTCAACGTAGTACAATCATATTCAGAAGCATTATACCTTGTGGCATCCATAGTACAACGCTGTAGGAAACTTATGGTCAGGACCAATTATGCAGTATCCTATTGATGTGGGCGATCTTATTGGATTTAAGACAAAAATTTTGATCAGGCTACATGTGGTCTTCTAGACGTTAAGAATTCAATTTACAAATTTAAGCATTCGACATATTAAAAAGTCACCTCTGAGTTCACATCATTCTTGAGGTACAACTAGAAGCCCAACCTTCTCACATACTGTCACAACTGATCAAACTTTACAAAACCTGTGCCATGCCACTGTATAACCTGGTTTGTCTGTTTAAACTGCTGTCTACCACTTTTCCTGCTTTTGAAAGTTGCTGGCATGGAATAAAGATAAGAAGAGATGGCAATAACAGAGACCAACTTCTGGTTTTCAGGCTCCTTGTCTGGTTAGATAAACCACAGTGTGTAACTGGTTAAGGTATCAGGACCCTTTCCTAACATTCAGTCCTGTCTCTTTTTTACCCATCCCTGCCCTCTCAATCTCACCCACAAAATAGGTTGGTATTATTCAATCCAGGTTTTTGCCTTCCCAGTGTCAAATGAGTTTAGAAACTCAAATTTGTATTATCTAATTGGGAGGTTGCCTGCAATACTTTTGAATGGGTACCTGAACAAACGGAATCCTTTCACTGCTCTTTTACTATGTGCTACACACTATTCCAAGCACTTTACATATATTATCTCACTTAATCCTAACAATATGTCTCTATTTGGCAGTTGAACAAAGTCAAAAACGTTATTTGCCCCCAGGGAAATAATGAGGAAGAGATCAGCCAGGATTGGAATCCAAAAAGTCCAACAGCCAAGCAAATCCCTCTTAACAACTAGACCATGCTTCCTGTCATAATTAAAAGGGCATGTTAACCTTTTGAGACTCAAAAGTAGCAACTCAAAAGAAGAAAAAGATAAAACAATGCAAAACAAAAAGTAGCAACTCAAAAATATTTTACAACATTAGCAGCATTATTCACAATAGCCAATAGGTAAGAGCACTGATCAATGAACAAACAAAACGTGAATTATATATTCAATAAAGTATTATTCAGTCTTATAAAAGAAGGAAATGTTGACACCTGTTACAACATAGATGAATCTTGAGGGTACCTGTCTCTTATACACATCTAGATGTGTATAAGAGACAGCTATTAATACATGTTACAACATAGATGAATCTTGAGGATACCATGTCAGGTGAAATAATCGAGTCACGAAAAAAGACAAACGACTGTCTGTTCTACTTATTGGAGGTAGTCAAATTCATAGAAAAAGAGAGTAGAAGGGTAGTTGCCAAAGGCTGTGGGAATGGGAGGAGAATGGGAAATTATTAATGGGTACAGAGTTTCAGCTTTGCAAAATGAACAGTTCTGGAAACTGGCTACACAACAATGTACTTACTACTACTGGACTGTACACTGAAAAAATGAAGATGGTAAATAATATTTATTACCACAAAAACAAAAAAACTTCAGTGTTTTTTTTTTTTTTTTGAGACAAGGTCTCGCTGTCTCCCAGACTAAAGGCTCACTGCAGCCTCGACCTCCTGGGCTCAAGCAATCCTCCTGCCTCAGCTTACCAAGTAGCTGGAACCACAGGGGCATGCCACCATGCCTGGCTAATTTTTTTTAACTTTTTGTAGAGATAAGGTCTTACTTTGTTGCCCAGGCTGGTCTTGAACTCCTGGGCTCAAGTGACCCTCCTATTTAGGCCTCCCAAAGTGCTGGGATTACTGGTGTGAGCCACTGTGCCTGGCCCTAGAATGTTTTTTAAATTCATGGGTTAATTTCTCAAAGAATCCAGAATTACTTTTACAATATACACTAAAATAAAAATTTACAAGATTTAAAAATATATTTACCATTGTTTTCCAAAGGACAAATTCTGTATTAGATGATTGAGCATAGGGTCCAAATACCAAGATACTATTTTTGCTTTTATCCTTGTAGAACCAAGCAAAAATATGAAAAATACCCAGCAATCATCACAACTTATGCCCTTCCCTAAATTTTCAGGGAATGAAATTTACTTCCATTTAAAATTATGTGTCCCTATACATACAACAAATAATTAATGGTGGTAATCACAACAAGCAATGTAAGAAAATTACAAAAAAAAATTTCAAATGAATTTTGATATTTTTAAAAATAACAGAGCCATAAATTGTTATTGAAAGAAAAACAGAAAGCTAACAGAAAGGGAAAACAAACCATTTCATAATTCCTCAAAGAAATGCCACTGGTGTCAACAAAGAATATAAGACTAAATGACAGGTCTGACCTAGTTAATTCCTATATTTCCATTGCTCATGGGGTTCCTTCCAAAAACACCTGTTTTCCAAACCTTCCATTCAATTTAAATAGCATTTATTATTTTAATGTTTTCCGTGTACCAGGTACCACTCTGAGTACAGACTAAAATTAACCTTTCCTGTTCAATCAGGAGTTTGCAAGTTTCATACAAATTGGCAGATGATAGGTCACATCACTAAAATGTTAGTTCTTTTTTTTCCTTTATTTTTTCTCCCCATGAATATATCACAGCAACACAGAAACAATCATAAATAATATATACTTGTGATATGGTTTGGCTGTGTCCCCATCCAAATCTCATCCTGAATTATGGTTCCCATAATCCCATGTGTCATAGGAGGAACCAGGTAGGAGATAATTGAATAATGGGGGCAGCTACCTCCATGTTTTTCTCATGTTAGTGAGTTCTCATGAGATCTGATGGTTTTATAAAGGGTTTTCCCCCACTTCACTCTGTACTTCCTGCCGCCGCCATGTGAAGAAGGACGTGTTTGCTTCCTCTTCTGCCATGATTGTAAGTTTCCTGAGGCCTCCCCAGCCCTGAAGAACTGTGAGTCAATTAAATCTATTTCCTCTATAAATTACCCAGTCTCAGGTATTTCTTCATAGCAGCATGAGAACAGACTAATACAGTAAACTGGTACCAGGTAGTGGGGTACTGCTGTAAAGATACCTGAAAATGTGGAAGTCACTTTGGAACTGGGTAACAGAGGTTGGAACAGTCTGGAGGGCTCTGAAGACAACAGGAAGATGTGGGAAAGTTTGGGACTTCCTACAGACTTGCTGAATGGCTTTGACCATAATGCTGATAGTGAAGTAGACAATGAAGTCCAGGCTGAAGTGGTCTCAGATGGAGATGAAGAACCTGTTGGAAACTGAAATAAAGGTGACTCTAACTACGCTTTAGCAACAAGACTGGTGACATTTTGCCCCTGTCCTAGAGATCTGTGGAACTTTGAAGTTGAAATAGATGATTTAGGGTATCTGGTGGAAGAAATTTCTAGGCAGCAAAGCATTCAAGTGATTTGGATGCTCTTAAAAGCATTCAGTTTTAGGCATTCACAAACATGGTTTGGAATTGGAACTTATGTTTAAAAGGCAAGTGGAACATACAAGTTGGGAAAATTGGCAGCCTGAGGATGCAATGGAAAAGAAAATCCATTTTCTGAAGAGAAATTCAGGCGGGCTGCAGAAATTTGCAAGCAACAAGGGGCCAAATGTTTATCCCCAAGACGATGGGGAAAATGTCTCCAGGGCATGTCAGAGACCTTCATGGCAGCCTCTCCAATCATAGGCCCACAGGCCAAGGAGGAAAAAATGGCTTTCTGAGCCAGGCCCAGGGACTTGTTGCTTTGGGCAATCTCAGGATTTGGTGTCCTGCATCCCAGCTGCGCAAGCTCTAGCCGTAGCTAAAAGGGGCCAGGGTACAGCTTGGGCCATTATTTCAAAGGGTGCAAGCCCCAAGCCTTGGTGAGTTCCAAGGTGGTGTTGGGCCTTTGGATGCACAAAAGGCAATAACTGAGGTTTGGGAACCTCCACCTAGATTTCAGAGGATATATGGAAACATATAGATGCACCTAGATTTCAGAGGATATATGGAAACACCTGGATGTCCAGGCAAGTCTGTTGCAGCAGTGGAGCCCTCATGGAGAACCTCTACTAGGGCAGTGCGTAGGGGAAATATGGGATTAGAGTTCGCACATGGGGTCCCCAGAGGGCACTGCCTAGCAGAGTTCAAGAAGAGGGCTACTGTCCTCCAGATCCCAGAATAGTAGATCCACCGACAGCTTGCATTCGTGCCTGGAAAAGCCACAGGCAGTCAACATCAGCCCATGCAGGAGCTGCCCAAGGCAGTGGGCGCCCACCCCTTGCATCACCGTGCCCTGGATGTGAGACAGGGGTTTTGGAGCTTTAAGGTTTAATGGCTGCCCTGCTGGGTTTCGGACTTGCGCGGGGCCTATACACCCCTTGTTTTGGACAATTTCTCCCTTTTGGAACAGGAGCATTTACCCAATACCTATGATACCCCCATTGTATCTTGGAAGTAACTAATTTGTTTTTTATTTTACAGGCTCATATGTGGAAGGGACTTGCCTTATCTCAGGTGAGACTTTAGACTTGGACTTTTGACTTAATCCTGGAATGAGTTAAGACTTTGGGGGACTGGTGGGAAAGCATGATTGGTTTTGAAATGTGAGAAGGACATGAGACTTGGGAGGGGCCAGGGGTGGAATGATATGGTTTGGCTGTATCCCCACCCAAATCTCATGTCAAATTGTAATCTCCACATGTCAGGGGAGGGGCCTGTCTCAGGTATTTCTTCATAGCAGCATGAGAACAGACTAAAACAGTAAACTGGTACCAGGTAGTGGGGTACTGCTGTAAAGATACCTGAAAATGTAGAAGTTACTTTGGAACTGAGTAACAGGCAGAGTGGGTGCCATGACTGTAAGTTTCCTGAGGCCTCCCCAGTGATGCAGAACTGTGAGTCAATTAAATTTCTTTTCTTCATCAATTACCCAGTCTCACATAGTTGTATATAGCAATGTGTGAGGAGACTAATACAATCACCTAAAAAGTTGAGCACATCCCCCAGAAGGGGCATGGTAATAAAAGTTCAGTTCATCACATAACCAGGAGACAGTTATAAAACATACCACAAACAATTCAACTAAAAGATCAATTACCAAGCTTCAAAAAGAAATCACAGTATGCACTATTAAACAATATGAAGCAGACTTAGTGAAAGGATTAAAACATCATCTCTAGTTCCACTAATTCATAATCAGTTCATAGTTTTAGTTGTTCATAATGGTAGAAAGTGGTAGAAGTGGTGTTACCTATTTTCTTACATTGCAGATACCTTATGTATATTCATTTTTATATGCTGCACGATATCATAATCTAATTAATCATCCATGGTTTATGAAGATTGAATTTAAAACTACAGTAGATGGCAATGCTGATAAATACAATAAACAGCCAAAATCCTGTTATCTATAAACATAAGAACCATCGTTCCAAGGGAAACCTTCTATATGGAAAGCAGCAGCAGGAAATTGAATAAGGAAACACACACACACACGCATGCACACATGCACATATACACATACACACAAAAAATATGTACATGTACATATACACACACATACATATCAATGGGAGGAATGAGCATTACTGCAGGTCTCGTACAAGGAAATCAGGAGAAAAGTCATTTTGAAAAAAAACTATTAAAGATTTATTAACAATTACTGGACATCCTCATTTATTTCCCTGGTAAAATGAACGACTATAGACTAGAAAAGGTTCTATATATCCTGCTTATATAGTATATACATATTAAATCCTCAAATTTTAAGTATAATTTAATTATCTTCTCTAAGTTTGAGTTGGGTGGAACTATAAATGCATTTAACTAAAGGATAATTATAAATGATTAAGGTCTCATGCCACTCATACAATCAACAAATAATTACTTGGTATCTACTATTCACAGACACTGCATTAGCTACTAGGAATAAAAGACGACTCAACAGTCAAGTTGATAAAAGCCTACTTAAGCCTTATGTGTAAATGTGTGATGAAGCATTAGGGAAAAGAATATCCTTGGCAGAAAGAAGCTCCGCTCATGACCTAATGAATGCACTGTACATTATATATGAGGGAATAATGAAGTGTAAAGCTGGAAAGAAAGGAAGACTTAAACTAAATACCAAGCTAACAAGTGTTTCAGCTTCATTTTGTAAACAAAAAGAGAAGTATTGAAGTTTTAATTTGGGAGCAGGGGCGAACAGGAGACCCTGAGGTACATCAGGAAAACTAGAAGTAGGTAACACTGAACACTCAGAATACTGCAATAGGCAAGGAAAGAAGAATTCAAAACTAGAGTTGTGATAACAGGAATTTTGCCTTTCATTTTTCTATGTAGTACCTCCTTTCCCACATCTAATCACCCCTAAAAATGTCTAAGCTTTTTAGGGAAGTGGTACTTACACAGAAGAAAAGTGTTTTTATTAACTTACAGTAAATTCCTGTTTGACAAAATCTCCAATTGTAATTTCTCTTTTGTTGTACCTCCATTCTAAAAGGAAGCAATTAACAAGAAAATATTTACTACACCTTTTAGAGTTAAATAGTTCTTTACAGTAACTGTCTTTCAGAATGAACCAGAAACACTGCTCAATTTCAGGTGAAAAAAAAGAATTCCACATAAGGGTTTAATGCAGAACACTACATTAAGTATCTTGAAGTTGAGTGAAATTCAAATGCGAATTGAAGAAAGGTTTTCTGCATAGTCTCAAAAATACTAGAAAAATTAATCAAAAATAACTTGTTCCTAACTTTCTGGATAATCTTCAGGTTTTCTCAATTATCGCCTATACCAGCTCCATTTATAAAAATTTTTTTAAATAATAAATTTTTTCATTAATAATCCCCACGTACCTCTCCTGAAACCAAGGAGTTAATTATGTAGCATTTCCTATTATGTACGGCTTTTAAAAGGCCCTAAACTTATCTTCCATCTTCCACCCTTTTCTCTGAATTCCTTGGTATCCTCATGCTTTTTTAAGTCCTACTACAGTAATCACTCTCCCCACAGCAGGGCTATCTCCAACTTACTAGACTGTCTCCCAAGTAAACCCTGTTTCTTTTAGTTCAGAAAAGCATGGAGATGGATCTAATTCAGTTCCTTAACCCTGAGATAATTTTATACCTAAGCATTCATTTTAAAAATGTAGTGCAACAAACAAATTAAAAACACACGTTTGTGGAAATCAGCATTTTCTGAAGCAAAAAAAGAAAGGTCTGTGCTGTGTAGACTTGTATCCTGAGAGTGTTTCTCTGAACCTGTTTCCAAAACAACTTCAAGACTTTTCCTTCTGCCTGTGGCATTGTGGGGAAGACACGTTCCTATGGATGGATAGGTGGTTGTAAGCCAAAAACTGCTTTAAGTCAGTCAACATCTTTGTCACAGAAAGCATATAATCAATAGATGATTCTTCAATGGATTCTATCTGTCCCAGACAGGACAAAGAGTTCAGTCAGACACAGCTGGCTGCTTCTCCACAGCAAAGGTGGGTGAAAAGTGGGTAGAGGTGATGTACTCCTGTACTACTGCCAAGAGGTATGATTTGGCAGCCTATTCCTTGGAAGAGTTCAGGTTCACATTTCAAATTACACAGTAGGGACTGATCCTGTCAATTCTTGCTTACAAGCCTTTGAAGATTTTCTACTGTTCTCCAGACAACATTTTAAAATTCTTAATATGCACCAAAGGCCTTAAACAAAGAGGTCTCCACCATCTACACTACTCTTCACATCCAACACTATCCTCCAACTTCCCCAACTTCTACCATACTTTAGACCTCAGTTAAATGGGTTCCTCCAGTTTTCCCTGACCAACAACACCACACAGGTTAGGCAGACCTGAGATGCTTTCACAGCACTCCACACTATTTCTATGGCACATCTACCCTAACTATAATTATTTTTATTTCATGTAGTGCTTCCCAACTAAACTAAGTTCCACTGAGAACAATGACTGTCAAATCTACCAAAATCAAACCCAACAGCTAGCTCCTAATTTGATCAACGTTTACTGAATACATTTTGGCCTAGACCTGTGGCTTTAATTACTTGTCCCAGTAACTTAGTTTCTGATCATTAACCTCAGCCAGCACAGGAGACAGGAACACATGTAAAATTACACTGCTGTCAGAAACCGCAACAATTTTTAATTCAGATTATGAAAGACAAACTTCCTTAGCACTCTTATTTGTACTTTTTTAACGTATTGAGTTCAACTATTTTCATTTTCCTTCCTTCACTCTACAGTTCTCACAAAGCAATAACTTACAGAAAAACAGTCAAGACATGTGCACAGGAAGTACAAAAACAGAAATGTTAAATAATTAAAACCAACTACCATTTTCAACCTACTAAAGTCTGACACGAACTAAAACTGACAAAAGTATGGGTGAGATGACCAAATTTAGATACCTTCAGACACTGGTGGTTAAATCATAAATTAGTACAACCTCTCAGAAAAACAACTTGGTAATATCTATCAGAATTCAGAAAACGTAATTGCACATAGCTTCTTGACCTTACAAATTTTACTTGTAAGAATTTATCCTATGGATATATTTCTCATAAATGCACAAAGAAATCATTAAGGATATTCATGACAGCATCAAGAAAGAACTGAATAAACCATGGCACATTCATACAATCCACACAATATTCTGCAGCTGTTCAAAAATAAAAGAGATTGATGTACTGATATGGAAAAATATCAAAGACATAGTATTAAGTTACACACAAACACAGTAAACAATAACTATATCTTTGGGAAAGACCAAGAAGAATCTGGGGGGAAGAGGCGGCGTTACCAACAAAGAATTAAGTTATAAAAGAGAAACATATAAAATATATATTAAATGATTACTCTGAGCCTACATGCTGAAAAAGGCTTCAGCATAGGGCTGGCCTGGTACTCCACCAACCGACTTCGTTGTGTAGGTGCATTTATCCATGGCTTCTCCTGTTTCAATGCTTGGTTAAGGAGAACAAAAGAATATCTAGGTCCAAGCAAAGGAACATCTTTTCCATTCTAAAAGGCCAAAGGAAATTCAAATTGCTGAGAAGCTTTCGTAAACAAAATAATTTTTAAAACCTTGGTTTCAGTATATGCAACAAATGAATTATAAAAATTCTGAGACGAATAAACTTCATCCTGGACCATTAGACCACTATAAAATACACTGTCAAGTGGAACAGTTCTGGAATACACACCATACCCATTTATTCACATTACACTTCTAGAATGAAATTGAGACTAAAACTTTTGCTTTTTTACAAATAAATTGAAAGAAATAATACTGACTACAATTTTTATGACCTGAGCAGTGTTCTAAAAGTTTATTATGTATCTCATTTAATCTTCAAAACAACCCTACAAGGTAAATTATTCTCATTTTACCAACGATGAGAGGTGACAACGTGCTAGCAGCCCTCACTCTCAGCGCCTCCTAGGCCTCAGCGTCCACTCTGGCAGCACTTGAGGAGCCCTTCAGCCTGCCACAGCACTGTGGGAGCCCCTCTTTGGGCTGGCTGAGGCCGGAGCTACCGCCCTCTGCTTGTAGGGAGGTGTGGAGGGAGAGGCGCTGGCAGGAACTGGGGCTGTACGCTGGCGCTGGCAGGCCAGTGCGAGTTCCCACGGTCGCAGGCTCGGTGGGCACCGCCTGGCCGGCTGGCGCCGCCAGCCCAGGGCAGTGAGGGGCTTAGCACCCGGGCCAGCACCTGCGGAGGTTGCGACGGGTCCCCCAGCAGTGCTGCACCGCCAGTGCTGCACTCAAATTCTCGCAGGGCCTTAGCTGCTTCCCCGTGGGTCAGGGCTCGGGACCTGCAGCCTGCCATGTCTGAGCTCCCACCCTGTGGTGCGCTCCCGCACAGCCCGAGCCTCCTCAACAGGCGCTGCCCCCTGTTCCATGGCGTCCAGTCCCAGCAACAGTCCAAGGGCTGAGGAGTGCAGGTGCGGCTGGGGACTGGCAGGCAGCACCGCCTGCAGCCCCAGTGCAGGATCCACCAGGTGAAGCCAGCTGGGTTCCTGAGTCGGATGTGAATTTGGAGAACTTTTATGTCTAGCTAGAGAATCATAAATACACCAATCAGCACTCTGTGTCTAGCTCAAGGTTTGTAAATACAACAATCAGTCTTTGTATCTAGCTCAAGGTTCGTAAATACATCAATTGGTACTCTGCATCTAGCTAACTCTGTGTCTAGCTAACCTAGTGGGGACTTTGAGAACTTTTCCGTCTAGCGCTCTGTGTCTAGCTTAAGGATTGTAAACGCACCAATCAGCACTCTGTGTCTAGCTCAGGGTTTGTAAATACACCAATCAG
>NW_012101421.1:5363698-5366464 GCF_000951045.1 Mandrillus leucophaeus
CCAGCAGTGGCAACCGGCTCAGGTCCCCTTCCATTCTGTGGAAGCTTTGTTCTTTCGCTCTTTGCAATAAATCTTGCTGCTGCTCACTCTTTGGGTCCACGCTGCCATTATGAGCTGTAACACTCACCGCGAAGGTCTGCAGCTTCACTTCTGACATTAAGACCATGAACCCACCAGAAGGAAGAAGCTCCAGACACATCTGAATGTCTGAAGGAATAAACTCCAGACACACCACCTTTAAGAACTGTAACACTCACCGCGAGGGTCCGTGGCTTCATTCTTGAAGTCAGTGAAACCAAGAACCCACCAATTCCGGACACAAAACAATTATTAAAGTACAGTTACCCTTCAACAATGGGAGATAAAGAGGGTCAACCCCCTGGGCAGTAAAAAACCCATGTATAACTTCTGACTCCCAAAAAACTTAACTACGAATAGACTATCACTGAGCAGAAGCCTTACTGATAACATAAATGACACATATTTTGTATGTTAAACTATATACTGTATTCTGACAATAAAGCTAGAGAAAAGAAAATGTTAAGAAAATCACAGAAAGAAAACATTTATTATTAAGTGGAGGTGTTTTCATCAAAAAGGTTTTCTCTTCGTCATTTTAACGGTGAATAGGCTAAGGAGGAAGAGGGGGAAGAGGAGCGGTTGGTCTTGCTGTCTCAGGACCATCGGAGGCAGAAGGCGTTGGAGGAGGTGGAAGGGAAGGCAAACACACTCATGTAACTTTTACTGAAAAAAATTCACATAGAAGTAGACCTGGGCAGTTCAAACCCATATTGTTCAAAGGGAAACTGTAATTAAATGTAAATTACAATGAAATCAATCAGCACTCTCAAGCCCCACACTGTGTCCCTAAAAAACATTTCATTAATAAAAGCAGATCAAAGCCGGACACGGAAGCTCACACCTGTAATCCCAGCATTTTGGGAGGCTGAGGCGGGTGGATCACCAGAGGACAGGAGTTCGAGACCAGCCTGGCCAACATGGTGAAACCCCATCTCTACTAAAAATACAAAAATTAGCCAGGCATTGTGGTGCACGCCTGTAATCCCAGCTACTCAGGAGGCTGAGGCACAAGAATCACTTGAACCCAGGAGGTGGAAGTTACAGTGAGCCAAGATCACACCACTGCACTCCAGTCTGGACAACAGAGCGAGACTTGGTATCAAAAAATATAAAAAATAAAATAACTAAATAAAAGCAGGTCAAGTCTCACGTCCTCTGGCAAATAAAAGCAGGAAATGCACAAAATGTACCAAGGACATCTTGTCATGCTAGAAAGGATAAAAGTGATTTTTAAAACTACAATTGTATCCAAAGGACACAAGCAAACTTCCAAGAGGCTGCCACTGACAAAAGAGCATCAAAAATAATAACAATAGTCTAAAATACAAACATATAAAAATCCATGAGCTGAAAATGATACTTAAAAAAAGAAAACAGGCCAGGCATGGTGCCTCATGCCTATAATAACAGCACAAAAACAGTTCTGCTCCAGCCAAACACCATAGAAAAAAACTTCTGCCACACCCATACTAGCAAAGAAAACGGTAAGCCTAGACTTCCACCCTCACAGTACTGTAATGTGGAGCCCAACATTCCCACCATAGTAGTGTCAGAGAAGGCAAAGTAGGGAACCTGGACTTCCAACCCCACTTAGCAATAAGGAAACACTCCCCACTGGGCTATATCACAGGAGGCCTAGGGGAACAAGACTTTCACCATGGTACGGCAGTAATGGGAACATATACTCCTTCTCCCCTCCCCACGGTGTCAGCAGAGACCTACTGGAAAGCCAGAACTTCTACTCGCACACAACAGTACCACAGTACCTCCTTCTCCTGATGAGGCAGTGTCAGAGAAATCCAGTTAAATTAAGATTAAATAAGATCTATCATCTTGGCTAAGCACAGTGGCACATGACTGTAATCTCAGCACTATAGGAGGCCAGGGTGGGTGGACTGCTTGAGTTCAGGAGTTCAAGGCCAGGCCGGGGCAACATGGTGAAACCCTGCCTTCACAAAAAACAGAAAAATCAGCCAGGCATGGTGACGTATGCCTGTAATCCCAGGTATTCAGGAGGCTGAGGTGGGAAGATTCAGAAGGTGGGAGGATTGCTGAGCCTGGGAGGTCATGAAGTGAGGTGCCACCGCACTTCAGCCTGGGTGACAGAGTGAGAGCCCATCTCAAAAAAAAAAAACAAAAACAAAAACCAACAACAACCACCTAGAGTCTCATAACATCCCAAAATCCATTGTATCCATTAAAAAAAATAATAATAATCACCCCATATCAAGAACCAGGAAGATATGAAACAGAATGGGGAAAAACAGCAATAGATCCCTACACAAAGTAGAGAGGTTTACATGATCTTACAAAGACTTTAAAGCAGCCGCCAAGGCTGGGCAACACAATGAGACCCCCATCTCTACAAAAATAAAAATTAAAAAATTAGGCATGGTGGCTCATACCTGTAGTCCCAGCTACTTAGGAGGCTTGCCTGAGCCCAGAGGTTGGAGGTTACAGTGAGCTACGATCACACCACCATACTCCAGCCTGGGCAACAGAGCAAGACCCTGTCTACAAATAAAAAAATAAATAAAGCAAGCAGCCATCATAAAAATCCTTTATTAACTAGCATATAAAATATGTTGAGGCCGGGCGCGGTGGCTCAAGCCTGTAATCCCAGCACTTTGGGAAACTGAGACGGGCGGATCACGAGGTCAGGAGATCGAGACCATCCTGGCTAAC
>NW_012101421.1:5371404-5373346 GCF_000951045.1 Mandrillus leucophaeus
TTTTTTTTTTTTAACTGTGAGTGTGTGGCGTTAAAAATAGTTGACTTTTGAATAGCACAGGTATTACAGGCACCAACCCATCACACAATCAAAAACCTGCATATAATTTTTGACTCCCCCCCAAAACTTAGGGAGTTGGTGGTCTTGCTGCCTCAGGAAGAAAATTCATGTATACATGGACCCACAAAGGTCAGAGCTATGAATTTGACTACTCTAGGTGTCTCATGTACGTGGAATCATACAATTTGTTCTTTTGTGACTGGTTTAATTGACTTAGCATAATGTTTTTGAGGTACATCCATGTTGTAGCATGTGTCAGAATACCCTTTCTTTTTAAGGCTGAATGACTCCACTGTACGTATATACTACATTATGTTTATTCATTTATCTGTTGTTGGACACTTTGGTTGCTTTCACCTTTCGGCTGTTGTGAATAATGCTGCTGTGGAACACTGGAATTATGGGTGTGCACATATCTGTTTGAGTCCCTCCTTTATTCTTTAGGAGTTTATACTCAGGTGGAATTGCTGAATCATGGTAATTGTATATTTAAATTTTTTAGAAACTGTCATACAGTTTTCTATAGCAGCTGCACCATTTTATATTCTGGCCAGCAGTGTGCCAGGGTTCTTACTTGTTTTGACATCCTCACTAACATTTGTTATTTTCTGCTTTTTGATAATAGCCATTCTAATGGATATGAAGTGGTATCTGCTTGTGCTTTTGATGTGCACAGAGACAGAAAATAAAAGGGTTGCTGGGGGAGAAGAAAATGGGGAGTTAATGTTTAATGGATACAAAGTTTCAGTTTGGGGAAATGGAAAAAAGTTCTGGAGATAATGATGAGTGCTAACAACAACTGAATGTACTTAATGCCATGGAACTGTACAATAAAAAAGGTTGAAATTGTAAATTTTGTTATATATACATTTATATATGTTATATACACATACATATATATGTGTGTATACATATATATAAAAAAACAAAACAAAACAGGGTCTCACTCTGTCACCCAGGCTGGAGTGCAGTGGCACAGCCATGGCTCACCACAGCCCCAACCTCCTGAGTCGGGGATCCTCCAACCTCAGAGTATGTTGTTCAATGGAAAACTGTGCAATGATTACTACTATAGTTTGCCTTAATTAATGATTAGGTGCTACTGGTTTTCACCCACCTTTGCTTTTGTATCATCAAGATGCGTGTCATATATGGCTTGCAAATCATTGAAATTCTAAGAGATTAATAGCCAGTATATATATATATACACACACACACACACACACACACACACGCACACACACACATATAAAACTCCTACAATTCAACAACAAAAAACAACTCAATTCAAAACAGGCAAACTGCTTGAACAGACATTTATCCAAAAAAGATATACAGAAAATCAGTAAGTACATGAAACTATGCTCACCATCATTAGTCATCAGGGAATAGCTGAGACTACAGCACACACTACCAAACCCAGGTAATTTTTGTATTTTTTTTTTGTAGAGAGGGGGTTTCACCATGTTGCCCAGGTTGATCTCAAACTCCTGGGCTCAAGCAATCCACCCACCTCAGCTTCCAAAAGTGTTGGGATTACAGCTGTGAACTACCACACCAGAATTATTTTTTTTTTTTAACTGCTTTTAATGTGCACATTAGATACAACTGATTTTTTTTTAAACTGTGAGTGTGTGGCATTAAAAATACAGTTGACTTTTAAATAACACAGGTGTTACAGGCACCAATCCATCACACAATCAAAAACCTGCATATAATTTTTGACCCCCCCAAAACTTAGGGAGTTGGTGTCTTGCTGCCTGAGGAAGAAAATTCATGTATACATGGACCCACGAAGGTCAGACTTACGTTGTTTAATGGAAAACTGTGCAATGATTACTAGTACAGTTTGTCTTAATTAACGATTAGGTGCTACTGGTTT
>NW_012101421.1:5375706-5378509 GCF_000951045.1 Mandrillus leucophaeus
TCTCAAAAAATAAATAAATAAATAAAATATGTTGAAAATACAACATATCAAAAATCTGTGGGGCACAGCAGAAGCAGTGCTGAGAGAAATTCTGAACACTAAAGGTACAAATAGTCTCAAATCAATAATCTGTAATAAGTTCCCACTTCAAGAACCTAGAAAAAGAACAAAATTAACCCAAGCAAGTAAAAGGAATGAAATAATAAAGGCCAGAGCAGAGATCAATGAAAATAAAAACATAAAAATGCAGAAAAAAATTAAAATAAATGAAGCAAAGCACTGGTTATTTGAAAAGATCAATACAACTGAAAAGTCTCTAGCCAGAACGACAAAGAAATAAGAGGGAAGACACGAATTATCAATATCAGGAATAAAACAGGATATCACTACAGACTCTACAGGCATCCAAAGGATAAAAAGGAAATACTATGAACAACTCTAGGCATATAACTTTGACAACTTAGATAAAATGGACCACTTCCTCAAATAACACAAGCTACCACAACTCACTCAGTATGAAACAGATTTGAATAGCCCTATAACAATTAAGGAAATCGAGTTCTCAATCTTAAAATTCCCCCCTAAAAAAATCTCCAGATCCAGATGGTTTCCACCAGAGAATTTTACCAAATGTTTAAAGAATCTTTAAAATTCTACACAATCTCTTCTAGAAAATAGAAGACGGAACACATCTCAATTCATTTTATGAAGTTAGTGCTATGGCACTCTGATATCAAAACCAGACACAGAACCAAAAAGGAAAACTACAAACCAACAGTCTTCATTAATACAGATGTACCCATTCCTTTTTTAGTTTTTAATAACAGAGTTTCGCTCTTGTTACCCAAGCTGGAGTACAATGACGTGATCTGGCCTCACCACTGCCTCAGCCTCCCAGGTTCAAGCAATTCTCGACTCAGCCTCCCAAGTAGCTAGGACTACAGGCATGCACCACTACACCTGGCTAATTCTGTATTTTTAGTAGAGACTTCTCCATGTTGGTCAGGCTGGTCTCAAACTCCTGACCTCAGGTGATCCACCCATCTCAGCCTCCCAAAGTGCTGGGATTACAGGCATGCGCCACTGTGCCCAGCCAGATGTAAACATTCTTAACAAAATATTAGTAAATAAAATTCAGCAACATACAAAAAGAATTATACAACACAGATAAGTGTAATTTATTCCAGGAATGCAAAGCTAGTTCAAGATCAGAACATCAATGTGATGCACTGTATTAACAGGCTAAAAAGAAAAACTGCATGGTCAAACCAATTAATGCAGAAGAGGCTTCTGACAAAATTCAACAACCATTCGTGATAAAATCCCTCAGAAATCAAGAATAGAGAATTTCCTCAATTTGATAAAAAGCACCTAAAAAAAGAAGAGAAAAAAAAAAAACCCTACAGCTAACATTCCATCACAATGGATAAAGACTGAATGTTGATCAGGAACAAGGCAATAACTGTTTATTCTCATCAGTCTTATTACACATGATGCTGGATATTATAGCAAGTACAACAGGGCAAGAAAAGGAAATAAAAGACAAAAAATTACAAAATAAAACTGTCCCTATTTGCAGATGACATGATTATCTACAAAGCAAATCCCAAGGAATTTACCAAAAAAAAAAAAACTTTTACAGCAAATAAGTGTGTTCAGCAAGAGCTGAACTGTGCAGGCTGCAGTGCAGAGGCATGAACTCGGCTCACTGCAACCTCTGCCTCCCAGGTCCAAGCCGTTCTCCTCCTCAACCTCCTGAGTAGCTGTGATTAGAGGCGTGCGCCACCGCTGCCGGCTAATTTTTGTATTTTTAGTAGAGATGGGGTTCTGCCATGTTGGCTAGGCTGGTCTCAAACTCCTGACCTCAGGTGATCCACCCACCTCGGCCTCCCAAAGTGCTGGGATTACAGGCATGAGCCACCAGACCCTGCTGTGTATTATTTTTACCACAATGAAAAAATGCACACACACAAAAATGTACTCAAGGATCAAGATTTAACAAAATTGGCCATTTTTACTGCTTTTAATGTGCACATTAGGTAAAACTGACTTTTTTTTTTTTTAACTGTGAGTGTGTGGCGTTAAAAATAGTTGACTTTTGAATAGCACAGGTATTACAGGCACCAACCCATCACACAATCAAAAACCTGCATATAATTTTTGACTCCCCCCCAAAACTTAGGGAGTTGGTGGTCTTGCTGCCTCAGGAAGAAAATTCATGTATACATGGACCCACAAAGGTCAGAGCTATGAATTTGACTACTCTAGGTGTCTCATGTACGTGGAATCATACAATTTGTTCTTTTGTGACTGGTTTAATTGACTTAGCATAATGTTTTTGAGGTACATCCATGTTGTAGCATGTGTCAGAATACCCTTTCTTTTTAAGGCTGAATGACTCCACTGTACGTATATACTACATTATGTTTATTCATTTATCTGTTGTTGGACACTTTGGTTGCTTTCACCTTTCGGCTGTTGTGAATAATGCTGCTGTGGAACACTGGAATTATGGGTGTGCACATATCTGTTTGAGTCCCTCCTTTATTCTTTAGGAGTTTATACTCAGGTGGAATTGCTGAATCATGGTAATTGTATATTTAAATTTTTTAGAAACTGTCATACAGTTTTCTATAGCAGCTGCACCATTTTATATTCTGGCCAGCAGTGTGCCAGGGTTCTTACTTGTTTTGACATCCTCACTAACATTTGTTATTTTCTGCTTTTTGATAATAGCCATTCTAATGGATATGAAGTGGTATCTGCTTGTGCTTTTGATGTGCACAGAGACAGAAAATAAAAG
>NW_012101421.1:5379699-5403049 GCF_000951045.1 Mandrillus leucophaeus
TTTCACCCACCTTTGCTTTTGGTATCATCAAGATGTGTGTTAATATAACAAGTATAAGGACAAACAAGCCTAAGTAAAATTATTGAGTCTGGGGAGCAGAAAGAAAAAGAATGAAGAGAAACGAACACAGTCTAATGGATCTGCCAATTAACAAATGCATTATGAAGTTACAAAAAGAAAAGCAAGAGAAAAGGATGAAGAAATGATACATGATTAACTAATGGCTAAAAACTCCAAAACTTGAAGAAAGACATGAATCTACAAATCCAAAAAGCTTAACAAACTTCAAGCAACATAAACTCAAAGAAACCTACACTAAGACACATTATAATCAAACTGTCAAAAACAAAGACAACGAGAATCTTGAAAGCAGCAAGATTAAAAGCCAATTTCTCATCAGAAACCATGAGACCAGAAAACAGTGAGACAACGTATTTAACATCCTAACAGAAAAAAAAAAACTGTCAACCAAGATTTTATACTTAGCAAAACAATCCTTCAAAACTAAAGGAGAAATTAAGGCATTTCAAGCTAAATAAAAGCTGACAGAGTTTGCTACTATTATACTTGACCTACAAAATATCCTAAATAGAGTCCTTCAGGATGAAATTAAAGGATACTAGATAGTAACTAGAAGCCATAAGAAATAATGAACATCAGTAAAGGTAACTCCCTAAGTAAATATAAAGGCCAATATTGTTGTATTTTTAGTCTGTCACTTCTCTTTTTGTTTCCTATGTGATTTAAAAATCAAATGTATAAAATGTAAGTTTATCAAATGGTATACAAAATATAAAGATGTAATTTGTGATAACATAAAAGGAGGATAGGGCTATAGAGGAACAGAGTTTTTGTATCCTATTGAAGATAAGTTGGTATCAATTTTTTTTAAAAATTATTTTTTTTAATTTTTATTTTTTTGAGACAGAATCTTGCCCTGTCACCCAGGCCGGAGTGCAATGGCACGATCTTGGCTCACTGCAACCTCCACCTCCTGGGCTCAAGTGATCCTCCTTCCTCAGCCTCCTGAGTAGCTGGGATTACATGCACCACCACACCTGGCTAATTTTTTGTATCTTTAGTAGAGACGGGGTCTCACCATGTCGGCCAGGCTGGTCTCAAGCTCCTGACCTCGTGATCTGCCCACCTCGGCGGGCAGATTACAGGTGTCAGCCACCTGGGATTACAGGTGTGAGTCACCATACCCAACGCTCAACACCCAACCTCAATTCAAATTTAAGATGTTAACTGAAATTATAAATTTAAATTATAAATTATAAGTTTATAAATTATAAATTTAAATTATAAATTTAAAGTTTTAAAGTTTAATTCAAAAATGTTTTAAAGAACCCATCTCAAAAAACAGAACTAGGGATGATGGGTGGGTGAACAATTAATTCTTCCCAGGAGAGACTATAAAAACCTGAAGAGAGGAGTTGTCATGAGAGTATGGAGCCTAGGGGATAGAGGAGAAACAGAAAAAAGAAAAAGTACATAAAAGCACACAGACACATTAAAGTACAAGATACTTACATCATTTATAAAACTGAAGTGAATCTCACATACCATAAATTTAACCACATTAAAGCATACAATTCAGGGGTCTTTACTGCATTTGTAAGATTGTGCAACCATTACCTCCATCTAGTTCCAAAATATTTTCAGCACCTCCAAAGACAAGCCCACACCCACTAAGTAGTTATTCGTCATTCCTCTCTTCACTCTAGCCCCCAGGAGGATTATGGACTTACCTATTCTAGATATTCCATATATTATACACAATATGTGACTTTTTGTGTCTGACTTCTTTTGCTTTGCACGTTTCTGAGGTTGCTCAACACTGTAGAGTGTATCAGTATTTCATTCCTTTTTACAGCTAAATATAATATTCCAGCATGTGGATATACCATATTTGTTTATCCATTCATCTGCTAATGAACATGCAGGTTGTTTCAATCGTTTGGTCACTATGAACAGTCCTATTATGAGAATTCTTATAAAGTATTTGTTTGAATATCTGTTTCCAAGTCTCATAAACATATACCTAGGAGTGAAATTACTGGGTCATATAGTAATTCTGTGTTAACATGAGTAAGGAGGACAGCTAGTAGGTGAATGAGATTAGATACAAGGAGATCTGCTGGGAAGCTACAGCAAGAATATTAGTAAATATGAGACCTAGGCAGTGGCGTGAAAAAGGAAAAGCAAGGGAGATACTGCCAAAAATAATTTAAAAAGCTGAAGGTGAGAAAACTATGAAGAAAGAGGTTGAAACAATCTTGAAGTTCTGAGCATAGGCAACTAGAAGATTAGTAATGCCCTTCACTGAAATAGGAAAGGCAAAGCAATAGGGAAGAGGAATGGGAATAGGGGAAGATGACAAAAAAGTGTTTATGTGCACAATGAGTTTGGGATGTGTAGGAAATGCCATTCAGTGACGCTGAGACTGGGGCTACAGAAAAAGATCATTGAATCATCAGCATATTTATGACAGAAACTAAAAACATCATCTAAAGCATCAAATTATAAACCCGTACTAACTGATTTACCAATTAAATGCTAGAGAATCTATGGCCGGGCATGGTGGCTCACGCCTGTAACCCCAGCACCTTAGGAGGCCAAGACAGGCAGATCACTTGAGGTCAGGAGTTCAAGACCAACCTGGCCAACATGATGAACACCGTCTCTACTAAAAATAGAAAAAAATTAACCAGATGTGGTGGTGGGTGCCTGTAATCCCAGCTACTCAGGAAGCCGGGGCAGGAGAATCACTTGAACCAGGGAGGCGGAGGTTGCGGTGAGCAAAAGTCACATCACTGCACTCCAGCCTGGGCAACAGAGCGAGACTCCATCTCAAAATAAATAAATAAGTAAATAAATAAAATGTTAGTAAATCTAGATGAAGTGCTCAAATTACTTTTACTTGGGGATCTCCAAAGAAATAGAATGAATAGGACAGAGAGAGAAATAGTGACTGATTATAAGGAATCAGCCATGGGAATCTGGAGGCTGACAAGTCCCAAGATCTGCAGTTCAGACTGCAGGAGAGCCTGAAGACCCAGGGGGGCCAATGGAGTAGTTCCAGTCCAAGTTCAAAGGCCTAAGAACCAGGACTACCAATGGTGTAATTCCAGTCTGAAGGCTAGCAAACTGGAGACCTGGAAGAGCAGCCAATACTTCAGTTTGAATCCACAGGCAGGAGAGAAAAAGAAAAAAGAAAAAAAAAAAAAGTCCAGGCTCAAAGGCAGTCAGCAGAAGTTCTCTCTTATTCATGGAAAAATCAACCTTTTCGTTCTATTTATGTCTTCAACTGGCTGGGTAAGTCCTACTTACATTAGGGAGGGCATCTGCTTTTCTGTCTGATTCAAATGTTCATCTCATCCAGAAAACACCTCCACACACATATCCAGAAATGGCTGGCTGAATGTCTGGGCATCCTGTTGCCCAGTCAGGTTGACAAAGAAAATTAACCATCACAAATGCTGTTCAAGATAATACCTCATGATATTCAACTAAGAAAACTGAATTTTTTGATAGTTTGGCAAAAATACGGTCCTTGACAAAAATGATTTGCTAGATTAAATGTCTAAGGTATTTTTAAACCATATTCTGAAGCAAAATGATGTTCCTTTAACTGGACCAAAGTGTGCCATCACAAAAATCAATCAATACAAACCATTTTCCCAACTTAGAGAAAAACTAATTGATGTTTTCAGTTTTAAGTCTTTTTTCATAATGCGACTTAATCTTTCAATACTTCCTTCTATTAGCCTGTACAAGAATCAAGTTAAGATACATTTAGCACAAAGTTAGACAATTATTTTTAACTTAAATGTGCATTTCATGATACTCTTTACAGAGTTTTTTTTTTTACAAAGCATCAAGAAGTGACATCTGAAGAAGTTTGAAAATCACTTAAACAATTAAATACACATTTAAAATAAGATTGCACAGTTCTCAGCCTGACATCTGCCATCACAAAGACATACGTTCTCTTTTAGATACTGTAACAAATTAAAGTGATTAATTCCAGAAATACCAAAAAATTTGTTCTTGTAAATAACAAGTTGATTCTAGAGTTTATATAGAAAAACAAAACAAGAATACACAAGAAAACTCTGCAACAGGGAAGAGTAATTGCTGAAGGGAAAAAAGCATGTCAGAGAGGGTACATGTCCTATCAGCCATGAAAACATAATAAAGGGTATAACAGTGCTACATGAGTAGACAGATCAATGCAACAGAATGAGAGTGAGAATACACACCGATACATAGAAAAACTCAAAGTAATGAACTTTTCACAAAATGGTGTGATACACTAATGCCTAGCCCGTCTATCAAGGTCTCTTAAATCATCACCTAAAACCATTAAGAAAATACTAGTATATTTACTAACGACATACACATTTTAATAGAAAAAACAGACATCCTAAACGTTCATCAACAGAGTAACAATTACGTAAATTTAGACATATCCATAAAATGAAATACAATACAATCGTTTTTTAAAACAAAGCAATGCCATTAAACTGTTAACAGACTGGTTCGGGGTAGAGAAATGGTTAAGGAGGGAATAGGAATGGAAAGAACCCATATATCATTCTTTACAGGCTTTTGGTCTTTTTTTGTTTTGTTTTGTTTTTAGGTGGGATCTAGCTTTGTCTCCCAGGCTAGAATGCAGTGGCACAATCTCGGCTCACTGCAACCTCCACCTCCCAGGTTCAAGTGATTCTCCTGCCTTAGTCTCCCAAGTAGCTGGGATTACAGGTGCCTGTCACCACACCCAGCTAAATTTGGTATTTTTAGTAAAGACAGGGTTTCACCATATTGGCTAGGCTGGTCATGAACTCCTGATCTCAAGTGATCTGCCCACCTCAGCCTCCCAAAGTGCTGGGATTACGTCAGCCACCACGCCCAGCCTTTTATGCCTTTTAAATTTCATTTTATGCACATATTACCTACTAAATGTTTTTAAAAACACACCTGGAAAATCCAAGCATTCAACATAAGCATGGTAAACCTTGTTTAAAAAAAAATTATCAGTTATTACAGATAAAAAGGAGTAAGAAAAAGCTATAAAAAGGAGAACAAGATGAATAGGCACCTTAGAACAGCCACGAGTTATGCAAGAGAACCAAAATGACCACAAAACTCAGATGACAGCAAGGTGACTAAATAAATAATTTATCATTATAATCCTTTTATTTTTCTTTTTTCTGTATAATCCTCTTAATATATTTTTACAAACAAAAAATAAGAAAGGTGAGGAGCAATGCTGACACCTATAACCCCAGCATGTTGTGGGGCCAAGACAGGAGGATCATCTGAGCCCAGGAGTTCAAGACCAGCCTCGGCAACATGGCAAGACCCTGTTTCTATCAAAAAAAAAAAAAAAGAAAAAAAGAAAAAATCAGCCACGCATGGTGGCATGCACCTGTGGTCCTAGCTACTTAGGAGGATTGACTGAGCCTAGGAGGTTGGGGCTGCAGTGGGCCCTGATCTGCCACCACACTCCAGCCTGGGCAACAGAGCCAAACCCTGTCTCTCAAAAACAACAACAAACATATAACACACACACACACACACACACACACACACACCTTAAGACACTTATTTTCAGACATAAAACACTAAAAGTTTATCTAACCCAGGCTCCATGGCTCATGCCTATAATCCCAGCACTTTGGGAGGCCAAAACAGGAGGATCACTTGAGCCCAGGAGTTTGAGATCAGCCTGGGCAATATGGCAAACATGGTCTCTACAAAAAATGCAAAAATAATTATTAGCCAGGCATGGTGGTATGCACCTAGAGTTCCAGTACTCAGGGGGCTGAAGTGGGAGGATCACTTAAGCCCAGGAGGCAGAGGTTGCTGTGAGTCGAGATCATGCCACTGCACCTGGGTGAGAGAGTAAGACCCTGTCTCAAAAACAAATTAAAAAATTAAAGTTTATCTAAATGTGTATTATCCTGTCTACCTCCAGAAAGGACTTACGAACGGAAATGTTCTATTTGAAAAGTCAAATAATGTTGTTCTACATAAGACCACATTCGAATGATTACAAGAGCTAAAACCTATGTCTATATTCTTGGTACAGCTCCTAGTAAATTCTACATATACTTCAAATCTTAAATCAAAGGACCCTTCCCTAATTTCATAAACTAGGATAGGTTCCCAATTACATTTCTCCTTTGTATTACTGTGCAGTTACTAGTTTAGCAGAGTGCACTTGCCTGGCTGATACGTAAGCTCCATGAAGACAGCTATATGTCTTTTTATGTGCTCAATCATCCTTGTTCACTAAGAGAGTAAGGAGGTCACTAAGTATTTCTTGAATAAAGAAAACAGAAGAAATTTCTTGTATTTTTTGTGACAGGGTCTCACTCTGTTGCCCAGCCCGGACATGCACTACATGGGAGTCATCATGGTCAGTTTGACAACATTAATTCTCTTCAATGTAAGAACTTAGAAGGTGCAAGCATTGTCTACTTTTTCCAATTCTAACTTTGAAAGAGAAACGAGTAACAGTATCAGACAATATAAAAGTCACTGAATTGTCAACTTAAAACAGAATCTGCTCATTTTTAGGATTTATATTGCTATATATTTTTAAAGCAAATGAAAAATGTTCTTTAACTTCTCCATTTTTCTAAAACCAAATTAGTAAGAACAGCCAAGAATATACAGTACTTATTTTAGCACATCTTACAAATTTAAAGTCGTATTAGTGAATACGAATGTTAATTCAACAAATATTTAAGATCTTTCATCCAACGCAGTATGCTGGGGCTATGGAAGCTAAAAATTGAAATGGGAAAACAACGTGAAGGAGCCTACTATCTACTTCACAACCAATATGTAACTCCCCAACCTATAATACAATATGAAATGGTACTTAGTTCCCTGAAAGATATCTAACATAGCTTACTGATGAAAAAGTGCTCATTTCAACAAATGATTACAAATAGGAGGAAAATCTAAACCTTAAATAATGTATTATTTTAATTGTTGCCAACCCTAGAAAAAAATAAACCCAGCACGGTAGTGTGCACCTGTAGTCCCAGCTACTTGGGAGGCTGAGGCATGAAGAGTACCTGAGCCCGAGTTCAAGAGCAGCCTCCGCAACATAGTGAGACACTGTCTCATTTAAAAAAAAAAAAAAATTAGGAAACACAGTTAAAAGGCATTCAAAGGCCGACCATTTCCAGGTTTGGCTCTTTGTATCCAAAGCTATTTATCACCTCAGCACTTTCACATATTCCCAGTGGCTGCAGGCCCAACCCCCCCAACTTGTTCAAAGAGGTCTTCTATTAAACATCACCTTGCAGAGATGATTTCCCTCTAACTAAAGATTTCCTCCTTCAAAGAACTAAACACAAAATTTATATTAAAAATGTTTTGTTTATTGGTTGCCCTTACCACGAGACTATAAATTCTGAGGGCAGGAATAAACTTGTCTTTTCTTTACCACTGTAATACACAATCAATAAATACAGGGTGAATTAACATACTTTAAGGGGTTGAGGCACTTATAGTTTTGTTAAGACACCAATATAACATTAAAGAGGCTGGTACAAAGGATACAATCACCAGACAAGGGAGGGCAGTGACCTTCACCAACTACAAACAATTTCCTCCTATCTATCTTGTTTTCTACAGCTCTTATAGAGATCTTTCAGTGAGTGTGTGTAGAAAAGAGCCCAAATGTTAGTGTTGGTTTCTAAGTTCAGGTATGTTCATGGTCAATATTTCTACAGAAATGAATGTAAATAATGTATATTAAGTTTTATAATTTAGCCTAGCATTGACTGAGACATTTACAGTTTAAAACAGTTTAAAGGACATTATTATGAAAGTAAAAAGACAACCCACTGAATGGAAGAAAATATTTGTGATATGAATATAATACAATACTTGTACCTAGTATACATTGGGAACATTGGGAACACTTACAACTCAGTAATAAAAAGACAAATTTTAAAATAGGCAGAATAAATATTTCTCCAGACAACATCCAAATGGCCAGTAAGTACATGAAAATAGGCTCAGCATAATTAGTCATCTGGGAAATGCATATCAAAATCATAATGAGATATCACTTCACACCCACTAGGACAGCTGTAATCAAAAAGACAGATAACAAATATTAGCAAGGATGTAGAGAAATTGGACCCTCATACACTGTTGGTAGGAATGTATTTTAAAAAGAAGTACCCACTGCGGAAAATAGCCTGGTAGATCCTCAAAAGGTTGAACATAGGATTCCTATATGACCCAGAAATTCCACTCCTCAGTAAATATCCAAGATGAAAACATATCCACAAAAACAAAACAAAACCTTGTACAGGAGTGCTCACAGCAGCATTACTTATAATAGCCAAAAAGTGGAAATAACTCAAACGTCTATCAACTGATGAATGGCTAAATTCATACAACAGAATATTATTCTGCCATAAAAAGGACTGAAGGACAGTAAGTGGTCTTTTGCAACGGGCTTCTTTTAGTTAGCATGTTTTCCAGGCTCATCCATGTTATAGCCTGGATGGAAAATGTGCAGAAGACCACATACTATGTAATTCTATTTATATGAAATGGTAAAAATAGTCCAATCTATAGAGGTAAAGTAAATTAGCAGTTGCCTAGGGTTTGGGAGAGATGGGGGACTGGGGACAACAGCTAAATGGCATGGAGTTTCTTTCAGGGTAACAAAAATGTTCTAAAATTGGTGACAGCTTTACAATTCTATAAACATATTAAAAATCACTGAATAGTATACCTTGAATGGATGAATGGTGTCGTATGTGAATTACATCTTCATAAAGAAGTAACAAAATGGTCACTTACATTTTTGGTTACACTTTACTGCATTTATCAGGAAAATTATATGTCATTTTGGTCTTCATAAAGGTCTTGAGGTTTATCCCTCCAAACAGAAATTCTTTCATTAAAGGAGACAAAGATAAGGAAGGTAGAAAAAGAAGGGAAACCTTCGTAACTGAATGGCTACCATATCTAACATATATAATTTAACCATTCATTCTTAATTTTTTTGTTTATTTTCTGTGACAGGGCCTTGCTCTGTCGCCCAGGTTGGAGGGCAGTGGCGCACTTGGCTCACTGCAGCCTAAACCTCTTGGGCTCAAGTGATCCTCCAACCTCAGCCTCCTGAGGAGCTTAGGCCCACGCCATTACGCCCAGCTAATTTTGGTTATTTTTTGTAGGGACAGGGTTTTGCCATGTTGGCCAGGCTGGTCTCAAACTCCTGAGCTCTGGCAATCCACCTCCCTCAGCCTCCTAAAGTGCTGGGATTACAGGCATGAGCCACGGTATCCAGCTCATTCTTATACTTTGAACAGTAGCTTCTCCCACTCTCACATTTTTGTCTTTACACTTTGAGAAACTAAAGAATGCCTGGCTTAACACAAAATGTTCAACTAATTTTCCTTAGTTTGTTGTAATATATTTTCAAGATTGATTGATTTCTTTTGTAATTATTCTGCAGAGATAATGTGATTCAAGATATGGGAAAATAACTAAAAGAATGTCTGGTACTCAGTAAGTGATTGCCATTATCATTAAACTACAGGAGATGAGAATCCTGAAGTTGATGAGCAAAACTGCAAGGAAGGGGAAGGACACAAAGGCTACACCCTACAAAAGCAGTCATCTGTCAAGAAAAGGAAACCCTTGGCAGAGTAGGCCAGGCTAATATGAGGATTGCAGCAGCAGCGGTATGTTCATCAGCATCACCATTACTATCAACACTATCATCACTACCACCCTCCTCCTAAAACATCTTTTCACATGCTTTAATTTTTTCTACTTATGAAACACTTAAACATATGGAAACATCACAAACCTTGCTAAAAGCACATCTTACAATTTTCCTACATTTGCACCAACATTTTCTTAAATACATGAAATATTAGATAGCTTTCTTCTATGGCAACCACTATCTTGGAAAATGGTGCTAATCACTACTACGCATATTCTAATATAGGTATCTATAAACAAAAGCAGTACTGTTTTGCATGTTTTTAAACTTTACCCCATAGCATTATTCGTCTGTACCTTGTTTTCTTAGCTCAAGATTTTGTTTGTTGTTTTCCAGTTCAGTCATGTTGTTTCATGCAGCTCTAATTCACTCGTGAGAACTTTTGGATAGTATTACATTTTATCAATATCACAATTTATTTGCCCATTCTCAAGCTAATGGAATGGTTTTTTGTTTTTCTTATTTTTTGTAAAGACATGGTCTCACTCGCTTTCAATTTTGTTATGAAGCTGCAATAAACATAATCCTTCAGCACAATACTTATTTCTAGAATATATTCCTAGAAAGAAAACTGTTAGGTCAAAGGATATATTTAATATATACCTCCAACTTCATCAACTAAGTTGATCTACAAAATAGTTACATGTTTTTACATTCCCGCCGAGTGGTGTAAGAGTTTCTGTTTCTCTTCGTCTGCAACAATTAACCATACTGCCATACTTTTTGCCAAGTGATGACCATAAAGTGGTACCTCACTGGCTTACTTTTTCTGACTCGTAAGATTAAGTATCATTTGTTGACCTTTCAGGTTTCCTCATGTGAAATGCCTATAAACAGTATTGCCATTTTTCTACTGATTTGTAATCGTTCTTAAGACAGTCTAGGTACCAACCCTACATTGATTACATGTGTTTCTAAATGCTCTTTGCAAAAACAAAAAACAAGATAAACCTGTTACTGATTCTGAAATCTAGTAAAATGTAAAAGCAAAGCTAATTCCTGACTTTTCAAAGTTCACAGCTACATTCCAGATCTTTATGTCAGTGTTTCTCAAACCTTTCTGTCCACTCACAGAAGATGAATTCCTCATTCAGGGCCAAAACACATATACCTACACATAAACTGAAAAACAGGGCTGTAAATCAATTTCTTCTAAAGAATGGGTGACGTTTTCATAACCACAAACAATATACAAGGACAGATTGTCTCCATTCTATACAGCCAACATTTTGGTTCACATTTTGTCTGTTATGTAAATACATCATATAGCTTTCACAAGGTTCAGTAAGCAAGCGTCTATTTCGATTAACAACAGTTTGTTAAAACCTTTAACACTTGATAACCGTCATATCCATCAGGATGTTTGCAACAATAATGAAGAGTGTCCACTCTACCCCACGAATTAAGAATTAAAGTACAAGCTCAGACTAAGCAAATGAAATTTTTCATTTTCAGTCGCACTAGCATAATCAATTTTTTACAGATAAAGTTGCTCAAGTTGCTCTGTATACGTGAACTGATTCTGAATGTTTTAGTGACAGACATCTCAAAAAAGTTTACTTCATTTACAGGAACACTATCAAATGTTTCGGAAAACAAAGACACTGCATTAGGGCATATAATCATTGAACAGGAAAGGACTTTAGGTCACTTACTCTAAATTTCTCATTTTCAGGTAAGGCATCTGCAACCCAGAAGTTGTAAGAAACTTGCCCAACTGAGATCCTCTAAAATCTACAAATTCAGAGTCTTTTCCACTGCATCACCCATCTTCTTACATTAGACTTCTAAAACTATTTCTCTATTAATTTCACAAGAATAAGTTGTTGCGTTATAGAAATGACAGAAGTAACTCCCAAACCCACATCAATCTTTTTCTTTCCACTCCCCTACCTTTTCCCTCCCTTATCCTCCATTATCATTCACAGAATGAAAAAAAATACCTGACCACCTGAATTTCTGGCCCTAATTGGCTGTGGAGTCCCGACCCCCTGCTACTGTTTCCTTGTTAAGCTAACTGGAGTTTTTAAAATTATTCATTCCTTTATTCAATAAATATCTAAGCCCAGACTTTGCAGAAGCGTGGTGCACGCAGCTCCTCCAAGCCCGCAGACCACCGCGGGCTGGCATCCCGACGCCAGGAAGCCGGGGGCGCTGGAGAAGCGGGGTTCCCGGGGACGCCTGGAGGCCGGCCGGGTGGTGGGGGGCGGCCGACAGGTGCGGGGGACTCACCTTTCCGCAGCTCCCGCTCCCACACGGTGACGATGGGCCGCGAGTGTTTACGGTGGTGAATGAGCCACAGGGACAAGGTCTGCACGCTCTGCTGTGAGTTGCTCAACTCCGACAGCTTCTTCTCCAGCGCCGCCTCAGAGAAGGCTGACATCCCTCCGACACCACGTTCACGCCGTCCCACGCGGTGGGGCCGAGGGGAGGAGAGTTTCGCCGCCCTAGCCGCGGCCTCGCCCCCTCACCCCACCCTTCCCCACGCTCTCACCACTGCCGCCTCTTCATCCAAGTCCGGCCGCAACAGCAAGATGGCGTCCGCCCGGCAGTGACGTCACACGGACCCACGCCCCGCCCCTCCCGCTGCAAGCCCTGGGAAAACGCGCGGCCTAAAAGCGGAACCACCAGGCGGAAGGGGCGGAGCCGAAACAAGTTCAGGGAAGATGGGCAGGGGCGTGACGCCTGGGTTAGTCTCAGAGGCATGGTGGGAGTTTGCCAGGCCTGAACCCTCCCTAAGGGAAGCTCTGTCAAGGAAGCAGTGATTACAGATCTCTATATAGGCGTGTAAATTGGGATAAATTGGGGCAGGCACTTTAAAGACTATTTGCATGACATTTAAAAATACACCTTCCTAAATAGAGTATAGGATGGTTACCAGAGGCTGGTAAGGGTAGTGGGGGAGGGCTAAATAGAAGGACTAATAGAAGGACTAAATATAAATAGGACCTAGTATTTGATAGCATAACAGGGGGACTAGAGTCAATAATAGTTTAATTGTACATTTTAAAATAACTAAAAGTGTAATTGGATTGTTCGTAACAAAGGATAAATGCTTAAAGGGATAGATACCCAACTTTGCATAATACGATTATTAGGCATTGCGTGTACCAAAATATCTCATGTACTCCGTAAGTATGTACACCTACTGTGTACCCACAAAAATGAAAAATGAATAAAAATTTAAAAACTATAAAAATACACTTTCCTAGCAATTTCACTAATTGCTGTCAATGCTGGAAAAAAACACCAGCATGTTTGCACCAGGAGGTTTACTCTAAGTGTTCAGTCCAACACAGTAAGAGTGAAAAATTGGAACATTCACTGTTGCAATCTACACAAATACATGTATATTCCATAATACATGCAGCCGTTTAAAATAAGGATTAATCCAACATATGGTGGATTTGGAGGGGTTTGAGTGGGTTTTTGTGGGATCTTTTTTGAGAGAGGGCCTCACTCTCACCCAGGCTGGAGTTCAGTGCCATGATCACAGCTTACTGCAGCCTCGAATTCCTGAGTTCAAGCATTCCTCCCACCTTGGCCTCTCAAAATGCTGGGATTACAAGTATGAGCCACCGTGCCCAGCTGGATTTTTTTTTTTTAATTACAGAAGCAAAAGTATAGTATACCACTTCTTGTTTAAAGGTATGTAATTCATATGAGTTCACAAGTACGTAAATGCATGGCAAAGGTTTGGAGGAATACACACCACATGAATATTGGTCTCAGGGAGAGGATCAGAATTGGAGCCCTTAAATTGTGTCCATATTGTTTTCATTTTTACAAAAAGAATATGTGAATATATTACTTATATAGTTAAAAATTAATTACAGAAATCTTATTATTAATCTAATGCAAACACTGTCACATTCTAAATTTTTTTTTGAGACCGGGTCTTACTGTGTTGCCCAGGCTGGAGTATGTGGTTCAGTCATGTTCATGGCAATCTCAACCTCCTGGGCTCAAGCAATCCTCCTCTGTGTCAGCCTCCCAAAGTGCTGGGAATACAGTTGTCAGCCTCTGCGTGGCCCTAAATATTAATACAAGAAACTTCCCGAAAGATACATAAGAAATGATAGGAATTCCTAAACTGTCTTTTGAGAAGCACCATTCAAGAACTTTGTGGCCAGATGTGTGGTTCATGTCTATAATCCCAGCACTCTGGGAGGCCAAGGAGGATCGCCTGAGCCCAGGAGTTAGACACCAACCTGGGCAACACAGTGAGACCCTGTATTTACTAAAAATTTAAAAATTAGCTGCGTATGGTGGCATGCGCCTATGGTCCCAGGAAGCTGAGGTTGGAGGATCACCTGAACCTGAAAGGCAGAGGTTGCAGTGAGTCATGATCGTGTCACTCCACTCCAGCCTGAGCAACAGAGCAAGACCCTGTCTCAAAAAAAGAAAAAGAAGAGCAGGGTGCAGTGGTTCACACCTGTAATCCCAGCACTTTGGGAGGTCAAGGCGGTGGGGGGCGGTGTGGATCAAGAGGTCAGGAGTTTGAGACCAGCCAGACCAACATGGTGAAACCCCGTCTCTACTAAAAATACAAAAATTAGCTGGGCGTGGTGGTGGACGCCTGTAATCCCAGCTTCTCAGGAGGCTGAGGCAGTAGAATCGTTTGAATCCGGGAGGCGGAAGTTGCAGTGAGCTGAAACCGCACCACTGCATTCCAGCCTGGGCAACAGGGCGAGACTACATCTCAAAAAAAAAAGGAAAGAAAGAAAAGAAAAAGAACTTCCAACAAGTAGGAACTGAATATGTATATTTGTGCCTGAGGTTCAGAGATATTGTTGTAGAGGTGAAGTTCACTCTTTCTTCGCCTCCTTTCACTCCAATATCTATTCCTATCTTTACATTTCTTTCTCCATTGTACATCTTTTTGTTTATCCAATCTATTTAGCCTAGTTTTTAATTTTAATTTAGTTCAAGTTTACCCCTCTTTTTTTTTTTTTTTAAAAGGAGACAAGATCTCGCTTTGTTGCCCAGGCTGGAGTGCAGTGGCATCATCACAGCTCACCGCAGCCTCAACCTCCCAGGCTCAGGTGATCCCCCCACCTCAGCCTACCAAGTAGCTAGGACTACAGGCGTACCGTCATACCCACCTTATTTTTAAATTTTGTTTGTAGAGATGGGGTCTCGCCATGTTGCCCATCCTGGTCTTGAATTCTCAGGCTCAAGCCATCCTCCTGTCCCTGCCTCCCAAAGTGCTGGGAACATGAGCTACTGAGGCTGGCCAAACCTATCTATCCTCTGAGACCTTAAAAGTATCTTCAACGCTATTCCCTTCCATGAGCCCTGTAACCACCAAAGACTACTTCCCATCTCCCAGTGTCTTCACCTGAGATTTCCACTATTCTCATTCTCTATCTCTGTCTTCCTCTGTGTCTCAATTCTACCTAAAATTTCAGCTTAAATTCTGCCTTAAATTTCAGCTTTCTTTTCTTTTCACCCAGTCCAATGTTAGATTCCTTCCTTGTGTTTTTGAATTACTTGAATGCCTTATTTAGGACTTACACTACTAGTCTATGTTATTTACAATTTAATATCTGTATTCTCTCTCTCCAGCTAGATTTTGCATTCCGTGATTCAGTCATAGCACCAACTCTTCTGTCTTCCTTGGTCCACAGTCTGATTTGACTGTCCCTGCTCCAGGCTCCCAGAACATTCTATGTATGAATGTACTATGGCTTTTGGCACTAGGCTGTTAGATCTACATTTGTTGACGTTGTTACTTATAGTTATATTTTCAAAATATTGACTATTTATACCTTTAGATACTTATGACTTGTTTTTATATCTTGTCTCTAAATTGGAAAGTAGGAGGTAAAATGGTCTCCATTCACAGAAGATATGATCTTAGATATAGATCTGAAAGAATCCACCCACAAAAATTAGAGATAATAAACAAATTCAGCAAAGTTGTGGGATGTAAGATCAACACACAAAAATGAGTTGTATTTATATACACTGTAATAAATCATTTGAAAATGACATTAAGAAAAAAATCTTATTTACAATAACATCAAAAAAGGCTGAAATACTGTGAAATAAATTTAACCACGGAAGTGTAAGACTTGTATACTGAAAACTACAAAATATTGGTGAAATAAATCAACGATCTAAATAAATAGAAAGATCCTGTGTTCATGGATTGGAGGATTTAATATTCCTAAGATGGTAACAATACCCCAAGCAATCTTCAGATTCAATGTAATTCATGTTAAAATACCAATGGCCTTTTATGCAGAAATGGAAAACCTGACCTTAAAATTCATATGGAATTGAAAGGAGCCCTGAATAATCAAAACAATCTTGAAAAAGAAAAACAAAGCTGGAGGATTCACAGTTTCTTATTTCAAAAATTACTTCAAAGCTACAGTTATATCAAAACATATATCAGGCCGGGCATGGTGGCTCACACCTGTAATCCCAGCACTTTGGGAGGCTGAGGTGGCAGATCACGAAGTCAGGAGTTCGAGACCAGCCTGGTCAATATGGTGAAACCCTGTCTTTACTGAAAATACAAAAATTAGCTGGGCATGGTGGTGTACACCTGTAGTCCCAGCTGCTCGGGAGGCTGAGGCAGGAGAATCGCTTGAACCCGTGAGGTAGATGTTGCAGTGAGTCAAGATCACGCCACTGCACTCCAGCCTGGGCAACAGAGCGAGACTCCATCTCAAAAAAAAGAAAAATCAAAACAGTGTGGTCTAGGCACAGTGGCTCATGCCTGTAATCCTAGCACTTTGGGAGGCCAAGGCAGGCGGATCACTTGAGGTCAGGAGTTCGAAACCAGCCTGGACAACATGGTGAAATCCCATCTGTACCTAAAATACAAAAAAAGTCTCCAGGTGTGGTGGTGGGCACCTGTAATGCCAGCTACTCAGGAGACTGAGGCAGAAGAATTGTTTGCACCCGGGAAGTGAAGGTTGCAGTGAGCCGAGAATGCGCCAGTGCACTCCAGCCTGGGTGACAGAGTGAGACTCCATCTCAAAAAAACAAAAACAAAAGCAAACAAAACCAGTGTGGTATATTATTCAGCCATAAAAAGAGATGATATCATAATGCATGATACAAGACAGATGAACCTCAAAAATATTATGCTAGCTGGCACAGTGGGTCGTGCTTGTAGTCCGAACAATGTGGGAGGCTGAGGCAGGAATGAACCCTTGAGGTCAGGAGTTCAAGACCGTCCTGGACAACATAGTAAGACTCCATCTCTACAAAAAAAAAAAAAAAAATTTAAGCCCAGGCATGGTGGCTGACACCTGCAATCCTAGTATTTTGAACTCCTGGACTCAAGTAATCCCCCTACCTCAGCCTCCCAAAGTGTTGGGATTACAGGTGTGAGTCACTGCTCCCAGCATAATATATTTTATGAACTGAATTAAAGGCTTTAAGTCTAGGCACAGTGGTTCATGACTGAAATTCCAGCACTTTGGGAGGCCAAGGCACGTGTATTGCTTGAGGCCAGGTGTTCAAGACCAACCTGGGCAGCATGGCGAAATCCTGTCTGTACAAAAAGCACAAAAGTTAGCCGGGCATGGTGGTGCGTACCTGTGGTCCCAGCTACTTGGGAGGCTGAGGTGGGAGGATCTCTTGAGCCCAGGAGGTCCAGGCTGCAGTAAGCTGTCATCGCACCACTGCTCTCCAGCCTGGGTGACACAGTGAGACCCTGTCTCAAAAAAAAAAAAGAAAAAAAAGAAAAAGAAAAAACAAAAAATTAAAGGCTTTGGAGTTTAAAAAATACTTACTATCTATAATATGTTAATACTCTCAATATCTATTCCAATAAGACTGTTAAATATAATCATAATATAATTAGGGGAAATTGTTTAGTCTCATCACCAATAGATATGAGCTGCCACTGTCTCACCAGCAACCTAAGAAAAAAAATACATGATTTTTTTTTTTTTGGAAACATCATCTGACTCTGTTGCCAGGCTGGAGTGCAATGGTGCAATCTTGGCTCACTGCAACCTCCACCCCCTGGGTTCCTGCAATTCTCCTGCCTCAGCCTCCCAAGTAGTTGGGATTACAGATGTGCACTGCCATGTCCAGCTAATGTTCGTATTTTTAGTAGAGATGGGGTTTCACCATGTTAATCAGGCTGATCTGGAACTCTTGACCTCAAGTGATCCGTCTACTTTAGCCTCTCAAAGTGCTGGGATTACAGGTGTGAGCCACCACACCTGGCCTTCTACATGATCTTAGACCAGGAGATTTTAGGTTCTGGAGGAGATCAGATAATAACCTTAAAGGAAAGGACTTTAACAAGCACTGTTACCAATTTAAACAACATAAATTCCAGAGTATTTATTTAACATTGATCTTGTGAGATGGAACATGTGCTATCTTAAAAAAAAAATCATACACTTACATCTCTACAGACTTCTCTGGAATATTTAATATTCCTAAAAAGTTCCAGGAAATAAACACATTAGGAGGTTAGGTATTCTAGATGACTCTAGCTGATACTCCCATACGTGTAAATACTGCCTTAGAGCCATTGTCACGTCAGATAACTCAACAGCCCATCTTCCTACAACAGGAATATGAAGTACTGCCTTTAGTTGAACAAAAGATGATGTTCTCTCTGCAATCTTCCGATCAATAGAATCTTAACAATGAGCCTGAATTTCACAGAATAACATTCCTGCAGGTTGACTTCAACTACATCAAAATGGGGTACTGAGAAAGTAGGAAGATAACTGTGGTTACTGACAGCTAGACTGCAGTCTTGCCAGTGAAACATAAACTGTTCTCACAGGATATAAACAATAATTAGGCAAGTCCATTCTATGACTGTAGTAGAGCAAAACAGAGCCAAGGCTACCTTGCAGCCATGAAAATTGCTGGTATTGCCTTCTGATAACTAACATGAATAATTACACCTTCTTAGCCAGTGACATCTCTACCCCCATCTCAACCCTCTGACCTCCTACATAAAAAATGATCAAAAATCTACCCAATCACCTAGTTGCTCCTGCTCCTCACAGCACCTAATCCAGAACTGACTTTGCACCTCTAAAGTATCCTTAGATTCAAGCAAGCTCAAATCTTAAAATAAGCCTTCCCAATTCCTTCTTAATAACATACCCCATAGTTTCTGTGGTGTGTTCTCATTCTTGTTTGCTGCAGCAAACTAAATAAACTTTGTTTAAAGTTATATGGTTCTTATGGTCTTTGGCTGGTGGGTTTGGTTTTTGTTTGTTTGTTTGGTATTTTTAAGATAGGGTCTTGCTCTGTTGGGTGACAAACTTCTCTATTTCCCAAATCCATTCCTATTCCATTTTCCACTGCCTTCTATCCATTAAACAGGCAAACATCATTCTTCCTGCAGCACTCTAACTTCACCCCACCATCAAAATAAAGAACTTTCTCAGCTGGCTCATGTCTGTAAGCACTTTAGGGAGGCTGAGGCAGGTGGATCACTTAAGGCCAGGAGTTCAAGACCAGCCTGGCCAACATGGCGAAACCCCATCTCTATGAAAAATACAAAAATTTGCCAGGTGTAGTGGTGCATGCTTGTAATTGTCAGCTGCTCGGGAGGCTGAGGCAGGAGAATTGCTTGAACCCGGGAGACAGAAGTTGCAGTGAGCCAAGATCATACCACTGCACTCCAGCCTGGGCAACAGAGCAAGAATTTGTCTCAAAAAATAAATAAAATAAAATAAAATTTGATTTGAACCAACATGTAAATGTATAGTCAAAATGTGGTATAATGTACTACATAATGACACTTGGTCAATGACAGAGAAATAAGGTTATAATGCAGCTGAACACTTCCTATTGCCCAGTGATGTGTAACTGTTGTAACATTGTTGTGCAACTCATTACTCATGTGTTTGTGGTGATGCTGGTGTAAACAAACCTACTGTGCTGCCAGTTGTATAAGTATAGTGCATAGAATTATGTACAGTGCATAACACTTGATAATAAACAACTCTGTTACTGGTTTAAGTATTACTGTGGTTTTTATCTTTATTTTAAAGTGGACTTCTACTTCTGAAAACGAGTTAACTGTGAAACAGCCTCAGGCAGGCTTTTCAGGATGTGGAGTGAAACTAACCCAAGAGCCATGGTGAGTGAGAGCAGCGCAGTCACACCCCATTTGATCCTGGAGAGGGAAACTCTCTGAGTTGAGACACTGTGGTGGGGAAAACTCCCACCAACCACTTGAAAGGGGTATCCAACAGAGACTTCTGGTTTGGGCTTGGAAACTACAAATTGGGACTCAACTGTTTTCAACCAATCAGGACTGAATGAGTTTGAGTTCCTCATTTGCATATACAGACCTGATTGAGGACAGGGGCAGGACCTTTCCCTATTTAAGCCAGAACCCCTTTTTTTTCTCCAGAGCATGCTTTCTTTTTATATCAGAGGCTTCCTCTCCTGAATCTGCAGATTGCTCATTTTTAGAAAATAAAGCTCACCTTTGTTTTTCCTCTGCATACCTCATGGTCTTGTATAAAAAGAAGGTATTTCAGAAGGCATTGTATAAGAGATGACAGCTCCATGCATATTATCGCTCCTGAAGATCTGCTGGTGGCATAAGACATAGAGGTGGAAGACAGTGATATTCATAATCCTGCCCTTGTTTAGGCATAGGTAATATGTGTGTGTCTTAGTTTTTAACAAAAAAAGTTTAAAAAGTAATTTTTTGGCAAAAATAAGTTTATAAGATTAGGATGTAAAGAAAGAATTTTTGTACAGCTATACAGTGTGTCTGTGTTTTAAGCTAAGTGTTATTAGGAAATAGAGATAAGAATTCAAGATGAAAGACTGGAGACAAAGCTGACGTGCAGCTCCCACTTGGACAGACAGAACAATGTGTGGAGACTTACACCATGGACTTTTGCTCTAGGAACCACTGCAGGAATGTACCAGGAAAACCAAAAGAATTCACACATCCTTTGAAAGAAGTGGTAGGCTGCTGCAAATTCTGTGAGACAGGTGAAAAACTGTGAGTTCTCAAGGTGTGTGGGGGGGGCGGGGAACCTGCCTCTGAACACACATCCCTACTGGGGAACCCGAAAGTCCAGATTATGGGAGAAGGATTTAGCCTTACTTAGACCTGAAACAGACTTAGTGTGAAATATGAAAGTCATGAGAAGAGCCTTGTAGGCACTTCCATTTTCCAGCTTGAGCCCAGGGAAACCATCCCTGACTATATCTCACAGAGGCCCTCGGGAAAGGCAGCCAGTGGAATTTGGGAGGGGTCGCCAGGTGAAAGTAGCTTCCAGCTAAACTTTGTAATAACTTTGACTGGGCACAAACTCTCTTGAACAGGATCCAGGGCAAATGGGAACTGCTGCAGAAAGGAAAGCAGGAGTCACAGCTGACAGTGAGGGCAGATGGGGGGCGTGGCTAAAAGCCATGCTTGCTTGCTTTCTTAGTGGGTGAAACTTAAAGCTTGGAGCTAAGTCTGAGTCCTGTGGACAGGCTGTCTGAAGATGAACTTGCACTGTTAGTGGGGTACGTTGAGAGTGAGACCGGCCTTGCCAACTGGTTGGGAGTTGGCTGAGGTCTATTTCTACCAGCTTTCCTCCACTTTCCTGGTGACAGAAGCAGCCATAATCCCCTCTGGAACATACCCCATTGGTCCAAGAACTGCCTTCCCCACCTCCCACAGTGGCTGCCGCAAGCCCACCCAAAGACAGTCTGAGCTCAGACCCACCTAACCCTGCCCCCCGCCATCTGATGGTATTTCTCTACCTGCCCCGGTAGTTGACCACAAAAGACAAACTCTTGGGCGCTTTATGACCCCACCCATTGCCTGAGAAAGCTGAATACTTAACATGGCCAATTTAGGGCAAGCCTATATTCCCCTTCTACTGTTGCAGCTGGTGGTCTCTTAAAATTGCTACCTCCTGGCTAAAGGCCAACCAACTCAGGACATTACAGCAACTCATGACTGAACATATAAAAAATACATATAAAAAATGCTCATATACAACAAACATATAAAAAATGCTCAATATCACTAATTATCAGGGAAATGCAAATCAAAACCACAGTGTGATACCACTTTACTTCTGCAAGAATGACCATAATTTAAATATCAAAAAATAACAGATGGTGTCATGGATGTGGTGAAAAGGGAATGCTTTCACACTGCTAGTGGGAATGTAAACTAGTACAATCACTTTGAAAAACTGTATGGAGATTCCTTGAAGAACTGAAAGTAGAACTGCTATTTGATCCAGCAATCCCACTACTGGGTACCTACCCAGAGAAAAAGAAGTCATTATATGAAAAAGACACTTGCACAAGCATGTTTATAGCAGCTCGATTTGCAATTGCAAAAATATGGAACCAGCCTAAACGCCCAGCAACTGAGTAGATAAAGAAAATGTGGCATATATATATATATATATCTCAATCAGGTAATACTACTCAGACATAAAAAGGAATGAAATAATGCTATTTGCAGCAACCTGGATAAAGTTGGAGACCGTTATTCTAAGGGAAGTAATTCAGGGTTGGAAAACCAAATATCATATGTTTTCACTTGTAAGCGGGAGCTAAGGTATGAAGACACAAAGGCATAAGAATGACATAATGAACTTTGGGGGCTCTTGGGGGAAGGTTAGGACGAGGGGTGAAGGATAAAAGACTACACATTGAGAGCCAGACATGGTGGCTGCTGGGCACAGTGGCTAATGCCTGTAATCTCAGAACTTTGGGAGGCCAAGGCAGGCAGATCACTTGAGGCCAGGAGTTCGAAACCAGCCTGGCCAACACCATGAAACCTCATCTCTACTAAAAATACAAAAATTAGCCAGGCATGGTGACAGGTGCCTGTAATTCCAGCTACTCAGGAGGCTGAGGCAGGAGAATCGCTTGAACCTGGGAGGTGGAAGTTGCAATGAGCCAAGATTGCGCCACTGCACTCCAGCCTGAGTGACAGAGCAAGACCCTGTCTCAAACAAAAACAAAGACAAAAACAAACCCGACGGCTACATATTGTGTACAGTGTACACTGCTTGGGTGATGGGTGCACCAAAATCTCGGAAATTACCGCTAAAGAACTTTCACATGGGACCAAACAACATCTGTTCCCCAAAAACTATTGAAAAAATTTTTTTAAACACAAAAGAGTCAAAAAATAATTTAAATGTTTATAAAGTACAGTAAGCTAAGGCTAATTTATTATTCAAGAAAAAAATCATTTTTACAAATTTAATGTAGCCTAAGTGTATATAGTATTTATAGAGTGTACAGTTGTGTACAGTAATGTGCTAGGCCTTCACATTCACTCACTACTCACTTACTGACTCACCCAAGGCAACTTCCAGTCCTGCAAGCTCCATTCATGGTAAGTACTCGATACAGGTGAACCATTTTTTATCCTTCATACCATATTTTTACTGTACCTTTTCTACATTTAGAAAGATTTAGATACACGAATACCATTGTGTTACAGTTGTCTACAGTGTTCGGTACTGTAACATACTATACAGATTTGTAGTCTAAAACAATAGGCTATGTGATATAGCCTAGTTGTATGGTAGGCTATACCATCTAGATTTGTGTAAGTATACTATACGATATTTGCACAAAGATGAAGTT
>NW_012101421.1:5404109-5408426 GCF_000951045.1 Mandrillus leucophaeus
GAGACAGTGTCTCACTGTGTCGCCCAGGCTGGAGTACCGTGATCTCAGCTCACTGCAACCTCTGCCTCCCAGGTTCAAGCAATTCTCCTGCCTCAGCCACCGAAGTAGCTTGGATTACAGGCCCATGCCACCATGGCCGACTAATTTTTGCATTTTTAGTAGAGTCAGGATTTTGCCATGTTGGCGAGGCTGGTCTTGATCTTTCAGCCTCAAGTGATCCGCCCGGCTTGACCTCTGAAAGTGCTAGAATTACAGGCTTGAACCACCACGTCTGAACATAGTAAGCATTTCTTTACCAAGGATTTCCTATTCCTCCCTCAAAACCCACCTCAGATACCACCTTCTCTGTAAGAACATTTGTTTCCCATTTCCCTTAGAAGCAGCATGACCCATTCCTCTCTATGTGTATTGACAACTCCTTACCTCTTCCTCTGAACCATGGTTTCTCGACCTTGGCACTGCAAGTTGCTCCCCTATCCTAAATGCGTGGTGCCCAGTGGCTCAGCCTGTAATCCCAGCACTTTGGGAGGCCGAGGTGGGTTGATGATTTGAGACCAGGAGTTTGAGACCAGCCTGGCCAACATGGTAAAACCCTGCCTCTAAAAACAAGCAAACGAACAAAAATCCACAAATGATTGGGACCGGATGTATTTCAGATTTTGGATTTTTTGTGGATTTGGGAACATTTGCATATACATAATGAGATATCTTGGGAGTGGGATCAAATCTAAACACAAAATTCACTTATGTTTTATATATACGCTGAAGGTACTGTAATTTTATACACTATTTTAAATGATTTTGTGCATAGAACCAAGCTGAACCATCAGAAAGCAAAGGTGTCATTATTTTAGTCACCCACGTGGACAATTTGTGATTGATTGTCATTATCATCATTCCTGGCTCTGAATTTATACACTACCAATAAGCCATCATTTTCTTACACTTATTCACACGTAAGTGCTTAATAGTGAAACATGACATACATGTCTGGCATGTGTGGAAAAGACCCCTGAAGGGGCCTGGGAAAATCTTTTTTCCCTTGGGGATGTTGAATAAACTGTGTGTTGTGCACCTGCACTTTGTCTGCAACCCATCATATGAGGTCAGGTATGGATTGTCCACGTGGCCTCATGTCAGCAAAAATGTTTCCAATTTTGGAGCATGTTGGATTTTGGATTTTTGGATTAGGAAGGCTTAACCTGTACTGATTTTGACAGGGATCATTCTTTGATGTGGGAAGTGGTCCTGTGCATAGAGGATGCTTTGCAGCAACCTGGCCTCTGTTAACTATTTGTGAGTAGCAAACGCCTCACTCCTTGTGACAGCAAAAAATGTCTCCACACATTATCAAATGTCATATGGGCAAAATTGGCCCCAGTGGCAACTACTTCTTCAAAACTACCCTGAAGAACTGCACTGCAGATATTTGCTTTTACACCTGTCTTCACTTCTCTTCTGTGAAATCCTTAAGGCCTGGACAATTTCTTCCTTATCTTAGGGTAGCCAGTGACTGATTCTTGCTCAGATCTTCATAGGAAGCACGCTGAAAGGCCAAGGAGGCATTGGCAGATCTTCCTAGAACTTCAGGAAATCTGAGGCCATCACATTCAGCCCTCCGTGCAGTGTCCTTCTACAATGTCCCCTCAAGATTCTGTCAATCGCTTCTTAATCACTTCTACAATGTCCCCTCCAGATTCTGTTAAGAATTCAAGTGATTGACACTCATCTCTCTGCAGGGGCGGGGTGCTCATTGTATTTTTAAGTTTTTATGGTAAGCTGAAGCTTACTCACTGTCTGACTTTACCCACTGTCTCAATCTTTTTTTTTTTTTGTTTGAGACATAGTCTTGCTCTATCACCCAGGCTGGAGTGCCGTGGCACGATCCTGACTCACTGCAACCTTCACCTCCCAGGTTCAAGTGATTTTTTTGCTTCAGCCTCCTGAGTAGCTGGCATTACAGGCAAGCGCCACCACACCCAGCTAATTGTTGTATTTTTAGTAGAGATGGGGTTTTGCCATGTTGGCCAGGCTGGTCTCAAACTCCTGGCCTCAAGTGATCTGCCTGCTTTGGTCTCCTAAAGTGCTGGGATTACAGGCATGAGCCACCCGTGCCTGGCCCCATTGTCCCAGTTCTACTCTCTGAATTCTTATAAAATTAGCCTAACTACTTCCACATGATAGCCTTTTAGGTTTATGAAGACTACCATTATAATCAGTCACTCAATCATTTTACAAATATATACTTGAAAAAGAGAAAAGAAACCACTGACATGGGCAGTTGGCCTGGCTCTATCAGCTGGCCCTCTGTGATGTTAGGAGCTCATCTGGCATCACAGACAGGTCATGGTATTCTCCTGATGAACATAAACAATCTCACAGAGCACCTACATCAGACAAGGGCACTCTATGATCTTGGTAAAGTGAGATAAAAACCAAACCAAACAAAAACAAGACCACTTCATAAATCTTATCCAAGAACAGGAAAAAAATAAAGTCACTGTGTAAACCACAAAAATAGTCCCCTCTTCCTGCTAATATAACTGCTACTTCTTTACCAATTATATCCTTAGCCTTGCTCTCTTCTTCCCTCCTTCTAAAAAAAAATTTATTAAGATACCCAATCAGAGAATTATTCCTGTTTCCTGGCATCATCCAATTCAGAGCAAAACCTCACTTCCTTGAAACCTCTGCCAAATCACCTAACTTAAGCCCAAATGCTCCTTGCTAATAATCCACTCCATGGTTCCCCCTCTTGTACATTCTCTCTCATGACAACAAGCCAAAAACTCAATTTGTTCAATTACGGGTATGTTCCTGGTGGTCTTTGGCTGGAAGGCATTGACATACTGAACACCTAATATAAGCCAGGCACTAAGGATAGGGCAATGAATAAGACAAACAAAAATTTGTGCCTCCATCAGAGCTTCCGTGAAAGTGAAGAGTGAACCAGTTGAAAGCGTAATATGGTGTGTTGGTTGTGCCATGAGGAAAAGTGTCGAGGAAGGGATAGCGCAGTTGGGATTTTGGTTCGCTAGGAACAGCCTTATTGAGGTGCCACTCTAAGATTTGAGGGAGGGGACATGTGAGTCGCGCAGCTATTTCGGGGTATTCAAAGAGAGAATGGCCAATACAAAGGCCCTAGGACAGGAGGGTGCCTGGGGTGGCTCAGAAGCAGCAAGGAGAACTCCTGTGGCTGGAGTGGGTGATCAAAGAGGAGCGGAGTAGGACACAGTCAGTAAGATGAGGCGTGAGGGGAGAACAATGATCAGATAGGGCCTTATAAACCACTGCCGGAATTTTGGCTTTTACTTTGCATGAGTGAGAAGGGAAGTTGTTGCAAAGTGTTGCACAGAAAAGTCACATGGTTTCTTCTGCTTTCTTTCTTTCTTTCTCTTCTTTTCTTTTCTTTTCTTTTTTTTTTTTTTAGACAGAGTCTCTCTCTGTCACTCAGGCTGGAGCGCATTGGCACGATCTTGGCTCGCGGCAGCCTCCACCTCCCAGGTTCGAGTGACTCTCATGCCTCAGCCTCCTCAGTAGCTGGGATTACAAACACATGCCACTACGTCCAGCTAATTTTTGCATTTTTAGTAGAGACAGGGTTTTGTCGTGTTGGCCAGGCTGGTTTCAAACTCCTGACCTCAAGCGATCCTCCCACCTCAGCCTCCTACAGTGCTGGGATTACAGGCGTGAGCCACTGACCCCAGCCTCTCTGCCTATTCTTACTATTCTTACTAGAATAAAAGTTCCGTGACAGCAAGGATTTGGGTCTATTTTTCTAATTAACAAACGCTGCATAGAACAGTGTCTGGTTATAGTAGGGGCTCAATAAGTACTTGTTGAATGAATAGTTTTCAGATCCATTGTGACCTTTGTCTCACATCTATGAGCACGTTCCTTTGGCAGTGTTTCTCTAAAATGATCAGGGGTTGTTCCAGCCAAATTCTGGAATAGTAGGATGTTTCCCCTTTGTTCAAACCCTGGTATTTTACGATGCAGCCCAGCAAGCCTAGCTTGTTTGGCGGGCATATCAGCCACTTCATGCCTCCCTATCCAGGACCATGTACTTTTCCTGCAAAGAAGAAAATCCACAGTCAGCCAACCCCTCATAGCTCAGGATATGTGCTGTATCTCTAACGGTGGAATCACACATCTCAAACGAAATGGAGAAAAAGGACATCAGACATCCGATCGAGAAATCTCTTTTAAGAAAGGATGTCCCCAACAAAGAAAGAAAGAAAGAAAGAAAGAAAGAAAGAAAGAAAGAAAGAAAGAAAGAAAGAAAGAAAGAAAGAAAGGAAGGAAGGAAGAAAGGAG
>NW_012101421.1:5408476-5410751 GCF_000951045.1 Mandrillus leucophaeus
AAGAAAGAAAGAAAGAAAGAAAGAAAGAAAGAAAGAAAGAAAGAAAGGAGGGAGGGAGGGAGGGAGGGAAGGAAGGAAGGAAGGAAAAAAGGAAGGAAGGAAAAAAAGGAAAGAAGGAAGGGAAGCCCCAGCCTAGGTAACATAGCAAGATCTCATCTCTACTAATATATATATAAATAAATAAGCCAGGCATGGTGGTGTGCACCTATAGTCCCAGTTACTCAGGAGGCTGATGTGGGAGGATCAGTTGAGCCTAGGAGTTTGAGGTTGTAGTGAGCTATGATTGTGCCACCTGCACTCTAGCCTGGACAACAGAGTGAGACCCTGTTTAAAAAAAAAGAAAAGTAAAGATGCCCAACTTGAACTCCCAAATTTTCAACTTTGGAGACCATAGACAGGAGTTTAAGTTTCTTCTGTGGCATCAACTAGCTTTGGGACTTTTACCAAACCAATTAACCTCTCCAAACTTCGTTTTCTCATCTGCAATATGAAACTAATAAGGCCTACATAGCGAGGCTGTTATGAGGATTGGAGAGAATTACGTAGAGGACTAGAATAGACCTCAGTAAATGCTATTTTTCTTACTTCATAACCTCTTCCCATTTGCCAAATGTTTTAAGCTAAGATGAAATGGAAGTAAAGGGCTTATTTTTAAAGGATGATACCATATTGAAAAAGAAGAACAAGGGCTGGACGCAGAGGCTCATGCCTGTAATCCCAGCATTTTGGGAGGCCAAGGGGGGGCGGATCACCTGAGGTCAGGAGTTCAAGACGAGCCTGGCCAACATGGTGAAACCCCATCTCTACTAAAATACAAGAAAATTAGTTGGGCATTGTGACGGGTGCCTGTCATCCCAGCTACTCAGGAGGCTGAGGCAGGAAAATCGCTTGAACCCCGGAGGCGGAGGTTGCAGTGAGCCGAGATCATGCCATTGCGCCCCAGCCTGGGCAACGAGAGAGAAACAACGAAACTCCATCTCAAAAATAATAAATAAATAAATAAATAAGGGACAACTATGATATCTATTCTTTTGTATCTGGCTTTTTCCATTTTACCATATGTTTTCAAGTTTCATTCATGTTGTAGATAATTTTTTGTCTACAACTTTTTTGGAGACAAATTTGTTCTGTCTACAATTTTTGTAGACAATTTTTAAATTGCATTTTTTTCGTATGAGTGAGATTGAAATCCTGTAATATGTAAGCTTTTATATGATAAAAAGCCATTTGTGTCTTTCATGTTTGTAGTCCATTCCTCCTATCCAAGAATAGGAAATAACTTTATATTTACTCAAACATTTTGGCCCATCATCAGCATTTGAAGTTCTCGTCACATACATCTTGCATAGTTATGTTAAATAAAACTAGTTCTTTAAATTGACACCAGAAAATAACTAGTAATTGAACACTAGTAGCACCATTTCTAAATTAGTCATCCTCTGAATTTGTAAAATTTGAAGTTGTGTTAAAATTCCACAAGGTGGCAGAGTGGCTCTACTAAGTTGGGCTTACCACATGGGTTTACATTCTAAATGTGTTATATGCATTCAATGGAATAGTATTTAGCTTTAAAAAAGAATGATATTCTGACACATGCTTCAACATAGATGAAAAAACTTTGATAACATTGTATTAAGTGAAATGAGCCAGTTATAAAAGGACGCATATCATATATTCCACTTATGTGAGTAGTCAAAATCAGAGAGACAAAGTAGAATGGTGTTTGCCCGGGGCTGGGAAAAGAAGAAATGGGGAGTTATTGTTGAATGGGGAGTTACTGTTGAATGGATCCACAGGTTCACTTTCAGAAGATGTAAAAATTCTGAATATGGATGGTGGAGATGACTGCACAACAATGTTAATGTACTTAATGCCACTAAACTGTACACTTAAGAATGATTAACATGGTAAATTTTGTGTTATTGTATATTTTACTACAATAAAAAAGATGGTCAAAAATAAAACTCAAGTAAAGAAATGTATAAAGGATACAAAAGTCGGCCAAGGGCTGTGGTTTACGCCTGTAATCCCAGCACTTTGGGAGGCCGAGGCGGACGGATCACGAGGTCAGGATATCGGGACCATCCTGCGAATTGTGAAACCCCGTTTCTACTAAAAATACAAAAAATTAGCTGGGCGTGGTGGCTGGCACCTGTAGTCCCAGCTGCTCGGGAGGCTAAGGCAGGAGAATGGCGTGAACCCGGGAAGCGGAGCTGGCAGTGAGCAGAGATCGCACCACTGCACTCCAGCCTGGGCAACAGAGGGAGATTTCGTC
>NW_012101421.1:5412090-5413294 GCF_000951045.1 Mandrillus leucophaeus
GGCCCTATTGAACTCTTTTCATGTGCCACCATGTGTTCTCTTTGGTGACATATCTATTCAAGTTTTTTCCCCATTTTAAAGAACTAGGTTGTTTGTTTTCTCACTGTTGTGTTATGAGAGTTGTTTTTATATTCTGAAAACAAGTTCTTGGTTGGATATGTGATTTACAAATATTTTCCTCCCAGTTCATAGCTTCTCTTTTCTATTTTGACAAAACAAAAATTTTCAATTTTTTTTTTTTTTTTTTTTGGTGGAGGAGACAGGGTCTCACTCTGTTGCCCAGGCTGGAGCACAGTGGCACCAACATGGCTCACTGCAGCCTTGACCTCCTAGACTCAAGGGATCCTCCTATCTCAGCCTCCTGAGTAGCTGGGACCACAGGCACATGCCACCATGCTCAGTTAATTTTTTACTTTTTTATTTTTTGGCAGAGATGGAGTCTCACCATGCTGCTCAATTGCTCAGGCTGGTCTCGAACTCTGGGGCACAAGCTTCCTGCCTTGGCCTCCCAAAGTGCTGGGATTACAGGTGTGAGCTACTGCTCCAAACATTGCCTGTCCAAACATTTTCAATTTTGCTGAAACAAATTATCAATTTATTCTTTTATGGATTGTGCTTTTGGTTCAAGTTTTGCCTAACCCCAGGTTAGGAAGATTTTTCTCCTATATTTTCTTTTAAAAGTGTTACGGTTTTATATTCATATCTATGATCCATTTTGGATAAAGTTCTGTACAGGTATAAAGTTTGCATGTTCATTTTTTTTTTTTTTTTTTGCCCGTAGTATTCAATTGTTTCAACACTATTTTTTGAAAAGACTGCTATTAAACCATTTAATTGTCTTTTCACCTGTATCAAAAATAAGTTGGTTATATTTGTGTAAGTCTATTTCTAGGCTTTCTATTCTGCTTCATTGATCTGTATGCTTTTCCCTTGGTCAGAACAACCAAGTCATGATTATGGTGGGTTTATAGTAAGTCTGAAAGTCAGATAGTATGATTCTATCAACTTTATTCTTCTTCAGAAAAGTTTTGGTTGTTCTCATTCCTTTACCTTTCTATATAAGTTCAAGAATCAGCTGTCTATACTTAAGAAGATCCTGCAATGATTTTGATTGAAATGAAAATATTTATTATGTTGAGTTTTCCAATCTATGAACATAGCATGTCTCTCATTTAGCTTTTTTTTTTTTTTTTTGAGATGGAGT
>NW_012101421.1:5417309-5427551 GCF_000951045.1 Mandrillus leucophaeus
ATCTGAGTTTAGATGAAAAGCATGTGTCTTTCACCAATAGGTATGATGTTAACTATAGTTTACTGAGTTGTTTTTCTTAATCATATATGGTTAACTTTTTTTTAAAGAGACAGGCTCTATTGCCCAGGCTAGAGTGCAGTGGTGTGATCATAATTCACTACAGCCTTGAACTTCTCGGCTCAAGCAATCTTCCAACAAAAGCCTGCCTAGTAGCAGGTGCACACCACGATGTCTGGCTTATTTTTAAATTTCTTTACAGAGAGGGAGTCTCACTATGTTGGCCAGGCTTGACTTGAACTCCTGGACTCAAGTGATCCTCCTACTTTGGCCTGGTTTGCTGCACCTATCTACCCATTACCTAGGTGTTAAGCTCAGCATGTGTCAGCTCTTTTCTCTAGTGATCTCCCACCCCTACCCTCCCTAAAAAGGTCCAAGTAAATGTTGTTCCCCTCCCTGTGTCCACTTATTTTCATTTTTCAACTCCCACTTATAAGTGAGAACATGCCATGTGTTTCGTTTTCTGTTCCTGCATTAGTTTGCTGAGGATAACGGCTTCCAGATTCATCCACGTCCCTGCAAAAGACATGATCTCATTCCTTTTTATGGCTGCATTGTATTCTATGGTGTATATATATCACATTTTCTTTATCCAGCCTATCATTGATGGGCATTTGGGTTGATTCCATGTCTTTGCTATTGTGAGTAGTGCTTCATTGAACATACGTGTGCATGTGTCTTTAAAATAGAACGATTTCTATTCCTTTGGGTATATACCCAGCAATGGAATTGCTGGATCAAACGGTATTTCTTGTTCTAAATCTTTGAGGAATTGCCACACTGTCTTCCACAATGGTTGAACTAATTTACATTCCCACCAACAGTGTAAAAGCATTCCTATTTCTCTGTAACCTCGCCACAAGGGAATCTCCTGATCCACGGATTGGAAAAAACTGTGGGAAAAGCGTAGTGCTCCTGGTTGGTGGCACAGTCCCTCACCACTTCCCTTGGCTAGGGAAGAGAGGTTTCCCTGGTCTGTGCACTTTCTGGGTGAAGTGAACCCCACCCTGCTTCTGCTCTCTCTCCATGGGTTGCACCCACCGCCCAGCCAGTCCCAGTGAGATGAACTGGGTACCTCAGTTGGAAATGCAGAAATCAGCCACCTTCTATGTTGGTCTAGCTCAGAGCTGCAGATGGGGGAGCTGCTTCTATCTGGCCATCTTGGTGCCTCCCCACTGTTAATTTTTATCAGACATCTTTTTCTGTACTAATTGATATAATCATGAGGTTTTTCTTGGTCTGTAGTTTTCTTGTATTGTCCTTGTGTTGTGGCTCTTGTAGTTCAGCAAGTGGAAGGGAATGGCTCCCAGCAGTTTTTTTTTCTCCCCCATTGCTCAGCGAGCAGAAGGGAGGGTTTCAGTGTTACAGGATTCCTTCGGTGTTACATTGGCAGCTGGAAATCTCTTTGGCTGCTGTGAACTCTGTCCAGGACCTCACTTGAGCCTGCTGGGTGCACTCTGTGGGCTCGACCCAGAAGGCTCTGCTTGGCTCGCGCCAGGCTTGGATCCCACATAGGCTGTGGGATCCGCACTCAACCTGTGGCTGGATCAGGCATGCTGTGAATGGTTTCCATGTTAGGCACCGGCATCTAGATGAGGGGAACATGGTGGCACCTGAAAACTTGGAGACATCAGTAACCACAGAGCCCCAAAGAGTGTTACAGCTCTTGCCTGGGAGTCCCAAGTTCTGCCCCCAAGAAATGTTGCAGCTCTCTCTCATTCCTGCTGCCCACAGCTTGACGAATGGGGTCTTGTTACAGCTTGTTCAGTCCTGCCACTCGCAGCTTGGCGAGTTCTGGGTTCTTGTCCCAGGACCAAGAGGAATAAGGTACAGCGATACCAGAGAGTGAGTAGGGCAGAGAAGAATTTTACTGAGCCACAGACAGAAAGCTCTCAGCAGAGAGGGGGCCCGAGAGTGGGTAGTGAAGCTAAGTCTGGGGTTTTTATGGGCTCAGAATGGGGGAGTACATGCTGCTTGGTCCATAGGTGGGCTGGAAAAAGCACCATTTGATAGGCTAAAATGTATCAAGAAAGTTCTCACTCCAGTCATGGACTCTATCCACAACTGGCAGCTCGGTTTTCAGGCTTCAGGCTGTCTTTGGCTTGAAGGTTGGGTTTCACCAGGGACCTCTCCCTGTCTGCCTAGGAATTTGTCTGTCTCCTTTTTGCTGTCGCTTGTCTGGTTTTGATACCAGGGTAATGTCCTTATAAAATGGGTTAAGAGGTGTTTCCCTGTCTTCTATTTTCCAAAAGAGGTCATGTACTATTGCTATCATTTTTCTTTACATATTTGGTAGAATTAACCAATGAAACCATCTCAGCCTGGAATTTCTTCTTCAGAAGGTTTTAACTATAAGTTCAACTTTTTATTTATTTATTTTTTTCAACAGAATCTTGCTCTGTCACCCAGGCTGGCATGCAGTGGTATGATCTTAGCTAACTGCAACCTCTGCCCCCCAGGTTCAAATGATTGTTGTGCCTCAGCCTCCCAAGTTGAGTAGCTGGGACTACAGGTGTGCACCACCACGTCTAGCTAATTTTTGCATTTTTAGTAGAGATGGGGTTTTGCCATGTTGGTCAGACTGGTCTTGAACTTCTGGATTTAAGTGATTCGCCTGACTTGGCCTCCCAAAGTGTATAAATTCAACTTCTTTAATAGTTACAGTGCTATTTAGGTTGCTTATTTATCCTGGGTGAGTTTTGATAATTTGTGTGTTTTGAGGAATTGGTCCATTTGATCTAAGTTTCCAAATTTATGCAAGTGTAATTTTTCAGTATTCTTTATCCTATTTTTTTTTTTTAAAAGATAGGGTCTTACTAAGTTGCCCGGGTTGGTCTTCAACTCCTGGGCTCAAGAGATTTTCCCATGTCAGCCTCCCAGGTAGCTCTCCTTTTAGGACTCCCTCTTTTTAATTTATTTTCAAGCAGACAAAATGAAAATGCAATATATCAAAATTTGTGGGATTGTAGGTAAAGCAGTGTCTAGAGGGAAATTTATAGTATTAAATGCTTGTATTAAAAAGATTTCAAATCAATATTCTAAGGTTCCACTTTAATATATTAGAAATTAAAATCAAAGTAAAACCAAAACAAATGGAAGAAAGGAAATAATGAAGATAATTGCAGAAATCAATGCAATTGAAAACAGATGAATAAGAAAATGAAACCAAAATCTTATTTGAAAAAAAATCACCAAGATTGATAAACCTGTAGTCAGACTGATGAGGGAAAAAAGAGAAAAGACACTTTAACAATAGTATGAATGATATCCCCACAGAAGCTACTGCTGGTAAGAAAATAGGCAAAGACTATGAATAACTCTATGGCTATAAATTTGGCAACTGAGGTAAAATGGAACAACTTCTTGAAGGACACAAAGTGCTAACTAAAACTCATTCAATATCACATATGTATCCTGAATGTTCCTATATCTATTAAAGAAATTGAATTCATGGATAAAAACTTTTAAAGAAAACTCCATGCCCAGATTGTTTTAATGGTGAATTCTACAAAATCTCTTCCAGAACATAGAAGAGGAAAAAATACTTCTCTGCTCGTTTTATGTGATCAGGATTACTCTGATACAAAAACCAGACTTACATAAATATCGTGATATGGTTTGAATTTGTATCCCCCCAAATCTCATGTCGAATTGTAACCCCCAGTGTTGGAAGAGGGTCCTGATGGGACTTAAATAGATATTTCTCCAAAGATATATAAATGTCCAAAAAGCACATGAAAAGATATTCAACATCACTAGAGAAATGCAAGTCAAAACCACAATGAGACACCACATCCATTAGGATGGTTATCATAAAAGAAAAAAGAACCCTAAGAAACAAAAATAATATAAACATTGCTAGTGGGAATGTAAAATGGTACAACTATTGTGGAAAACTGTATGATGATACCTCAAAAAATTAAACATAGAATTACCATATGATCCAGCTGTTCCTCTTCTGAGTATATACCCAAAGGAATTGAAAGCAGGGACTCAAACATGTATTTGTATACATATGTTTATAGCAGCATTATTCACAATAGCCCAAAGGTGGAAGCAACTTAAGTGTCCATCAATGAATGAAAAAACATGATGTGTCATACACTTACAATGTGTGATGGTTAATTTTAGGTGTCAACTTGACTAAGGAATACTCAGAAACCTGGTAATCCATTATTTTGGGGTGTGTCTTTGAGAGTGTTTCCAGAGGAGATGAGCATGTGAGTCTTGAGTGGACTAGGTAGGGAAGATCTGCCCTCAATGTGGGCAGGCACATTGCAATCTGCTGGGGGCCCAGAGAGAACAGAAACAGAGACAAGGTGAATATGTCGGTGTATCTGTGGGAACTGGGGTACATTCTTTCTCTTCTGTCCTTGTACAACAACTCCAGGCTTCCTGGCCTTTGGGCTTCAGGACTTACACCAGTGGCTTTCTGGGTTCTCAGGTCTTTGGTCTTGGTCTGAGAGTCACACTCTCGGCAACCCTGGGTTTGAAGCCTTCAGACATGGACTGAACCATGCTCCTGGCATTCCAGGGTCTCCAGCTTGCAGACGGCCTGTTGTGGGACTTCTCAGCCTCCACAATTGTATGAGTCAATTTCCCTAATAATCCCATAATCCCCTCTTATCTATCTATCTATCATCTATCTAATCTCTCTCTCTCTCTCTATCTACCTATCTTTCTATCTCCTATTGGTTCTGTCTCTCTGGAGAACTCTAATACCATTCATTTTCAGCCTCAAAAGGGAATAAAAATTCTGACACATGTCATAACATGGATAGACCTTTAAGACATTATGCACAGATAAATAAGGCAGGCAAAAAAGGAGAAATATGGTACGACCTCACTTACTTGACCTATCTGGAATACTCCAGTACGTAGAGGAGAAGAAAGTAAGACAGTGGTTACTAGGGGTTGGGACCACTGTCCTGCTTTCTGTCAGGGAGGAATGGGGAATTACTATTTAATGGCTACAGAGTTTCAATTTGGGATGATGAAAAAGTTCTGGAGATGAATGGTAATGATTGTACAACAACGTGAATGTACTTAATGTCACTGACCTGTATACCTACAAATTGCTAAAATGGTACATTTTATGTTATTTGCATTTCACCGCAATTTTTTAAAAAGGAAAAAAAATAATTGTAGCCATTAGTGACTCAGTGCTTACGATGATAGCTATGGAATTGCAGCAATTTGCTACTTCAATTTTCATAGTATTTTATAGGTAAGCAGACAAGCTGAGAAAGTCAAGCTCCATCCATGAGTTGTATTATAGTTTATCTTTCTGGTCTACCAGTAGTTCCTTCCTCTCTGCACATTTTCACCCCCCTCTGCTGCTCATTCTTAAACCCTTGACTTCACAGGATGGGAGTATTGAGGAAAAAGGCAAGTTTTCAGTAGACTTTCCGAATTGTAAACATTTTCTTCTATTTTTGTATGCTGAAATGTTTTTCTTTAATCCTGAATATTTTATTAAATTTGTGATTTTTCTCTTTAATCTGTTAACATGGTATATGATGGTACTAGGTTTTCTGATGTTGAGCCATTCCTTGTATTCCTTGGGATCACCTTACTTAATCATATTATATACTGTTGAGCTTGATTTGCTATTTTATCTAGGATTCTTTTATCTATATGAATTTCTGCTTTTCCTATGAGGTTTTGTCCAGCTCTGAAATTTACCCACCTTACAATTACAAGTCAGCCTGTTACTGTTTCATGGATGCTGGAAGATGTGACACTCCTGGGTCACCGAAAAAGAACTTTATGGCTCACAGCAATAAAGTTTACATCAGTTCCCCTTGACCCCTGAATCCCACAGGAGCAAAGTGAAAAGTTCCAGAGAGGGGCTGCACATGCAGTGAGTTTAGGTGGCATTTAGCAGTTGAAGGTCACTGGGCTTGGGGAATCTACTTCCTTTATATTATACAACACCTGCCCTTTGCCTCAGAACCTCTTTTTTTCTTTTTTTTTTGGCTTGTTTTGGTTTTTTTTTTGAGACGTAGTCTTGCTCTGTCACCAGGCTGGAGTGCAGTGGCGCCATCTCAGCTCACTGCAATCTCTGACTCCCTGGTTCAAGCGATTCTCCTGCCTCAGCCTCCTGAATAGCTGGGATTACAGGCATGCACCATCACGCCTAGCTCATTTTTGTATTTTTAGTAGAGACCATGATTTCACCATGTTGGCCAGGATGGTCTCGATCTCCCGACATCATGATCCATCCGCCTCGGCCTCCCAAATTGTTGGCATTACAGGTGTGAGCCACCGTGCCCAGCCAGAACCTCATCCTTCAAGGTTGCTCACTGATAACTGGCCAAGGCAAAGAGTGATCAGGGCCTTGCATTCTTGACATATCCAGCACGAAAGTGCAGGGACTCTTAGGGTCCAAGGCAAATTGCCTTTCCTAACATGGTTTTGGTATCAAAGTTACACTACAAAGTTAAACCTCAATTAACATGAGCTTTCTCTTTTAAATCCCGGAAACTATTTGGACAAATGAGGGATTTATGTCTTGAAGTTTTGGTAAAACACTGTAAACTGGGCCTATGTTTGGGGCGGAGAAGGGGAGAATTTTGATGTGGTGATCATATTTTTTTTCTTGAGTGAACATTTTGTATTTTCCCAGAAAATTAATCCATATCAAAAAGTTCTCAAATATGTGGGCTGATTTTTACAATTGCTCGAATCTACTCTATTTATATCTCCCCTTTCATTGAAGATATTTCTATTTGTGACTTTTTTTTTTTGCCAGTCTGACAAGTTTTGTTCCCTCCCAAAAATCAGCCTTTGGTCCATATTCTACAGCTCTGGCATTTTCCTCTCATCTCCATCCTCTGACAGAGAGTGATGGGGACTATTTGAATCTTCCACATACCCGTTAACAGGTTCCAGCTGGAGTGGGAACCGTAGTTCCTATTTCATCCTGTTTCTGTGGGCTGGTCCAGCACACCTTCTACCTTCAGAATCCCTGTGAAAGAAGGGACAACTGTGCTCACCACACTCCTAGAGGTGCATTTTCAGTTGTTACAAGAACTTCCTCACCTTGCACTGATCTAGCAGTGGCACTGTGGTAGGTCTGTGAGTTTCTGAAGCAGAGTAATCTATTCAACCAAAGGGGATGCTTAATTTCATCCATGTAGGCATCCCCAACCAGGTAATTCTGATACCCATCCCCTTCGCTTGGTCTGAGAAACAGAAATGCTGGTGACGTGGTCTCTCAGTAAGCCCTAGATGAAGGAGGGGTGGTGTTGTCCTCTTGTTACTGACTGTAGCAAATGCTTATAATTTTATGTGGCCTTGGCAGTCATTGTGAATATAAGTTGGACTTTCCCATACAGAAGCAGAGCTCAGTCACCCTTGACAGTTTCCAGTTCTATGTCTCCCAGTTCCCCAGTGTGGTCCATCCAGATGGCTGCCTTATACAGCTGCTCACTGTCAACCACTTTGCTATGGGACAGCTAGATGCAGCTTGCCTGACTGGCCTCGTTGACCCTCACATGGGCTGTGTGGATATGTCACAGTGACCACCTCTCAGTCACAGAGTGGTCCCCTGGAACTGATGCCTGCTTGCTTTCAACCTAATTGAAACTCCTCATGGGAAACTTGTTTGAATAATGCCCTGGACCCAATAAAGGCACTGGCCCACAGGTCCCTCTCTTTCCCTGCCTGCATTTCCTGACCTTCATGTGTGTGGCCTCCAGATGTGCCAGGTACTTCCCAGGACCTATAAATAATAATACCTGGAGTCTCTCTCAGGCATTGAGTCTCATCACAAGCTCTCCATCGTAAAGATCTTAAATTAAAACATTGACTCTCTTGAGACTGTAGAGTATTAATAATGATTCTTCTACAGTTTTAGGCCCAGTTGTTTAGGAAAAAAAAAAAAAAAAGACACCCGAGAACAAACTGGACCAATATTTTTTGAAGTACCCTTTGTGATAAACAATTTAAAAATTGAATAAGGCCACTTAATACGATAATATAAATGAATTGATCAGTATACTACAATCCAAATTATAATTTAAAAAATCAGATAGCTCGATTTTTTAGGAACAGAAAGTAGAATGGTGGTTACCAGGGGCTTAGGGAAAATGGGGAGTTGCTGTTGAGTGGGTATAGAGTTTCAGTGTTGCAGGATGAAAAAGTTCTGCAGATTCATTGCACAACATGAATATACTTAAAACTACTGAACTCTACAGTTAAAAATGGTTCTGATGGTAAAAAAATTTTTTTTAAAAGAAAAGAAAACCAGACGTCTGACATCAAGCTGATATAAGGAATTTATTGTGTAAAAAAGAAACATCTAGAGAATCCCACAGACAGGCCTAGTATGGCTACAGTACTGTATATAAAAGACAATTGCTCACAATGATAGCACTGAAGCACTGAGAGATACCAAAGTACTTTCTGAATCGAAGTCAAATGATACTCAGTATGGTTTTAATATCCTCATATATATCAAAGTTTTACTACTCTGATACTTTTGTAAACCAGGTAACCAGAATACCCAATCAGACAGCTTTTGGTGATATATAACTTGGCAATAACCCAGTCTGGTGATACATAAAACTACTCACTGTACTCATCTGGTATATACCCGCACAAACATTTTTAAATTCCAATTTCTTGGTCAAGTGATATGTTGCTTGAATTCATTAAATATATTTAGATTTCTGTATTATACAAAGTTAAATGTACAACTAAATTAGTATATGGAAAGTGCTCACTATGTTTTTATGGGAAATAATCCTGACAAAAATGTTTAATGAATATACTCCATACTAATTCTGCCTTTTTATACTTAATTCTAAATTTATCCCCTCTAATTTACAACAAATTTTGTGATTTTTATAAGAATCTATGCCTCCACAATTCTCAGATTCTTCTTTTTTCCCCCTTATTTCTTTGCTTAAATTCAGTATAAGCTTTCTTGGTATTTTAGGCTTCATGCATACTCTTATTCCTAAACACCAGCAGTTCCTCAGAGACCTAAAATCCAGTATAGGAATTACTGTGTTAGTTCTTGAAAAAGCATTAAAGACATTTTTTCCTGAAATATACAGAACACGTCATGCCAAATCTCTTGTTTACATAATAAAATGGTAATACCAGTGAATTGCACATATAGATTTTATCTCCAAGATAGAATAACTTAAATATTAAAACGTACCTTTAATTGACTTTGTAACAGACGGCAATATTCAATACAAAAATCACAAAACCCACTAACTTTAAATGCTGCATAGTACAGCATACAAACTCATCTCCCTATGAGCTATTCAAACTATGACAACTTTTTAAGCTACTCTAGCATTTAAACCATAACTAGAAATTTATACGAAACACGATTTTATGTTCAAATATGGAAATAAGTAACATAATTCCAAAACCCAAAAGCATCCCAGCATTCTGTAAAAAGAAATATCCCCAGCGGCTACATCCGTGGTCACTAGCATCATTGTGCAGCATTTCAGGTACCTTAAAAAAAAAAAAGGTAAGGGAAAATAAGAGTGACATTAAGTTTTTAGAACTACAGATTAGTTTTTAGAAAAATTTGTAGGACAGTATACTAGCTTTATTTGTAGCTAGATATACTGTGAGTTAATTCCTTAAAACATGATTACATACATACTGACTCTAGCTAATAATGTCACACAGCATTTCCTAGCAGTTTAACAATGACTAATCATGATGTTCTGGGCAAGAAAAAGTTTGTATTGGTTCAGTGTGCTCCACTGGAAATTGAAAAGCTACATTGATTTTCCTATTTCAGTTACTGGCTGCATATCTGAACTGGATATAACATGTAGTTTGTCTTTAGTTCAGAGATAGAAAACCTTATACTATATAAGATATATATTGTCTTTGCTTACAAAGTAAAAAATAAAAATAAAATAATAAAATACAATTTTAGCAGTAAGATTGGCTGGGATTGTTTTGAGGACATTAGCGACAAAAAGATATGACTCCTTTGTTGACTAATAAACTAAGCATTCTGAAGTATACAGCATGCCAACAATATGTGTCTTGTCCTAGATTTCCTACAAATCTATAGAAAATTCACTGCCTGATTACTGAGATCGTATCCTAAAACAATACATCAGAAGGATATAGGTATTTTTGTGAATCCTGATACATATTAAGCAAGATAAAGGTGTGATCAACAATCCAAAAAAAAAAAAA
>NW_012101421.1:5428776-5430775 GCF_000951045.1 Mandrillus leucophaeus
TGGCTAATTTTTTTATTTTTAGTAGAGATGGGGTGTTACCATGTTGACCACGGTGGTTTCAAACTTCTGACCTCAGGTGATCCCCCTGCCCTGGCCTCCCGAAGTGCTGGGATTACAGGCGTAAGCCACTGCGCCCAGCCAGATACCTTATCCAAAAAAAATTTTTTTAAGGCTTACACTTTGTCAAAATGATAAATACTAAAAATTTACTATTGTGGTCTTGCACTGTTTTCAAGGAGCTTGGAATTTGGCCATAAAGAAGGGAGGAATGGGTGGAGAAGACACATGAGATGATCAGCAAATGATAATGGTAATGCATAACTAAGAGCTGAAGAGTTTAATGCTACAATTATAAAAGGAGAAAAGAGACACATGAAGATGGAAATAAGAGAGAGGCTTCATGGGACTTGAATGTGGAACATAAATTAGATGCTGAAGATTATAAGGAATGGCTGAACATATAACAAGGAACAAAAGTGAAAATGGTATCGGCAGTATGCGTGTGAATATATCTCTGTAAGAAGAAAAACAAGGACGTGAACTGGGATCCAGAACTAGGGAAGGTTTTAAGGCCCAATGACAAAGAAGAACAATATTCAAAACACAACTCATCCACTTCCCTTCAATTCCAATGAGATTCTCTTTCTCAGCTTCCGTTAATGGAAGATGATTCCTTTGTATCCTGTAGTCTTATTCACTTTGTATGTATGAAGATGATCCCTGATGTCATCAGTATGCTGGTTAGCAGACATATGAGAAGGCACGGAATTGATGAAGAAGCTTGCTCAACTACCATTAGCAAAAGCCAGTAACACTAGGATGTTTCACCCACCTGGTAAATATAATTTATGTGGTTCTCTTACCTAATTCATGAGGCAACTCATGACAGAACACAGCAACAGAAGTACTTAAACCACTCGATAAACCTTCAGTAAAAGCAGCACCTGTGTAAAAATCAATCAGAAAAAGTTTGGTTACATTAATTTGTGTGCTTTTAATCTTATCAGTATGCAAAACGAGGTAACAAAAAAACAGTATTTTGGTGTGAATGAACACAAGTTTCCCAACCCAACTCTGTATCTTCTTTGTAAGAAATCTCAGAGTACATTCCATGAAGTCTAAATTTCCCAAAGGAAAACATCAGGCATGAAAGAGAAGGGAAGGTTTTCTATGCCTTAGAGTGAGCGGATAAAGTTACACAAATCTGAGGAGTAACTGCTACCATATAAAAGGCATATTCAAGAATATAAAATAAACTGTTAAAAAGGTTTAGGAAAAACTCTCCTGTCGAGGGTATAAACATGTTTCGCTTGCCTCAGAAGAATTTACTATGTAACCAGATCTGTTTACATTTATTCTTTCACTATCTCAGTAAGAAAACTCTAAGACAAATAGCTGTCCCCTTTTAAAAAGCTGACATAGTATACAATCAATCAATTAGAAACCATGACTGTGCTTTTTTTTTTTTTTAAAAGAGATAGGGTTTCATTCTGTTGGCCAGGTTGGAGTTCAGTGGTGAGATCATAGCTCACTAGAACCTCAAACTCCCAGGCTCAAGCGTTCCATCTACCTCAGCCTACCAAGCAGCTGGGACTACAGGTGTATGCCACCATGCCGGGCTAATTTTTTTTTATTTGTAGAGATAAGGTCTCACTATGTTGTCTAGGCTGATCTCGAACTCCTGGGCTTAAGCGATCCTCCTGCCTTGGCCTCCCAAAGTGCTGGGATTACAGACGTGAGCTACCACACCCAGCCGACTGTGCAGTTGGACGTTCCTCCTTTGTCTGTTTCAGGGCTGCATAATATAGTACGAGAGCAAGAGCACTCGACTCCCAGGGAGCCAAGGCCAGGCCTAGCTATAACACAGCATAGCCTCCTTGGGCAAGTGGCTCCACCTTTACAGGCCTCAGTTGCCTAACTGCATGGTTCCTTCCAGCACTAAATTATTAAAATTTGTAAGTATTCTGTTATCTCCCAATTGTGGTATAACAATTTATTA
>NW_012101421.1:5434000-5434667 GCF_000951045.1 Mandrillus leucophaeus
TGGCTCATGCCTGTACTCCCAGCACTTTGGGAGGCAGAGGTGGGCAGATCACAAGGTCAGGAGATCGAGACCATCCTGGTTAACATGGTGAAACCATGTCTCTACTAAAAATAAAAAGAAAAATTAGCCAGGTGTGGTGGCAGGCGCCTGTAGTCCCAGCTACTCGGGAGGTTGAGATAGCAGAATGGTGTGAACCCGGGAGGCGGAGCTTGCAGTGAGACCGGATGGCGCCACTGCACTCTAGCCTGGGCGACAGAGTGAGACTCTGTCTCAAAAAAAAAAACCAAACAAACAAAAACAACAACAACAACAAATAAAAATAAAAAACCAAAAAAGGGAACAGATGCAGAAAGAACAGCGAAAGCATTTTACTTGGTCTTCAGAGAAAAACAGCATGTTAGAGAATATATAGTGGACAGGAAACCATACAAATAGGCAGTAGCAACAATGAAGTTGTTATCTCCCCTCAGTCAACAACTATCTATTATACATCGATACTAACCCAGGTACTCCAGCACTAGGCAGTAGGGACAGAGTAGAGCATGACCAAGTGTCTGCCCTCAAGAAGCTTCTCTAATCTTGTGGGGAGACAGCCACTGAGCAAGAAAACACATGTATAAAAAAGGTACTGGAGGCACTGGTTTTAGAGACGTGCAATATGGAGAGT
>NW_012101421.1:5440652-5447184 GCF_000951045.1 Mandrillus leucophaeus
CTAACATTTATCAAGTACTTCATTGTCAAAGTAGTAAAAGAAAAAATAACATTTTTATAATCTTGGAAGTCACTAATATCCTCATCTAAACTAATCTATTCTCTGTTAAAATTTGACTAGGTGTTTAATGTGAAAATTTCAGAATCAATCAACAAGGAACAAATATGTAGACATATACCAATTGCTAGGCCATCGCTGAAATTGTGCAGGCCATCGCCCATTATCACCATCCAGGCCAGAGTGGCGATGCCGGCATCTTTCAGCTCCTCCCGAGAGTAGCGCTGGCTGTGACTGTGAGGATGGTGGTTTTGGTGGTGGTGGTGATGGAGAATATGATGGTAGTCATGATGGTGGTGAATGAGATCGTCTGACTGGCCAAGTGTATCGTGGAAATGTGAATGGCATTTATTCTTGCACCCTCTGGGTACATATTCATTGTAGACTTCCTGTGGATGAGCATGAGCTATCATGACCTCTTCTTCTTCCAAGATTGCAGGCTGCTGAGAATCAAAGTGGGAGGGCTCTTGTGAGTCTGCTCGTAAATAACCTTCAGTTCCTAGGAATAAATATAAAGGGTATGGGGCAGTTAGAAGGCTTTGTTAATGGACTTGGAGACATTTCAAACCTCACTGAAAAAGTCAACAAAAGATCTTAAAGCATGATAACTCCTTCATATCTGCAGAACTAAACATTAAAGTATTACTAATGAAAAACGTCAATAGATTTTAATGAATTCCAGAAATGGAACGGTCTCAAATATTAAGAATGGATTTTAAATGTTAATCTTCAGTAACTACCTCTCAGATTCTCCCTTAATTTATTCTGCCTCCCTACCTTTTTAAAGATGTCTTTTTTCCTCATCCTAAGAGAAGAACCTGCTTGTTTTAGAAAACATGTTACATTAGATATTTAAAATATTTATTTTAGAAAAATATTTTAGAGAAGTAATGAAAATTAGAAATAAAAAAACATGAATAATCCTGCCATGTGACTTCCTTTTTTGGAAGGTAAAATTCAAGGAAAAAACAGAGAATCTGAATTATTTCATCATCACCAAGAAGCAATTATTATCTATTTGTGCAAAGGAAAATAAATAGCCACAATAAGGTTACTTTTTTTTCTCCTGTACATAGTTATCAATTTTCTTGGAACCATCCCTGACACTATAGTCCATTTCTAGGGCAGGTATTTTCTCCCCATCATTACACATTTCACTGGAGTCCATTTAAAAATCTGAAGAGGGGGCGAGGCGCGGTGGCTCATGCCTGTACTCCCAGCACTTTGGGAGGCAGAGGTGGGCAGATCACAAGGTCAGGAGATCGAGACCATCCTGGTTAACATGGTGAAACCGTGTCTCTACTAAAAAGGAAAAGAAAAAGAAAAATTAGCCGGGTGTGGTGGCAGGCGCCTGTAGTCCCAGCTACTCGGGAGGTTGAGACAGCAGAATGGTGTGAACCCGGGAGGCGGAGCTTGCAGTGAGACCGGATGGCGCCACTGCACTCTAGCCAGGGCGACAGAGTGAGACTCTGTCTCAAAAAAAAAAACCAAACAAACAAAAACAACAACAACAACTAATAAAAATAAAAAACCAAAAAAGGGAACAGATGCAGAAAGAACAGTGAAAGCATTTTACTTGGTCTTCAGAGAAAAACAGCATGTTAGAGAATATATAGTGGACAGGAAACCATACAAATAGGCAGTAGCAACAATAAAGTTGTTCTCTCCCCTCAGTCAACAACTATCTATTACATACCGATACTAAGCCAGGTACTCCAGCACTAGGCAGTAGGGACAGAGTAGAGCATGACCAAGTGTCTGCCCTCAAGAAGCTTATCTAATCTTGTGGGGAGACAGCCACTGAGCAAGAAAACACATGTATAAAAAAGGTACTGGAGGCACTGGTTTTAGAGACGTGCAATATGGAGAGTGACTGGGAGACCTGTTGTAGTTGGGTGCTCAGTTCTGGCCTCTAAAGGAAATTTCTGATTTGACACCTGAACAACAAGAGGAGAAATTTATGTGATGGTCTCAGAGAACAGTATTCCAAGCAGAAGGAATAGTGAGTGCATGGCCCAGAGACAAGCCTTATGTGCTCCCAGGGTGAAAAGAGGGTCAGTGGGGCTGGAGCACAGTGAACAATGTGGGAGAGCTGTGGGCTCAGTGGGACCTTGAAGATCATGGCAAGGAGCTGGGTTTAAAATACGAATCTTAACTTAGTCTGTCTGACAAGATATGCCAAGCAAACAGCCAAGTTTCAGGAAAAACATGGTAGATACAACCTTAGGCAAGCGATCAAAATCAACACCACCAATAAGTGACAAAGAATCATATCAGGTGGCATACCATGTCACAGAAAAGGATAAGCACCATTTTGTGGTATTCCTGCCAAAACTGATCAACCTAATCATACAATACTAAACAAACCCAAAATTAGAGGCAACTAAATGCAATATTTGATCCTGAATTGTACTCTGGAACAATATTTTGGTGGGGGTTGGGAGGAGTGTTGGGGTAAAAAAAAAAGCACGATTAAGGCATTTGGAACAAAAGAATAACGTCTGCAGAGAATGGCACTGTATCAATATAAATTTCCTGATTTAATAATTAAACTCTCATTATATGAGAGAATGTCCATTTTCCTAGGGAACATACACTAAAGTATTTAGGAGTAAAGAAACATCATGTCTATAACTTACTCTCAAATGGTTTAGAAAAAAAGTGTGTTACGTGTAGCTGGCCCTTTAATCACTAAAAAATTAAAGAAAAAGGTGTGTGTGTGTAGACAGAGCTAGAGAAAGACAGTGAGAAATAAATGTGTGGTAAAATAACTGGGGAATATGAGTGAATGGGATACAGGAATTCTTTGTACGATTCTTGAAACTTTTCTATGAGTATGAATTTACTTCAGAAGTTACAGGAAAAATAAATGTAAATATACATAAAACAACTTACTCACTGGCAATTTTTTAAAAAGTATGAGATACTGAAAAACCCAAAACCAAAGGACATGGTCCCATTTCTTCCAGACAGTCCAAGTTGCCTGCAAATCATACAGCAATGAACTCCTTGCAGCCCTAAAATTTACGCATAAGAACTTACGATCATCTGTATCTACTTTCTCCTCATTTGTTGAAAGTTGAGATTCATACTTGGACAACTGCTTCTTAATCTCCACATCATCATCATTTTCGGGTTTCTTCTGATTCTAAAATAGTAAAGGAAAACAATACTTTAAAACAGTAATTTGTTTACATATATATACAGCTTTTGATCAATAACCAGGTAAGCAAAAGACACAGAATGCCCCCACAGTCATCTGCTCTAAGCATGGTCCCACACTAGCAGCACAATATCTCCCGGGAAATTGTCAGAAATGCATATTTCCGGCTGGGTGCTGTGGCTCACGCCTGTAATCGCAGCACTTTGGGAGGCCGAGACAGGCAGATCACGAGGTCAGGAGTTCGAGACTAGCCTGGCCAATATGGTGAAACTCCATCTTACTAAAAATACAAAAATTAGCCGGGTGTGGTGGCATGCGCCTGTAGTCCCAGCTACTCAGGAAGCTGAGGCAGAAGAATCGCTTGAACTCGGGAGGCAGAGGTTGCAGTGAGCCGAGATCGTGCCACCGCACTCCAGCCTGGGTAACAGTCTCAAAACAACAATAACAACAACAAAAAACCCAGCTAGGGGCATTTCCTTCAGGCATCTAGTGATCTGGTAACTACCTGCCTGGCTGCCGCCATGCCTCTTCTGCACACTGAAACCCCATACTTCTCATACTTTTTATAACCTAAAACTATAGTTTTTTAGTTATTAAAATAAAACACTTTTCTTTAATAAACACCATTAACATGATTTCTCTTTTAAAACAAGCCTCTATTAACCTCGAATTCATCACTGGGCTTTAACCATCCCAAATACCATACTAGAGAGATTATACCTAAGTCCAAGCAGCCTCTATGTTGTGTAAAGGTCACTGTTTGAACAATGGTGCCTGTGTATCATCTACTTAGACAGAACACTTAAAATAAAAGTTTACACATAAATAACAGATTTCTTATTTGCAGTACCTTTAAATATGATGATCACCACCATACCTAAGATTTCATTCGAGCTCTAATAGCATATCAAGTGTCTATACATTCTTAAGAGCTTTTAAAGGCAAACACACACACAAATCTTTACACTTATCCTAAATATAATGCCTCAATACTTTCTCAAAGTATTAAGAAAGTACTTAAATATTTGTAAAAGTAAATGAACTCAGGGTATCTTAAATCATTTATGCTGGTGCTTTATTTCTCATTGGGCAATTGTTCTAGAACATAGAGTTTAACAAATTCTTTCATTCCATAAGTATTAAGGGCCCACAATGTTCCCTATGCTAAATGCTGGGAGTAGAACATAAAATAAGCCCCACATAGTCTCTGTTCTCACGGAGCTTATTACCCATAGGGAGAGGGATTTTACACAGGTAATGATTATACACTTCTTTGACTATAATTTTTGACACATTTTATAATAGAAAAGTGCTATTAAGAGTGTATAATAACATGACCTCAACAATTTCCAGGTGGCCACTGAAAAAATATAACTTATACCAAGACCTAAAGATAGGCAGGAATTTGGTGGGGAAGGTTGGGGAGGCAGCATTCCAGGCAGGGAGTAGCACCTGGAAGGGGTCAGCACTGCTCTGGAACTCAAAGAAGTAAAAGGTGGCTGGGGCCTACTAGGTCAGAGAGGGTGGCCAGAGATGAGGCTGAGGCAACTAAAGGAGATCAGACAACAGAACTCTGTTAAGAATAGTGGGCTTTGTCCAAAAACTTATGCAGCCACTGAAGGAAAGATTCTAAGTAGTGGTGGGCAACCTCATCATATTTTCATTTAAACAAATCACTGCCTGCTCTGTGAAATCTAGATTGGGAAAAGGAGGAAAGCAAAATAATGTGGACAGGCTCCTACCAGGAAGCAATAACTGTCACTCAGGTGGGAGATAACCATTGCTTGGACTAGAATGACAGCAAGAAAGATGGAGAGGAATGGAGAGACCGTGGACATACTTATTAAAACTTGGTTGGATATGGGGATGAGGGGGATATCAGAGATGATTCTCTAGTTTTCAGCATGAACAATAACCTTCACTAGCAGAAGGTTAACCTTAAGTAGCAGAAGGCAGGTAGCCTAAAAATATGATATATAGAATCTCCCAGGGATGCAGGATGGACCTCTTAAGAAAAATCCTAAGTAAAATGCCCTGTTATGAGCTTGAAGAACTCCCCATACTCACAATATAATGAATAGTATTTTTCTTTTAGAGAGAATTAGATTAAAAATTATTAAGTAACTTTAATATCTGGATGCCTTTAACAAAAGATAAACTCAGCATATTCCAAAAAGGGAAGAGAACATGTAACATTTGCAAAACTCCCATGGGAAGTCTTCGTCTAGAAATTATGCTTACTTGCTGTTTCATGCTCCTTAAACATTGAATATTTATTACCATCTATCATGTACTAGACATTATTCTACACATTGGAGACAGAGCTGTAAACAAGACAGATCCTGGCTTTTAAGAGCTTACATTCTAGTAGATACTATTTTAAAGCAGAGTGCATCAAACTACTCTGACTATAATCCACGTTAATATACGTAATGTAAAACAGTAATATATATATAATATTACTGTTGCATTTAAAAATATTGGTTATGACATACAGATTTATTTTACAACTCACTAACAATCTAGAGTTATAACCAAAATTAAAAAAGAAAAAAATATTCTGTATCAGATAACAGAGGGCCTATTTCTTGGAGTCCTAGGTTAAAGAGTGCTAAGTTAAAGAAAAGCTATCCTTAGCTGGGCATGGTGGCATGAGCCTATGGTTCCAGTTACTTGAGAGGCTGCGATGGGAGGATTGCTTAAATCCAGGAATTTGAAGCTGCAATGAGCTATGATCATGCCACTGCACTCTAACCTGGGCAACAGAGCAAGATCCTGTCTCTTAAAAAAAGATCCTGTTTTCTTAAAAAAGGAAGAAAAAAAAAAGAAAAAAGAAAAGCTAAATTTAGGTAAAACTTGGAAACAAAATTGAAATGAGAATGTTAAATAAATTATGGCATTTTGACCCAGACGTACGGTTAAAAAAAGAAAAAAACCAACCCATCCTCAAGTCTCCAGAATGAAAATTGATCTTTTTTTTTTTTTTTTTAACATGAGAATAATTGCGGAAGACTTAAAGAAGTAGGAATAAACTAGTCCATATATGGCAGGTAACCTAAAACTATGATATATGGGATCTCCCAGGGGTGCAAGATGGCTCCTAAGGAAAATTCTAAGTTAAAAATGCCTGAAGAGCTCACAGTACTCACCATATAATGAGTAGCTTTTTTATTTCTTTTTGAGAGAATTAAATGAGATTAGAAACTATTCAATAACATTAAGAAACAGTCCAAGGGAAGCAATTCGGACAATGGGAACACAGAAGATGACTTCCTTGATTAAGAAAAAATAAGCTATTCTTATTTTACTTCT
>NW_012101421.1:5448829-5451434 GCF_000951045.1 Mandrillus leucophaeus
GAGTACTACTATAAATAAACGTCTGAAGCATAGTAAGTACTCAGTATACTTTTTCTTACCTTTTTCTTCTTATCTTTAAATTGTTTGATCAATGTGAGGACATGTTCAACAAGAAACATGAAATACAGGCCTCCTAGGGCTGTTAGACCCTTCCATGTGGAATCAAAATAGGCACTTTCTTCTATGTTTTGAGAAGACAGATGACTGAAAAGTGGTCCTCTTTTCATTTCCATTGCTGGTTCTTCATGGCTATGACTATGGTGGTGACTTGCATGAGACTGAAGGCAAAATAATTTGTTATTTATAAATTCATCAGTTTCACACAACGAGTCAGAAAGTTGGCTAGGTAAGGTCAAAACTGAAATCATTCAGTTACGCAATTATTCAGATATTTCAGAGACGAGGTGCAGTTTAGGACATTAAAAATAAAATGACTAATGAGTGGCTAGCTATCTAGAACTTAATGCATGTCATGTACTTCAGATACATTTCCAGTGACCCTCATAATACATAAATAGTAAGCATTTTCAATGCTTGACAATCTCCATGGCCACAAATAACAGGAATACTAGACTTAATGTGCACAGTTTCTACTGCTTATATTCCCAACCGAAAAGCCCATACCAATGTCATCAGACTAGCATTGTAAGAAGCCTAGTGTGTGTGTGTTGGGCCCTGGCAGGTACCCGAGATCCAGGTGTACTGCCCTAGCAGCCTGTAGCTGAGTAGAGTAGTAACTACCGCTATTGCACATTAGGGAATTGGGTGTGGAACACACTAAGAGACTGGGGGATCACAGAGTACGCCCCATACACATGCCACTTTCTATCAGCAGGTCTTCCCGAACATCTGCCATCTGGTGGTCCGAGAGCTTGTCAGAGCAACATAGTTTTCTTTCACTACTGAATGGAGCATGAGATTTGTAGTGCTCTAGGCATGTTGTGATTTCCTTTTCCCAATTACCCGAAAACCTTTAATGGGAATTTAAATAATGAAACATGCATATTTTTTGACTGAGCACCTATTCCAAATATCTGATGGAAAAGTAAATTCACTTTACCAAACTTGTTTTATGTGTCATGAAGTGTAAATCTCTAAACACATACACAAACATTCAAGTCTGAAGAAAACCTCCAAGTTTCTTGGGTACATAAAGGGTCACATATTTTATTTCTGTGGCAATTACACTAACAGATAAAGCAGATAACTCACATTGCTGCAGTACCTCACAGTACTAATAGCCAGGCAGAATTTGTCTCTTTTTATTAAGTGGGTTTCAAAAAGTTAAATTAATCTGTGTTTTGTAAAAGGAAAGCAAAAAATTCACAAATGTATTAAGATCCAGCAGAAAAATACAGATTTCACTTACCAAATATATTTTAAAATAAGCCTTTCTAAACCAAATTTCTAACATTTTATACAAAAAATTCTAGTATTAACCAAAACATATTATTTTTTCAGTGTTGAATAATCAAACACTAACAGGAAAAACTACTATACTTACATGTGGAAGAAGGTGTAAAAAAGCATCACCACTCAAAGTCCCAACGGCCAGTGCAACAAGGAAACTCAGGAGAAATTTGAAAAACACCCGATTCATGAGGGGCACTAAGATAACCCCCAGCAGAGACAGGAAACTGATGATGGAAATGGCTATAAAACCACCAACCCAGGCTGTCAAACAAAACAAAACAGAGCAAAGAAAAATTATACAATTAATAAACTTCACAAGAAAGACTTTTGGAGAGTAGCATAAAGCAACATGTAAAAGGAGAGAAGCTAAAAACACACAAATTCAATGCGAATAGGACCTACTGTAGCAATAGCACAATAACCAAGAAATCTGTTGTTGGCTCAAATGAACAACCTGATGGGTACTTAAGAACTCTCCAGGTAAGGAGCATAGCTCTAATGGGAAATTCTTCAGGTTGGGGTGAAAGAGGAAAAATAAATGGTTACCGAGGATGAACTGTAGCTCACTTAGGAACTGAGCTTTCACATTCCCATAAGAGCTGAATTATAAAATAGTTTTTTTTTTTTTCTTAGAGAAAAGGAAAAGAAAACAAAGAAGAGGAGGAAACCAGGAATTCAATAATGTCCTCAGAAAACAAAGCAGTGACTCTTTCCTCATTACTTTTGAGCAATGCGACCCTACCCTATAGCATAGCTTATCCTAGTTTCACTTATCAATAAGAATGTATCAGTATTAGGTTTCTAAGCAGCATAAATGAACACAAGACCTCTTCCCAAACAGTGTGACATGATATAAAAATCCCAAATTTCAGGAGATCCTGACACCTTCTTGTAGGATGAACACAGAGAAGTCCTAATTGAAATTTGATTTTCTGGGTTTTTTTAAAGGGCAGGGCTAACACCCCTTCCTTGCTTTCTTCACATTCAAGGCAAAGAACAACTAAAATGACATATGTGGAACTGTACTGGAAAACAAATGGGCTGATGCAAATCTAAGGAAAAGCACAACATAAATGAATCTACTGAAATTGTTTTTACATAAAAAAGGCAATTTTACCTATTTGTAATGAATAGGTCTTTGGAGGGATTTCAGCCTTCTTTTCACTTGTATGAATCAGACAAGATCTAGCAT
>NW_012101421.1:5453554-5504213 GCF_000951045.1 Mandrillus leucophaeus
GCATGTTGTGATTTCCTTTTCCCAATTACCCGAAAACCTTTAATGGGAATTTAAATAATGAAACATGCATATTTTTTGACTGAGCACCTATTCCAAATATCTGATGGAAAAGTAAATTCACTTTACCAAACTTGTTTTATGTGTCATGAAGTGTAAATCTCTAAACACATACACAAACATTCAAGTCTGAAGAAAACCTCCAAGTTTCTTGGGTACATAAAGGGTCACATATTTTATTTCTGTGGCAATTACACTAACAGATAAAGCAGATAACTCACATTGCTGCAGTACCTCACAGTACTAATAGCCGGGCAGAATTTGTCTCTTTTTATTAAGTGGGTTTCAAAAAGTTAAATTAGTCTGTGTTTTGTAAAAGGAAAGCAAAAAATTCACAAATGTATTAAGATCCAGCAGAAAAATACAGATTTCACTTACCAAATATATTTTAAAATAAGCCTTTCTAAACCAAATTTCTAACATTTTATACAAAAAATTCTAGTATTAACCAAAACATATTATTTTTTCAGTGTTGAATAATCAAACACTAACAGGAAAAACTACTATACTTACATGTGGAAGAAGGTGTAAAAAAGCATCACCACTCAAAGTCCCAACGGCCAGTGCAACAAGGAAACTCAGGAGAAATTTGAAAAACACCCGATTCATGAGGGGCACTAAGATAACCCCCAGCAGAGACAGGAAACTGATGATGGAAATGGCTATAAAACCACCAACCCAGGCTGTCAAACAAAACAAAACAGAGCAAAGAAAAATTATACAATTAATAAACTTCACAAGAAAGACTTTTGGAGAGTAGCATAAAGCAACATGTAAAAGGAGAGAAGCTAAAAACACACAAATTCAATGCGAATAGGACCTACTGTAGCAATAGCACAATAACCAAGAAATCTGTTGTTGGCTCAAATGAACAACCTGATGGGTACTTAAGAACTCTCCAGGTAAGGAGCATAGCTCTAATGGGAAATTCTTCAGGTTGGGGTGAAAGAGGAAAAATAAATGGTTACCGAGGATGAACTGTAGCTCACTTAGGAACTGAGCTTTCACATTCCCATAAGAGCTGAATTATAAAATAGTTTTTTTTTTTTTCTTAGAGAAAAGGAAAAGAAAACAAAGAAGAGGAGGAAACCAGGAATTCAATAATGTCCTCAGAAAACAAAGCAGTGACTCTTTCCTCATTACTTTTGAGCAATGCGACCCTACCCTATAGCATAGCTTATCCTAGTTTCACTTATCAATAAGAATGTATCAGTATTAGGTTTCTAAGCAGCATAAATGAACCCAAGACCTCTTCCCAAACAGTGTGACATGATATAAAAATCCCAAATTTCAGGTGATCCTGACACCTTCTTGTAGGATGAACACAGAGAAGTCCTAATTGAAATTTGATTTTCTGGGTTTTTTTAAAGGGCAGGGCTAACATCCCTTCCTTGCTTTCTTCACATTCAAGGCAAAGAACAACTAAGATGACATATGTGGAACTGTACTGGAAAACAAATGGGCTGATGCAAATCTAAGGAAAAGCACAACATAAATGAATCTACTGAAATTGTTTTTACATAAAAAAGGCAATTTTACCTATTTGTAATGAATAGGTCTTTGGAGGGATTTCAGCCTTCTTTTCACTTGTATGAATCAGACAAGATCTAGCATCAATTTGGTTGATGATGGCTGGACAGAGATAGTTGAATTCTGTTGCATTCAGCGGAACCTGGATGCCCATGCCATGAGATGTCAGTAGTTTTGATGCATTGAAACACTGAAAGAAACAAAGCAGTGAAAATCACCAAAAGGCATCCCCATCAGAGTAATGTGATGACACAATACCTTTTTTTTACCAAAGCTACTTCTTTGTTTTCTCGAGTTAATGAAAATTAAAATCAACTTCTGTTTTGAGCACTTTGGAACTTGCCTCCAGCTACCTGGCAATACTATGTCACCATAGTGGTATCCCACCTCTTCTGTCTACCTCATCAGAGAAGCAGTACATCACGAGTCATCTGGGGAGAAAGCCTCTAGTGGAACAAGCATGAGAATAAATGGAGATTCACAAGCCTGTTAACTCACTGTATAAACGTATTAAGGAAATGAGCTTCAATTTCAAAATGGGGTTCATTAGAGATTGAGAAATATGTTGCTTCAGTACTAACGCTATCCTACTTAGCCTAAACAAGTCCAAGACATGCCCCTCTTCTAGTAATGACTCTACTTGCAAAAACTCAGTTCTGTCTACATATCTGGCAAAGTAATGCTCTGCAATGAGAGGATATTAAATTATGCAGATTATTCTTGTGGAGGGCAAGGCTGGTTAATAAAACAAACCTGTACCGGCAGGCAGATGTTTTCAGCTATTTAATTAGATGACAAACTTAGTTTGAAGTTATTCCTTTGTGCAATCTCTCCCCCAACCAAAAAAGAAAAAGAAAACAAACAAACAAACAAAACCCAAAACTGGCTTTAGTACCAGTTTCTCATCTTCTGTAAAGACATTTTCAACTCCCACCACAATTCTCAGTTGGTACTACTCAGAGCAAACTTTATCACCAGGGCCGCTATGGCTATGACCATTACTAGGATTAGTCCAGAATTAGTACAGTCACATGCTGGTTTGAATGAAGTACTGAAGTTTTGCTTATTAAACTGTATCAACGAATTCCTTGTTCCTTTTTTTTTTGACATAATTCCCCATTCTTGACATCTGTCAGCCAAGGTGAATTATGTACAGTCTGGAAGTCTACTCTAGAAAAACCACATGAACTCAGAACCTCACTGCCCAGACTTTTCCCTTGTCCAGCATGACGTTCATGGAAATTGCTCCAATTTCAATCATTCCTCAAGTCATGGTGGACCTTCTGTCAAGGAAGCAGCAGTGGTATTCTCAGTAGTCTTCAGCCCCCTCAGTCACACAATATGGATTCTAACATCCTGCTTTCTAACATCCCTACAATATGGATTCTAACTCCTGCTTTCAACTCCTCATTTTCTATTTTTTATTAATAATGTTCACCTTTATAGACTTTCTCTAAAGATAGCCTTGATATCTTTCTCTACATATTTTATATTCTATATTACAAAAACTTTTAGGAGGCAGCACTATAGTCACCAAAATAACCGTTCCCTAAGTTCTGATTTAGGAATGTTTACAATATAGCAGGCAGCTGAGAAGGTGGAAATTCCCTTTTCAATAACTTCATCATTTTACTTTTACTTTAAACTCCTCACAACTAGAAACAGAGGAGCAGAGACAGGACAGACACACAGGTATATTAAAATAATGCACTCATCTTACCTCCTGAGGATTTTCATTCGTGTTTCTAGAATACATAAAGCCTTTTCGGGGCTCACTCATAGATTCATTTGTTTTCCTACCAGCCAGCCGGCTCACCAGGCTCTTTTCTGTGACACTGGGTGGAGTGGAGCTGCTTACATCTTTGGGGAAGAGTTTTGGAGTCTCTATTGTCTCTAGAAAGTGAGTTCCTTCAGAGACAGTGTTGTACACAGTTGAGGTCACTTCACTAGTACTAACACTGTCCTTGACATTCCTTCTACCATTGGCATGTTCTGGTCGGTGAGCTCCTTTCCCTTGGCTGTTTCTAGGATCTTTACCTGAACTATCTGAGTCATGTTCTGGGCAAAGAGCTTTTCGCTTATTTTTACCAGAAGCAGCATGATTACGGTGAGAGTGGTGCTCGTGGTCTGAGTGATGCTCGTGGTCCGAGTGATGCTCATGGTCATGGTGTATATGGATTCTTTTAATCTTATCTATGCCTATATTTTGAAGTAATTTTCTGAACCCTTCAACTGACAAAGAATTATTTTCTCCATAGCGGTAGAAAAGCTGTTGTAGATGATACTGCCGTGTGGTAATTGCCAAGTCAACATTAATGCCAGATTCCCAATTCGGACTAATTTTCTCAGTGGTCTGGGGGAAAGCAGCTGCTGATTTTAGTTCATGAAGGCGATTTGTGACAGAGAGGGTGAAGGTCAGGATCAAGATTACAGATAACTTCCTCGCCATTGCACCTTCCTAGAAAAGACAGGAAAAAAAATTAACTCACTTCTAAAACAAATTGAATTAAGAAACCTTATACTGAAAATTAATGTGTAATCAAGGAATCAAAGTTGCCAGAGCATCATGTGGTGTGACCAGTGTGGCACTAGGTACTGTGAAGATGGAAAGAACTATAGTCCTAGGCTCTACCCTTGCATTCCTAAAACACATGAAACAACTGGAGAACAGCTGAGTGCTAAGAGGCTGACATTAGCACTGTAAAAGCAATAGTAATTCAGAGACAGGAGAGATCCATATGGCCACAGCCATCAACTTCTTACTGAAGTTGAGAATTTATTTGAATGATTATTTGAATCACTGAGGCCAATGATTCAAAATGAAATCTAGGCCAGGTGTGGTGACTCATGCCTATAATCCCAGCACTTTTGGGAGGCTGAGGCAGGCAGATCACCTGAGGCCAGGAGTTTGTGACCAGCCTGGGCAACATGGTGAAACCCTGTCTCAAAAAAAAAAAACAAAGAATGAAATGAAATCTAGCTACCTTGATCATCACTATCATTTCATAAAATAATCTTCAAGCACCAAAAAATAGAAACAATAATCTCAATTCACATATTTAAAAAATTTTAAACTAATACACTCTCCTTATATACAAATCCACTTAAGACCCCTTTCTGCAATCACAATCCTCAAAGGTGCTCAATTTTGCCAGTGTATCCCTCAGGATATTTTCTATGCATACTCAAATACATGTATACTTAATTTTTCAAAAAAGATTTTTTAAAATTTTATTTTATTTTATTTTTATGTAGAGAAGAGGTCTCACTATGTTGAGGTCTCACTATGTCGTCCAGGTTGGTTTTGAACTCCTGACCTCAAGAGATCCTCCACCTCCACTTCCCAAAGTGCTGGGATTACAGGCGTGACCACTACGCCCAGCCTCAAATAGGTGTGTACTTTAAATACACACTGAATCTTTTTTTCCTTCTTGACAATGAATCAGACACGTTACGTCCATACATAGAATTCTTAAAGTAAACTGAATTTCATGAAAAACTCACTGTAGCATCCTTGTGTTACTACAAACCAGTCAATATTTAATCACAGACTGTTAGTAATCCACAGCAGTGTTTGGAACCAAAGGCCTATGCCCCAAGGAGGAGGGAGCAATTGAGTTGGAGCTTGAAAAGCAGAATTCAGTTAAGCAGAGCCAGAATTCAGTTAATTCAGATCCAGTAGGATGTCCAGCACCAACGGTGGAGGTGATGGTGGTCAAACCCACATCTCCAGCAAAAGACGCAGACGTCAAGCTTCCAACTAAGCAAGAGTATGGGGCTATCCAGCTCTACCAGGGTCAGCTGTTCTTCTCTGGGCAGGGCTCTCGCATTCATTACCGTATCTAAAATACCGGTAATTCCTATTTTGCAAGGCGAATGAGGAAAACACATGAAGGAATGTATATTACAAGTACTCGTTAAACTCATGTGTTGCACAAGTGCGGGGTATCATACAGGGAACAGTGGGAAATGGGGGTACGGGGTAGAACGACGCTCCTGAAAGAGGAATCTTTGGGGCTTGAAGTTTCGGGAATTCTTCTACTAGGCAAAAGATAAACATTTAGAAATCATTCCTAGGAGAGAGGCGAGGAGCGGGGTGGGAGGGGACTAGCACAGGGGACAGCTCCGAGCCTTTCTCCAGGGAGGATGCTGAGCGCGGTCGCGGACCCGCTGAAGGATCTCCTTTCCTGCAAGTTGGCGTGTGCTGGAGGAAAACGGAAAGCAGAGGGGAAGGGCCTTGGAGAAAAAGGCGAGTACAGAAAACGGAGAAGAAGGCACAAAGCTCTCTTCTAAAAGCTTTTTATTTCTAAACACATCAGTCCCTTCTTCGAATATGGGATGAAAAGTACGGATCTTTTCCTCAAAAAATCCTCCGTTGCACTCCGAAGCCCATCTGAGCATCCTAAGAAGTCCGCCTCTCTAGGGAGAGGGGGCGCCTGCGGCGGGCTCCCCCCCAGCATCCTCTTTCTGGAGCCCCCCTGCCCGGTCCGCAGGACACTGTTCTCCGCAGAACCCTCCCTCCTCGCCCCGCCTGTCTGGCCTGCGGAGCTCCCCTCCCAGCCGCCCTGCTCCCGGACCTGAGAGACACGTCTCCGCGGCCTCGTCGTCCCACGGCCCGGCCACGCGCGCAGGTTTGGTTCCACACGGGCGGTCCAAAGGGCTCGGAACGGGCCCACTGGTCTCTTCAAAAAATCTCTACCAGGCGCGGACACGCAGTGGTTTCATTGGGTTGGCTGCCCCTCGGTCCGGAGGTAGCGCCGCGCAGCCACCCGACAGCCGCGCCCCTAGCCTTTGCGGAGCTAGAGGACAATCACTAATTACCGCCGCGCGCAGCGCCGCGGGGAACCACCGCCCACTTCGGCCAGGACTGCGGGGCATGCGCAGTGCGACCCCGGAACCCGGCTCCGCAGACGGATCCGCTTTTCCGTGTGTTCGCCGACGCCGCGGGGGCGTGGCGCGGCCTAGCGCACTCTGAGCAGCTGGGGGGTCGTTTCCTCCAGGCCTTACTCGGTAGCCAGGGGCCCCGCGGCCAGCTGTGGCCGCTGCTGGGAGCCGGGTCATAAGGGGTAGCGGGATGTTTCTGACGCTGCCCTGGCACATGAGTCCCGGGTCCTTCAGGGAGGGTCCCGAGCCACTCGGGTTTCGCTCTTGGGACAAAGGCCTGGCTCGTGCGCGGGGCGGGGCCACAGCCCCAGAAGAGAGCTAGCAGAGCGGCGGCTTTGCACAGGGGTTCAAGAGTGTGGTGGAGCCAGAGGGCCGCAGGGGGGCGGGGCTGCCTTCGTCTGGCCCTCGGCTGCCTGCGAAACGCGGACCGGGTGATGCCCCAGGAGAAACCACTCTAGTAGTTCCGCTCGGAGGGCGGAAGTGCGCGTCTCAGTCTGTGCGGCTGACCAGTTAGCGACATGGTGGCGCCCGTGCTGGAGACTTCTCACGTGTTTTGCTGCCCAAACCGTGTGCGGGGAGTCCTGAACTGGAGCTCTGGGCCCAGAGGACTTCTGGCCTTTGGCACGTCCTGCTCCGTGGTGCTCTATGACCCCGTGGTAAGAGGTCGCTGGACCCCTGACCCTTGTGCTTTTGAGGTTGAACCTGTGGACGTGCACCGGGCGCGCTGTAGTTGCCGCCCCAGACCTAGGAGGCGAGTCGGGTCGTCTCAGGGGAGCGGGGTTTGGACTCAGTCTCCAGTGGACCTGTCGGACTTGCTCCTCGCCCCTCACCCTTCGCCGTCACGCGTGGCGTCATCCTAGGGTCATTGCTGCCTATCACCTGCCAGTAACTTGTTAGTCGCAGACAGAAACCCGAATGATGAGAATCTTACCTGAAGCCTTCTTTGGGGAACTGTAGTACCGTTAATCAATTTGGGTTTTAAAACAATTGAAATTTATATGTAAATTAAAACCGTCATCCCACAGGTGCAATCTCATTTCTGTATTTCCTTCAGTTTTGGTTCATGAACTTTTGTTGTATTGAATTTCAAGGAAATGTTACCTGTGTTATAGCTACGGGAATGAACATTTTAGAGAAAGTGATAGTTTAGGGGAAAGATCATAGGGGATGGGGATCCTAAGCCCTGGTTAGAAGGCGGGACTTCCCTCGACTTCACCCAGTCGATTATTTTCTTGGCGCTTTCCTTACCGTATTTCTCCAGTGAATAGTTTTTGTATGCTCCCCAGAATTCATTGTAACCCCATTCCCACTGGCTAATTTAGGTCGATACAGTTAGTCTTGCATCTCAAAAGGAGGCTCAGTATAAAAAATAAAATGTTGAAAATTAAAATACAATGTAGGAGATGGCTATATGTATTTCTGATCATACTGCTTTATTGATTTGATTAAAAATTTCATTATTGGCCAGGAGCGTGTCTCATGTCTGTAATCCTGGCACTTTGGGAGGCAGAAGTGGGAGCATTGCTTGAGTCCAGGAGTTCGAGACCAGTTTAGGCAACAGAGCGAGACCCCCAGTCTACAAAAAGTTAAAAAAAAAAAATAGCTGGGTGTGGTGGCGTGCGCCTATAGTCCCATACTCGGGAGGTTGAAGTGAGAGGATCTCTTGAGCTCAGGAGTTTGAGGCTGCAGCGGAGTGGGATCACACCACCGGACTCCAGCCTGGGCAACAGAGCCAGACCCTATCTCAAAAAAAAAAAAAATTATTCTCACACCCTTTGCAGATTCAAATATATATATGAAATATTTTTATCCACATTACCCCATCTTGAGCTTGCTTGCCTCTTCCTGGTTTTTGTTTCTTGTTATTTGCATACTTGAATGGCAAGAGAAAGTGCAAAAAACAAGGGTAAACTTTAAAGGGACCATGAGGCAAGGACCGGCTGTAGAATGGGAGAGACCACAGCAGGCTCTCCATCATCTCCCACAGCGTCTCCTCATCCAGCACCGTGAGCGCGGAGCCTTGCGGCATTGCGGCACAGTTCCGCCATGGCTGGGCACTGGGAGGACCCTAGGAGGGCGGCTCTGGGGGTGGAGTTGTCAGGGAAGCAGGAGCCCGGGAGAGCCAGGGTGACACCATTTTAAAATCAACTCCGTCGTAAAATTAGCAAGGCACACTCTGCCAGTCAACCCACGGTCCTGAGATGTTTACGGCAGAGGAAGCAGCTTGGTAACGCCTGCAAGGACAAACTCCCACAACGACAAAATGTCCAGATGCCCCGATATCACAGGACAAGATCTGCTTTTAAGATGATTATACTCATGCTTTGATGTACTTACACACTGAAATGAAATTCTTATTCAGCTGTAGAATCCCATCTTTTTGCAGCAGTTGAATGGATTTGTTCCCATGTATTCCATCAGATTTTAAATCATAACCTGGTGGCTGAGCTAGTGAATTTTAGCCTATTGACAAAGAAGTGTTGAGCCTAAAAAGTACTTTGTCCTGTTAAATATTTGCTGGTTGGGCTTTTTTTTTTTTTTTTTTTTTTTTTTTTGTGTATTGACACAATCTCTGCTCAGTGCAACCTGCAACTTCCACCTCCCAAAATCAAGTGATTCTCGTGCCTCAGCCTCCCTAGTAGCAGGGATTACAGGTGTGCACCACCACACCTGGCCAATTTTTGTGTTTTTAGTAGAGACGGGTTTTACCACATTGGCCAGGCTGGTCTCAAACTCCAGGCCTCCCAAAGTGCTGGGATTAAAGGCATGAGCCACCGCACCTGGCCTCGATTGAACTTTTAAGTAAATATGGGAATAAAAGCATGTCAAATGCTAAAATAAAGTTTTGGGAATGATGCTCATTCAGCAAATCTTCGACAACCATCTATGGGTTGGCCCTGGGCTGAGTGATGATGACACAAGGTAATGAGTGGTAACTTGTGACCACCAAGAAATTCTCAGTCTAGTGGGAGAGACAGTGAAATACAGTAAATTGCTTTCCAGCCTCAAATAACCTATATGTAAAATATATTAGTTTATGCACATTTGCCTTTTTCTTAGCCATGAGAATTCTAGTTGGTATATAAGCAGATAACAAAGCCATTGCCATTGACAGCAGATAGAGAAAGGGGCTGTAAAGAGGAAGGTGCGGTAGTCACAGTTAAAATCTTTAGTGCTGTGTGAAGTATGAGAGCTCCAAGTGTAGGGTGAGGTTGGTGAAAGCAACCTGTTGAGGATCTATGGGGAGCCTGGCAATAGGCCCTGTAGGAATCTGATGTGTGAGGACTTTAGTAGTTGTGGTCTTGTGACATTGTGCCACTGGGTCTGAAAAACCCACCATCTCATTGACCATGGCATGCAAAGTGAACTGTGCTTGTACCCATTAATCACAGATTCCTCTATTGAAGGGCTTTTTTTTTTTTTTGTCAGAGAAACCCTCAGATTGTTGCAAGCATAGTAGGCCTACTTCCACAAGGAGGCAGCTACTTGTCTAGCTTGGTGTGTCAGGACAGGCTGCCCAGGTGAGAGGGATGTGGGCATTGTAGGAGAGTGAGCAAAAGCAGGTGGATGCAGACCGACCCAAGAGTTCAGTGTAATGGGAGTACAGAATGCTGGGAATGTGGAGTCTCAAGAAAGGCAGGACTGATTTAGAGGAATGGATAACTTAAGCCATGGTTAAAAGTTTATGGATTGAAGAAGGCAAATCTGTTTGATGTAATCCTGATGTTTTTACTAGTATTGAAAACACTGAAATCTGTTTTTACTTACTTATTAATTTTTCTGTAGGATAAATTCCAGTTTACTAACTGGTATTTTCTTCTTTAAAGAAAAGGGTTGTTGTTACCAACCTGAATGGTCACACTGCCCGAGTCAATTGCATACAGTGGATTTGTAAACAGGATGGCTGTAAGTATTAACCAGATTGTTAAAGTTGATCTCAATTGCTTTCTGATAAAGTATGGTTAGCTATTTTTTTCTCATCACTTCTCTTAATTTAGCATCACCTTATATGATGTTATACAATCGGAGAAACAGAAGAAAAATGGTATTCTCAGTGAGAAATCTGAACTGTATTTTTACTTCGTAGCAGTTGAAGCTTGGATTATACAGCAGTGCTTAGTGAGGGTAGTGCAGCCCTAGACTTGGGCAGGATCCCGTCCCACTTCCCCCGTTGCCCATAACCTTTGTTAAAAAACTTGTGAGCAGGGCCTAGACTGAAGCTATGTTTCAGAGACTTGGTTTCTTGGTCTGTTTCTGCCATAAACAAGCTATTGCTTTTTCTTTTTATTCTTTTTTCTTTTATTTATTTGAAATTTTAGATTTTTTTTTTGCCAACTGGTTGGAGACGAGAATATTTATTTTTTTTAGAGACAGGATCTCACTTGTTGCCCAAGCTGGAATGCAGTGGCTCCATCAGAGTTCCCTGCAATAGCTGGGACCACAAGTGTGTGGCACCATACCTCTCTAGGTTTTTAGTTTTGTTTTTTTTTTTGAGACGAAGTCTCACTCTGTCCCCCAGGCTAGAGTGCAGTGGCGCGATCTCGGCTAACTGCAAGCTCCACCTCCCGGGTTCACACCATTCTCCCTCCTTGCTGTGTAGCCCAGGCTTGTCTCATACCCCTAACCTCAAGCAGTCTTCCCTCCTTAGCCTCCCAAAGTGCTGGGATTATAGGATGAGCTACTGTACCCGGCCAGCTATTGCTTTTTTAGGCAAGACATTACATCTCTACTGACCCTAGTTTGCACGTTAGTAACATCTGAAAAGTAAAAGATCAGACTAGATCAAGAGTGTCTTAGAGGTTTGTAAGACCTATGAGATCAAATTATTTTCATAATGATATCAAGAAGTTATTCACAGTATTCATTCTTATTCTGTCATGAATGTACAGTGTTTTCCAGCCACATGATGTATGATACTGCAGCAGATTAAATACAGAAGCAGATAGGAAAATCCAGCTATATTCTAGTAAAATCATATGTTAAAGAGATTTGTAGGAGTGTAAAATAGTTCCTCTCTTTCATTAAGTTTTTGTTTTGGAAACCATTGGGGTTTTTCCCCATCAAAATGTTATATATGTTCACACATCATGGAACCCTAAGTAAATGGTTAAATACATATTTTCCGTATTTCTCAGTTTTAATTTCTAATGTGGTTAATATTGGTACATATGGTTCATATAATCAAAAGCTTTTTGGGGTCCTCAAAAATTGTAAGACTGTAAAGGAATTCTAAGACCAACAGTTTTGAAAATTTCTGGGCAAGATTATCTCCAGGTCTCTTCCCTCTCTTAAGATTCTGACTCCAGAATTTTCAGTTAAAATATTGGTTGCCTTTAGATGGTGCTCTCAAAATCCTATAATATTTCTTTAGTTGCTTTAAATATACCTACTGCAGTGTAGTTATGGGTTCTGAATTAGTTTTATTTTTCATTCCACACTCATTTGAGGGCATTTTGAGCCAGGCACAAATACAAAATTTTCTGAATTATTAAGACTTTGCTATGATTTTATAAATGATGTTTAAAAAAGTTTAATAAGCTACTGATTTCATTTGGTTCTGTAGGATTGGTCACGTGTTAGGTCAATAAAAATCATTAAATGGTACAAGGGATGACTGTTAGTGTGGATAATAAAACATAATTGCAATTATATTAATTGCCACCAGATAACATCAAAGACTGACTCTCAGAATAGGAATTTGTTATAAAATATTAATTTAGGCTTGTATGTTTTATCTTCCTTTTAAAAGTGAGGTTACATAAAATGAATTGCTTGTGTATTACTGTAATCTATAACTATTATGATTGATTTCCTTTAATTGAACTGTCAGATAATGCAGATAGCCTTTCCAACCATTTGTCAGTGATATATAAAATTTTAATATCATTTTGTATTTTTAATATGTCTGAATTTTAACATTACTTTTATGTATAGACATTCTTAAAATCATATAGTTAGTTAAGTGGCTTAATTACTGTGACGCATGAAGTTGAGGCCCATGATCACAGTTGGCTGGCAGCAGAGTTAGGACATGAACCTGGGCCTTCTGAGTTCAAATCTAATGCTCTTTAGTCCAGCTGCTTCCCTGAAACAAATAAAAAGAAAGTCCAAACCCAAATTAGGTTATTTACCCCTTTTTTTGGGTACTACTTTTTCTTCTGTTATCACTGAGAAGTTGCAAGTGTTTAAAAGATCTATTTTGAAGTAGGTCTCTAATTTCAACAATAAGTCATATTCTTGGTAGTAGCACCTGACTACAATGTTTCATATAATGTTCCTGCCAAGAATGTTTAGCCTGTATCTAATCATGAGGAAACAATCAAACAGATTGAGGGACATTCTGCAAAATAACTGCTGGCTACTATCATTGTCACAAAAATGAGGGGGACTAGGAAACTATTCTAGATAAAAGGAGACTAAAAAGGTGTGATATCCAAACATTCAGTGTATTTCTTTAGATTCTGAATCCCAAACAAAAATAGTTTTGAAAGGCATTCCTGAGACAATTAGGACATTTTAATATGGACAGTATATTATATAATAATACTTATCAATGTTAGAATTTTTGAATGTGATAATTGTATTGAGGTAATATAGGAGAATATTTTCGTCCTTAGGAGATGTATGGTCTTTGAAGATCAGAGATCACAGTGTCTGCCACTTACTTTTAAGTAGTTTGCCTCCTAAAAAGTGTGTATGTGTACGTATATAGAGGAAGAGTGAGATATTAAGCAAATATGGCAAAATGTTACCAGTTTGTGAATCTAGGTAGAGGGTACAGGGGTATTGTTTTTTGGTGTAGCTTGGACATTTTAAAAAATTGCAGAAAAAATGAATAAAGATATTTACTGAGATATAATTTTTTTCAGCCCCTTCTACTGAATTAGTTTCTGGAGGATCTGATAATCAAGTGATTCACTGGGAAATAGAGGATAATCAGGTGGGTAGACATGTTTATAATCATAAGAAATGACTTTTTTTCTTTGTTTGTTTTTTAAGAGGTAGAGTCTCACTCTGTCACCCAGGCTGACGTGCAGTTGTGCAATCGTAGCTCACCTCAGCCTGCTAAGTAGCTGGGACTACAGGTGCCTGACACCATGCCTGGCTGATTTTTGCGTGTGTGTGTGTTTTTTGTTTTTTGTTTTGTAGAGATGGGGTCTTACTTTGTTGCCCAGGCTGGTCTCAGAAGTGACTTTTATGTTTACTTTTATTTTTAATTTTTTTCTTCAACTGTGTTGTTCTTTTACGAAGTTAATCTTGCTCATCAGCAACACAAATGCTGTGTCTTTTGTACTACACAGGCCCCGTACCCTTTGCTCTGATTTCTACTCCCATATTTGTATGCTGTTAACTGTCTCTGTGAATTTCCTGTCATTTTGGAATAATTTTCAAACTATTCTTACTTGGGCTGATCTGTTTTCAATGCTTGTGGCATACGAATATAGATTTACAAGACTCTCCTCAGTGCCACCCCACCCTTCTGTCTTGTTATGTTTTTAAAAATTCTCTGATTAAGCTATAACTGTGCTTAAAGATGTGAAATGAGTATTTTCAATAGATTTAATTTTTTTAGGGGGTAATGTCAGACTTGTTTAAAAAAAAAGATTATAAATACGAAAAGTATAAAGAAGGAAAAACCTATACAAAATCTGAGCAGAGTGAACTTTCTGAAGAATGTCATTCCACGTCTCTAGTTATATGTGTATAATTATGCATAACAGAGATTATATTGTATCTGAGGATTTTTTAAGCGTTTTTGAGGTGAGATCTGGCTGTGTTGCCCAGGCTGGAGTGCAGTGGCTGTTCATAGGTAAGATGATAGTGCACTATAGCCAAGGACTCCTGGACTCAGGTGATACTCCTACCTCAGCCTCCCAAGTAACTGGGACTGCTGGCACACAGCACTGCACCTGGCTTAAGTGTTTTTTCCAAGAAGTCAAAGGCTAATCATTCTAAAGAAAGTTAGTGTACAGACCCTTATACATGAGTATTATGTGCACCTTCTTTAGTGGCAGAATTCTGTTTTAAGTATTATAATTGGAAAAACAAATGAGGAGACATTTAAGGAACACCACTATTTCAGCAGACAGTTTATAGAAGATACCTTTTGAAAGAAGTGGTGGAATGTCACACATTTGAAACTTAAAAAAAGATGAACCCAAAACATCAGTAGAAGGGATGCCAGAGGGAATAATCTTGATGGCAAGTAGATAGACTTGATAAGCAAATGGGATTTCCCACTTCTCTTTGCTTTTTTTCTGTTTTGCAGTCCTACTTGAATTAGGCAAGTATCATGAGTAGATGCTAAAAGTACTTAGTACAAGTTTGATGGGGAATAGAATGTTTACTCAATGCCAAAGTATACTCATATTATCACCAAAAAGAAAAAAAAAATTAACATCACAGTGAAGAAAACTGGCAGACAATACTTCTACTAAATATGAAGGTTAACTTCACTAAAACTTGGACAGACTGAAACCATGTGCCTCCTGATGGGATGTGCTTATGTAGTAATGCTGTCAAAATGTATATTCTGAGTCTCTTCATAATGAAAATCACATAATCCAAAAAGAGGAACATTCCACAAAGTTGACCTATATTCTTCAGAATACCTATTATCTTCTCAGAGTAGATTCCTAGATATGAGATTGCTTTGTCACAGGGTGTTTACATTTTGTGTGTTAACATGGTCAGACAGACTTCTTGAAAAGTTTTATTCTTTTCAACTTAGAGGACCTATTTTTGGCTCAGCCGTTTTATTGGCATCTTTATCCAATTAAATAAAGGTTAAAAAAAATCCTTTTTTTTTTTTTTTCACAACGCTTCTGTCATTCTCTCTGATTCAGCTTTTAAAAGCAGTCCATCTTCAAGGCCATGAAGGACCTGTTTATGCGGTGCATGCTGTTTACCAGAGGAGGACATCAGATCCTGCATTATGTACACTGATCGTTTCTGCAGCTGCAGATTCTGCTGTTCGACTTTGGTCTAAAAAGGGTTCAGAAGGTAGGTTTGGAGACATGATAATCCAGACAAACGAAATAATATTTAACAAATGAATGACGAGCAGAAGAGCATATATATAATTTTTTAAAACTTTCAAGCAATTTTAAAAATACAATAATTCTAATCTAAATTTTTCTTTTGCACTTATTTAAAATTCTCTATACCATAACTTTTTCATGTAAGTCATTTTGCTCTCTGTAACATCGTTAAAATTTGGCCATTTAACTTCACATGGTCAGTGGGGACTCAGGATTGACTTCTCTCATCTCCCTTCTGCTACCTGGGGCTGTGATGATGCTATCCAACCTGTCTAGTTGGATAAGCTCTGAGGGAGTTGTTCATTGTGTTTTTTATTATTTCTTAGTAACGTGCCTTCAGACTTTAAATTTTGGAAATGGATTTGCTCTGGCTCTCTGCTTGTCTTTTTTGCCAAATACTGATGGTGAGTATCCTGTTAAGTATATATTAAAAGAACAGTGTATTTGCATATTGTCATATGATTAGAACCTAAAAGAAATGTATTGGGTCTTAATTTTGTATCTAAATGTTTCTGTGAAACAAGATGTGAATAACATACTTTTATCATAATATTCAAGTGATCTGAGTATAGAACATAAAGTTAAGGGCTTATTAGGATTTTGATAGCTATTGATAATTTAAGTGACTTACTATATACCTAAGAGTGATACTCTTAGTTATCAAATATACTGTGGATGTGTATGGATCTATGGACATGTATGGAATGAGAGGAAAGTATCTCATTCTTTAGAAGGTGAAAGTCTGGGGTAAGTTGAAAAAGTTTTGAATGAAGGTGGCATATGAGCATTTCTCTCAGAATGATGGCCCCTTCACATCCCGCATAATGACATTTTGCCCAAGACCACTTAAAATCTGCAAACAGAAAAATTTCCCTTTTGCTGTGAAACCTATCTGTACTTATCTTTGAGTATCTTCTACAAAGATAATAGCCAGTGTGAGTGAGTCAGCCTCTTTGCCTCCACAGTTACCTGGAAGACAGGCCAGGTGAAAAGAGGCAGGGCCTGGAAGCCACCAGCCTCTCTCACCCTCTGTAGCAGGAGCTGCAACTCCATGGTTTCATGTTATGTTCCATTTTGTGCAAGGCTCTGCAGAAGGGGAAGCTGCACACATTGTGGCATCATAACAGAATTTCATTTCTTCCATCTGCATTCAGGCCAAGTAACTGGAGTTTTGTTTTTATTGTTTTTCTTTTTCTTTTTTTTGTAGTTGATCTAAAGTAAGAAAATCTTTGAAAAACACACTTCGTGGCAAGGCATGTCCTTAGAGAAAGTCCCTACTATATCTAGCAGAATCATCAGGGCTGCCCTTTGGCAATGCAAATTATTAATGATTTTTTATCTTATTAAAATAATTTAACAGTCACATCTTTCATAGCTTTTTAAAATTTTTAAATTTAAAATTTATTTATTTATTTTTTAGAGATAAGGTCTCATTTTGTCACTCAGGCTTGAGTGCAGTGGTGATCTATAGCTCACTGCAGCCTCAAACTCCTAGGCTCAGGTGATTTTCCCACCTCAGCCAAGTAGCTGGGACTACAAGCATGCTCCACTATACCCAGCTAATTTTTTTATTCTTGTAGAGACAGGGTCTGTTTATGTTGCCCAGTCTGGTCTTGGACTCCTGGCTTCAAGTGGTTCTCCTGTCTCAGCCTCCCAAAGTGCTGAGATCACAGACATGAACCACTGCGTCTGGATCCCCTTGCATAGCTTTTTAAATTTTTTATTTTATTTTTTTGACACAGGGTCTCATTCTGTTGCTCAGGTTGGAGTGCAGTGGTGCCATCACAGCTCACCTCAGCCCCCTGAGTAGCTGGGACTCCAAGCACATGCCACCATGCCTGGCTAATTGCCTTGTATAGCTTTTTAGCCACATGCTTAATGACGTGCTCTTTTATTTATTTTTATTTTTATTTCTATTTTTTGGGATGGAGTCTTGCTCCATTGCCCAGGCTGGAGTGCAGTGGTGCGATCTCGGCTCGCTGCAGTCTCTGCCTCCTGGGTTTAAGTAATTTTCCTGCTTCAGCCTCCCGAGTAACTGGGATTACAGGCATGTGCCACCACGCCCAGATAATTTTTGTATTTTTGGTAGAGACGGTTTTGTCATGTTGGCCAGGCTGGTCTCAAATTCCTGACCTCAGGTGATCTGCCCACCTCAGCCTCCCAAAGGATCACGCCCTAGGATTACAGGCATGAGCGACTGCACCCAGCCTTTTATTTTGTTTTAAACAAAGTAAAACATAACATTTATTTTGTTTTAAACAAAATAAAACATAATTCAAACAAAACATAAGGTCCTCAAATTAACAAACATACCCTTAAATCTGTGTGCATTAGCCATGATGCTAGGGCTCATAGTAGCTGTTCATTATTTAGTTGTCTTAACAACTTTTCCTCTTGGTCTTCGGGCTGACATGGTGAAAATACTCTCTAGTTGCTCTCGAGCGTAATTTTCACTTCTATCATAAATGTCATAGAATGGAGAGAAGAACTGGATTCTTATTTAATAGTCATTATAATTACCAAGTAACCACTGAATAGATCATTTTAGAGTGTTCATTTTATTCCTGCAGACATTTATTGAGCATTTTCAATTATTCATATAGTGGTGTGGGAAATTGAAGTCAGGATTCTTTACCTAGAGCTTACAATCCAGTACAGTTGATAATCATAACATGTAGTGGAATAGGGAACTCACAGTGAAGCCTGTTTTTTTTTTCCCCAGTACCAATATTAGCATGTGGCGATGATGATTGCAGAATTCACTTATTTGCTCAACAAAATGATCAGGTAATAATGTTTATTAAGAGGCTAGAATTATATTCTGCTTAGTTATATCTCAATACGGACTATATCCAGATTATAGAATTTTAGAGAATGTTCTAATCTAAACCAAAATAATCCAGTAGAATCTTTTTTTGATAGTCCTCTGTTAAGATGGTTGTCTACTCTGAACACCAAGTAACCACTGCCTTGATCATCAGGCTCAGAGTTGTTAGGGGGAAACAGGTCATTAGGTAGGGGAGGAGAGATGGAAGATGCTGTGGTAGTTGTTTTTCTCTTAAAAATTTAAACAAGATACAACATACATACAGTGAAGCATTCCTAGAAGTATTTATTTGCCCTTCTGAGCTTTACTTAGATTTTAAGTGATTAAACTAAAGGAGAGAAATTTAGAAAGGGATTGGTTAACTGTAAACTCATTTATTTAATAGTGAGGATACTTGTTTCTTTGCATTCTATAAGAAGGTTAAAAATGGTTGTGAAAGTTCAGCTATTCAACTTTTTTTTTTTTTTTTTTTTTTTTTGAGACAGAGTCTTGTTCTGTCTCCTGGGCTGGTACAGTGGTGAGAACATGCGTCACTGTAATCTTGACTTCCTAGGCTCAGGCAATCCTCCTGCCTCAGCCTCCTGTGTAGTTGAGACCACAGGCATGTATCACCATGCCTGGCTAATTTTAAAATTTTTTGTAGACACAGGGTCTCACTTTATTGCCCAGGCTGGTCTCAGTCTCCTGGCCTCAGGTGATAGTCCCACCTCCTCAGCCTCCCAAGGTATTAGGATTATAGATGTGAGCCACTGCCCAACCCACCTGTTTTTCTATATTATATCTACACTATGTATCATTTTATATCATAAACATTTAAAATATTTGAGATTACAAATATTATATTGTCTACTCAAAGGTGCTCCAGTTAGTGATTTAGATATCATGTGATGGGTTTTTCATTCCCAAAGGAATGCTTTTTCCTGTCTAATCAAATAGTGTTCTCAGTAAAAGAGCAATGCAGTAGGATTGTCTGAGACCAAATGATGTCACTGGTATACATGAAGATGTTAAATTCTTATATCAAGCCCAATGATTTTTATCTTACTAGTTTCAGAAAGTGCTTTCTCTCTGTGGACATGAGGATTGGATTAGAGGAGTGGAATGGGCAGCCTTTGGTCAGTATGAAATTTTGCTAATGCACATACAGTGGGAACAAGTATGTGTTACTTCCAATAAAGCAGCCTTTTATGTTTCAATTTTTAAGTTTTCTTTGTATGTTATGTTTTTCTATTGTCCCAATTAGAAAGGAGGATGCTTATCCCTTCTGTTAATTGTTAGTTGGGTGGTAGATGATTAAATAAATTGATATTTATTAGATGACACTAGCTGTCTTGTTCACCTGCAGACCTTCTTGAAAAGTTCTTTGTAGAACTTAGTAGACTATATATGAGTATTACATGTTATAAATATGTACTAGCATTGTATGCATATTTCTCAATGTTACTAAAAATGAATATAGATCAAATGAATTGGAGGGTAAGGAAACAAAGTGTTTTTTTGGGGAAATTTAGAAATATATATATTATAGAGAAAAAAGTCTTATACATAAACTTCACAATATGTTTTAAAATTAATATTTAATATTATTTTTTAATTAGGTAGAGATCTTTTCCTAGCAAGCTGTTCACAAGATTGCCTAATAAGAATATGGAAGCTGTATATAAAGTCAACATCTTCAGAAACTCAGGATGCCGATAACATAAGACTGAAAGAAAATACTTTTACCATAGAAAATGAAAGTGAGTAATAATGAAAATATCTGATAGAACAATACTTAGGTCTCCTAGTTGGTTGATTTTTTTTTTCACCACCCACCTATGTGAAGGTTAGTTTTTCACAAGTGTTAGATTCCTAGATTCCTACTTCCTTTTTCTTTCTTTCTTTTTTTTTTTTTGAGACAGAGTTTCGCTTCTTCCCCTAGGCTGGAGTGCGGTGGCGTGATCTTGGCTCACTGCGACCTCTGCCTCCCAGGTTTGAGCAATTCTCCTGCCTCAGCCTCCCAGGTAGCTGGGATTACAGGCACGCATCACCATGCCTAGCTAATTTTATTGTATTTTTAGTAGAAATGGGGTTTCACCATGTTAGCCAGTCTGGTCTTGAACTTCTGACCTCAGGTGATCTGCCTGCCTCAGCCTCCCAAAGTGCTGGGATTACAGGTGTGAGCCGCTGTGCCTGACCTCTTTTTGTTTTTTTTTGAGACATCTTACCCAGGCTGGAGTGCAGTGGCATAATCACAGCTCACTGCAGCCTTGAACTCCTTGGCTCAAATGGCTTAGCTTCCTGAGTAGCGAGGACTATGCCATCACACCCAGCTAATTTTTAATTTTTTTTGTAGTGATGGAGTCTTGCTATGTTGCCCAGGCTGTTTTTCAACTACTGGCCTCAAATGATCCTTCCACCTTGGTGTCCTAAAGTGTTGGGATTACAGTTGTGGGCCACCATTCTTGGCGTGATACTTTGTATTTTCCCATTTTTATGTGAGAGTGAGTCATTTTTCATATGTGAAATAGTTTTCTTCTAAACCATATTAGTAAGATTTTTTAAGTTGCTGAGAATAATGTTTAGTGCTTCTCAATAATTTGTAAAATATTACTAGATTTGCAGTTTTAGCATAGGAAGACCTAAAGGAATAATGTAAATTACTTATACATTTTATTGGCCTATAATAAAAGACAAGCTAAATCTCACCATTTGAGTAGTATATTTAATTCTGATTTTCCTGTTGTCTAGCCTTAGAACAGTATCCCTGCATGGTAGATGCTGTTGGGATGTTGTTTTTGAAAGAGATGTTTTTGGATGTGTCAGTTATAAAGGTAGTTCTCAGCATTGTTCACCTAGGTGTATTCTGTTTCTTGTTACTATTCTTGGTTGTAAAGTCCATCAGAGTTGAGATTTTAGTGACAGTTTTATGGGGAGAATGAAGAAATTATATAACCAGCATATTAGGAGTAGCTATACCCAAATATTAATTTTTTTCTATTTTCATTATATTGTTTGAAAGGTCAAAATACTGGTTTCATTTTCTTTATTTCTGCATTTATCCTTTAAAAAAATGGAATTTGTAGTTGTCCATTCTTATGCTTCTATAAAGAACTTCCCGAGACTGGGTAATTTGTAAGAGAAAGAGGTTTGCTTGACTCACAGTTCTGCAAAGCTGAGGAGGCTTCAGGAAACAAATTCATAGCAGAAGGGGAAGCAGGCATCTTCTTCACAGGGCATCTCCCACCAGATCCTTTCCTTGACATGTGGGTCTTGGGGGGATTACAATTCAAGATGAGATTTAGGTGAGGACACAGAACCAAACCATATCAGTATTTTAGGCTATTATATTCTTATAGTGAGTGAGGATAATAAGGAGGCTGGCATGACTTTTTTTTTCCTCATGGTAGTTTAACAGTGGCTGTCTCAGAAAATTGTAAAAACAGAAGATTTTCCTTCATATTTATTTATAACCAGCTAGAACAAAATATAAGGAAAAATATCTAACTTTTTCTCCTGTAATTTTGAACAGCAGTTGAGGTTAAAGAAATTTAGAATGCATGTTCTTTTTTTGAATCCTAACTATCATATTTTGTCCTAATTTTTTTTTTACATAATTGCCCAACTGGCTTGGTTATGGAAATTTTCTTTTTAGAAGAACTTTGAGGAAATAATACCTTCATTGCTTTTGTTATAGGTGTTAAAATAGCATTTGCTATTACTCTGGAGACAGTGCTGGCTGGTCATGAAAACTGGGTAAATGCAGTTCACTGGCAACCTGTGTTTTACAAAGGTAGGAAGAAAACCATACACATATTCCTTACTCCAGTTAGATCTTATGGCATGGCAAGCTGACCAAATCAAGTGTAAATTGTTTTAGTGTGATTAGAAATCTCAAATACAAGACATTTTCAAGTTGACAAAGTGTAGTACTGCATTCCTGGTGTGCTAGACACTCAATTCTATTGAACATTGAACTCCTAAGTGGGAAAAGTGTGATTCCTGCCATGATGCTGAGACTACCACACCCCCATTAACTTTTTATCTTAAAAGTTTCCACTTGATTATTATGGAATTTAAGAAAAACTGACTTTCAGGCCAACTTCACTGGATCCTTTACCCTCGGTAATAACAAAGTTGGTACCACTGAGATACATTATTTATGAGAAAGTAAGACTCTGTTACTGCTTCTTTCTTTTGCCGTTTATCTCCATTTATGAAGTGGCAGTTCTGTGCATGTTCAGGCTGGTGCTAGGTTTATAGCTACGTGAGGCATAGCCTCACATTCTTCCCTGGCCTCTTCCCCAAGGCAATAACAGCAATAATTAATTCTTAGGCAAACCACCATTCAGCTTTTCCTTACATTATGCCATGTTTGCTATAATTTAAAAAACAAAAAAGTTGGAATGATAGATATTGAAGACCCCTGTCGTATGTTCTTTCCTGAACATTTCCTCTTCATCCTTCTCTAGAGGCAATTACAGTACTGAATTCAGTGCATATCATTTTCATGCATGTTTTTATGCTGTTGCTACATATCTATATAGCTATAAACAATATTGTTTTATAGCTATTGAAATGATACCAATATGTATTTATTCTTTTACAGCTTGCCTTTTTAGCTTACCATGTTTTGGAGCTGTATCCATGTTGATTTGTGAAGCTCTAGTTATTTGTTTTTATTGCACGGTAGTAGTCTATTGTCTGAATATCCTACAACCAATTTATCTCTTCTTCCAATGGTAGACATTTGTGGTGTTTGCAACTTTTTGCAATTACAAATAATGCTGCAGTGAACATCCTTGCAGTACCCGTGTTGTTTGTTGTGTTTTTCTGGTCATCTACAAACATGATGCTTGTTGATCACCTAAAGGGATTAGGTTTTATTTTTTAGATGGTGTTCTACAGCAGCCAATGAGATTATTGTCTGCTTCCATGGATAAAAGCATGATTCTCTGGGCTCCAGATGAAGACTCAGGAGTTTGGCTAGAACAGGTAAGAGTGTTGGATATTTAAGGAACAGAAAATTAAGTTTTGAACTCTGTATTTAAATCCTAAGTCTATATTGATACACCTGCAGATTTTCACTGTGTACATTAAAATAGTGGGAATTTAACAGTCTCTGGAATCAGTGGTTGCTGTTGTGAGAAATGTAGACTATTGATTAAGAATTGTTTTCTGTCTGTTATTGTACAGGTTCGAGTAGGTGAAGTAGGTGGGAATACTTTGGGATTTTATGATTGCCAGTTCAATGAAGATGGCTCCATGATCATTGCTCATGCTTTCCACGGAGCGTTGCACCTTTGGAAACAGAATACAGTTAACCCAGTAAGAAAAGAGTGTTTAAATAAAGCATTTCTAATCAAATAGAACGCATCCTAGGTAAATAGTATTTTACTTATAACAGTCTACAGAAACATAGTAGAGGCACTTTAAGTTCAAGTGACACAACTTTTTTCTGTAGACATTGTTAAGGTATTGAAATTTGCATGTAGGTAAATTTTCTACATAAGTGTACTGTATTCCTTTAAGCTATATAATTTTTTAATGAGAATTTTTCTGAAATGTGTAACTTTCCTGTCTTCTTAAAAAGTTAACATAATTGGATATCTTGTTGGACTGCTAGATCCCTGTTATTGAATGAATGTCAGTAATTTATTGTGACTGACATTCAACACCTGGGCATGGTAGCTCATGCCTGTAATCTTAGGAACTTGAAAGGCTGAGATGAAGGATTGCTTGAAGCTAGGAGTTTCAGAACAGCCTTGGTGACAGAATAAGACCCTGTCTCCAAAAAAAAAAAACAAAAAACAAAAAAAACAAAGAGGTAGTCTTCTCCCTTTAGTCATGTAACTGTCTCTCTACAGCATTCCTTCTCTTACTTTGTAATCTCATTTGCTTCTTATCTGCTTCTAGTTTGGGAAGATTAGATAGCAAAAACAGAGTGGCCAAGAGCACAGGCCCTTGGAGCTAGACAGCCTGGGTTCACTTACTAGCTATGTGTCTTTGAAGACATTAGTTAATCCCTGTCTCAGGTTCCTCATTTGTAAAATATGGGTAGTTTTTTTTTTTTTTTTTAAACAGGATCTCACTGTCACTCTGTGTGATCATAGCTCACTGTAACCTCATTTTCCTGGGGTTAAGCCATCCTCACGCTTCAACTTCCTGAGTAGCCGGGACTATAGGTGCGCATCAGACCCAGCTAATATTTAAAAAATTTTTATAGACACAGGGTCTTGCTTTGTTGCCCAGCCTGGTCCTGAACTCCTGGCTTGAAGTGATCCTCCCACCTCAGTCTCCCAAAGTGCTGGGATTGCAGGTGTGAGCCACTGCATCTGGCATGTGGATTGTTAATAGCATCTACTTACAGGGTGTTTTTTTGTTTTTTGTTTTTTGAGATGGAGTTTCGCTCTTCTTGCCCAGGTTGGAGTGCAATGGCGTGATCTCGGTTCATTGCAACTTCCGCCTCCCAGGTTCAAGCGATTCTTCTGCCTCAGCCTCCTGAGTAGCTGGGATTACAGGCGCCTACCACCATGCCTGGCTAATTTTGTATTTTTAGTAGAGATGGAGTTTCACCATGTTGGCCAGCCTGGTCTCGAACTCCTGACCTCAGGTGATTCACCCAGCTTGGCCTCCCAAAGTGCTGGGATTATAAGTATGAGCCACCGCACCCGGCCTGCTGGCAGGGTTTAAAGGCTTAAATGAGTTAACATTTATATGATATGCAAAACAAGGCCTGGCACATACTGGATGCTCTATAAGTGTATTTTATTTTATTATTGTTTTTAATTAACATCTACTGGTTTTTTATAAAGGATATTGCAAAGGAAACAGAGGAAGAGATATGTAGGGTGAGGTACGGGAGAAGGGGTGCCAAGCTTCCATGCCCTCCCTGGCCGTGCTGCCCTCCAGGAACCTCCATGTGCTTAGCTATTCGGAAGCTCCCTGAACTGTGTCCTCTTTGGTTTTATGGCAGCTTCATGACATCAGCATTTTTTTCTCCCAGAGTGGAACCCTCTCATGATCGGGTTTAAGACACAAAATCAAACAGGTGGGGAAGATTAGAGGCCTGGCCCTGAAGCCTAACATACCCAACATTGTAACTGAAGACTGTAACAAGGGCTATGGGAGTTTCGAGCCAGGAACTTTTGTCAGAGAAAACCAGTGTATGTAACACCTCAGGCCAGGGATCCCTCAGGCCAGGGATCCTTCACATCAAAAAATATAGGCTGGGTGTGGTGGCTCATGCTAGTAATCCCAGCACTTTGGGAGGCCAAGGCGGGAGGATTACTTGAGCCCAGGAGCTTGAGACCAGTCTGGGCAACATAGGGAGACCCTGTCTGTACAAATAATTTTAAAAATTAGCCATGGGCATGCAGCCCTGGGCATCGTTGCAGGTGCCTGTGGTCACAGCTACTTGGGAGGCTGACGCAGGAGGATTGTGTGAGCCTGGGAAGTTGAGGCTGCAGTGAGCCATGGTTATGCTACTGCATTCCAGCCTGGGTGATAGAGCAAGACCCTGTCTCAAGAAAAAAAAAATGTGTACACGCACAGTCCAGTCCCTCATACTGTATGAATGTCTCCCAGGATGAGACCACTCAGGTTTGCAGATTTCCTTCAATCTTGTCAGGTTTCAGAAGGAGTAGCCTCAGTAAATATTGTATACAACTTTACTCGTTAAGGTATCTGGGATAATTGAGCTAAGACACAATGTCATCTCTTGCTCTGAGACTCTTATAAGTTGTTAATGTGATACTGAATTTTCCTCAATGACCCATTTATTCATTTCTTTACTCTCAGCTACTATTTCTCCTTCTCTCCATTAATACCCACATTTAATTTTCCTTTAAAGGTTAAGTTTTAGTCCCTCTTGAGGTTGTTCAAAAAGATGCTCTGTGGACCAGGCATATGACTTTTTCTATATTTTGTTGTCATTATTTGTTTATATGGTTATTGTTGCAGGCTTCTTAATAGGTGGACCAACTAGGTTTGATTCATTTTTCTGTCCTCTACACCTATAACTCTTTTTACTTAATAAAGCCATCAGGCCCACATGCAGAAGCCACTGACTCGTTTTACACAATATTTTTACATTTTATACAATTTTTATTTAGTTTAATAAATACATAGAACCTAGTATGTACTAGAATTGTCCTGTGTACTTTACAAATGTAACTCATTTAATCCTCATAATAACCCTAGAAGGTAAGTGTTATTATAATAACTGTTTTATTCTATAATTGAGACACAGAAAGGTTAAGTAGTATCTGGCTGCTCAATAAATGATGAATGGAAGGAAATTTCCCACAGTTACTGATTTAAAGGATACAACACGTATTTGAATGCTTAAGCATTCGAATGGATGCTGTGGAAAATGGATCCTGTTATTCTGTGGTGCGATCTTGTATACTTAGCTTTTCACCTTGCCAGAGGGCTTTAGTCTTCTCTGTTAGCAGACATGAGTGCTTTACTGTGGTGGTAGTCTTTGAGTATTTTGATATGTGTCATGAACACTTTCATTGCAGAGAGAGTGGACTCCAGAGATTGTCATTTCCGGACACTTTGATGGTGTCCAAGACCTAGTCTGGGATCCAGAAGGGGAATTTATTATCACTGTTGGTACTGATCAGACAACTAGACTTTTTGCTCCATGGAAGAGAAAAGACCAATCACAGGTAAAATGTCTTATTTATTTATTTATTTATTTTTTTCTTGGGATGGAGTTTCACGTCACCCAGGCTGCAGTGCAATGGCATGATCTCAGCTCACTGCAGCCTCTACCTCCCAGGTTCAAGCGATTCTCCTGTCTCAGCCATCTGAGTAGCTGGGATTATAGGTGCCCACCACCACACCCACCTACTTTTCGTATTTTTAGTAGAGACAGGGTTTTACCATGTTGGCCAGACAGGTCTCGAACTCCTGACCTCAGGTGATCCACCCCCCTCATTCTCCCAAAGTGCTGGGTTACAGACATGAGCCACCGCAGCTGGTCTCTTCTTATTTTACTAAATGTATTTAAAAGAAAACATCCATGAACACAAGAAAGGTAGGGCAGCCATGCTAGCCATTAGGAAAATGCAAATTAGAACCATGATGAGATACCACCACATACCCTCTTGAATAGCTAAAGTAAAAAATATATTAACAGGTGCTGGTAAGGATGCAGAGCAACTGGAACTTCATACATTGCTACTGGGGATGCAGAATGATACAGCCACTCTGGAAAACAGTTGGACATTTTATTTTTTATTTTTTGTAGAGACAGGATCTTGTTATGTTCCTCAGGCTGGCCTTGAACTCTGGGCCTCAGGTGATCCTCCTGCCTCAGCCTCCCAAGTAACTAAGACTACATATGTGAGCCACCGTGCCCAGCTAATTTTTAGATTTTTTGTAGAGACAGGGTCTTGCTCTGTTGCCCAGTTTCGTTATGTCTTGTAATTTTAGGTTTAATTCATTAGGAAGCATTATCAAGTGTACAATAAAAGCCTGAAGTCATATAGTGTTAGGTAATAGTAGTGAGGGCAGTTCTTGTTTAAGGAAATTTTCACTGTGTTAGGCAACTAGAATAAAACAATGTAAAAGATGGATCCTGTTTTCAAGGAGTTTACCATCTAGCTATAGGGTAGGGCTATAGGTAGGGGGCAGTGGAACTAATGTTTCTGTAATTATTGGATGAAACCAGTTAATTGCTAACTGTTGGCCCTGAGCTCAAACAATTGTAAAACTTCACTACTGGTAAACTTTGAACTGCTATGTGGTAGAGAAAATCAGGATCCTCTGCTTCAGTTTCTGACAGAAATTCATGGAACTGACTATGGGTCAGTCCGTAAGAGCTAAGGAAGTTTGCCACTAACACTACTGCTTCAGTAACACATGGCAGATTCAAATAAACAGAGTTGAGAACTTCGGGAACAGCATCTATAGTCAATTGAAAAACAAGTCAAATGATTTTGAGTGATTTTCTGTGGCTCTTGGTAATTGTTACCAATACTGCCCAGTTGTGGTTTATTCATGGATGAATTTGCCCTATGGTTATATTTCCATTGTATAGTAAATAATTTTCATCTAATAATTTGCTTGTTGAAAATTCAGCTTTGGAATGATCATTTTTGTTTATCCTGTTTTACCCAGGTGACTTGGCATGAAATTGCAAGGCCTCAGATACATGGGTATGACCTGAAATGTTTGGCAATGATTAATCGGTTTCAGTTTGTATCTGGAGCAGATGAAAAAGTTCTTCGAGTTTTTTCTGCACCTCGGAATTTTGTGGAAAATTTTTGTGCCATTACAGGAAAATCACTGAATCATGTGCTTTGTAACGTGAGTATTTCTCTAAATATTTTACCTAAATCTAGTCCCTTCATTTTAAATTTAAAAAGATTTTTGCCTTGGGCTTTAAATGGAATATATAGGTAGAAGGAAAGTAATATTGTTTCTTAATGGTTTGACAAACTTTTTTGTGCACTGTGGGCTGTAATGATTTAAATACTAAAACCAGAAATTTTGTGTACCATATGAGCTCAAAATACTATAAAGCTGCATTAATGTTCAATTGAGACATGAATACGATGTTTTATCACTGTGTTAGGTACCTAGAATAAAACAAAATAAAAGATGGATACTGTTTTCAAGGAGATTACCATCTAGCTGTAGCGTAGAGGTAGAGGTAGGGGACGGTAGAACTAATGTATCTGCAGTTATTGGATGAGACCAGTTAATTGCTAAATCTTCTGGTACTAAAGTAAATTTCATAGAAGGAAGAGGTCATTATATTGGAATAATGAGAACATGTTTATTGGGACTTCATTTGGGTGTTGTAAGGGTCTTTTTTTTATGTTTATATGCCCTTCTAAAAAAGATTTGAACTACTTATAAAAATACATGGATTATAAAAGTTACGAAGTAATTTTGAAAGAAAGAAAATTAGGAAGATAGGTTACACAGAAGTACATATTATACAGCCCTTCACTTAGAGTTGAGTCACAAATTTGGTTCTGAGCTCGAAAAGAAAAGTACCCTTTTGATAGGCAAAAAGAAGGAGGGGGAGAAAGAGAGCGAGCGAGCGCAAAGGGGAGGCCAGAGCTGTTGTGGTACCTCTTGGAATGAAGACTGGATAGAAGTGGAGAGCATGGGGAAAGTCCATGGTGGAGGATCTTGGGAGGCAGGCACAGTCCGACTGTGGGGTGCTGTTGGAGGCTCCTACACAAAGAGTGATGAAAAGCATTTTGGAAGAGAGTTATCTGGAAGCTAAGAGACTCTGAAGGCCGTGAAACTAGCACCAGTCTGTTTAAGACTGGAGAAGAAAATGAAATTCATTAGAAATGAAGTATCCAACTAAAATTCCTGGAGTGTATACTCAGCACCTCATGCTACAGGCTTTCTTGATTATGTGAAGAGGATTTAAGATTCTGTTGTGCTTGTTTCTAATAATGGACAATAGGAACAAAATCAAAAGGAAAGTCTTGATTGTGGTTATTATGTAGAGCTAAGCATATGGAGGTGGAGGGGCAGCTAGTTTCAGGATCTGTTCAGTTCTAGGAATTGAAATGGGGTTTTAGGGTCCCATGAGAGGCTTAGTCCCAGTTGTACACTTAGTTCTGTGTCCTAAGATACAGGGATCCTGTAGAGTGGCGAGGCGAGCTGCTTGCTCTCGTTTGGGTTTTGCTCCCATACTAAGTGTTGGGATAGGTATGTAGGAATGCCTCTTACTGTTCTTTTCCATGTTAGTTTTTCTTGGTTTCTGAGATAAAGCATACTGTTTCTTGTGTCCCAGGTAGCCATTTTTGATGGTTTTAAATTCTTACCGTTCATGTTTGTGTCTAGTTTCAGCTTCCATATTAAAGTCTAAATTGTACGGAACACTCTTAGCAAATGAGCATGTGCCAGTTTTGATGGTTAGCATATAGTTTCACATATAATAATTTGATTGATATAAATTGCAAAATCTAAGCAGATAATTGCCTTTTCAAATGGCACTCATACAAAGTTTTTAAATACTCAGTTAGTTAGATACACTTAGTGAAAATACTATGACTAATGCTGTAACTGTTCCCTTCTGGGAAGCATCTGTGTCTATATGAGCATCATCAGGGGATGTGCCTGTGAGATTGTCTTGAAAGTAGAGCTCTGGGCCTTCCATTTTCAGCCCACTGCATTTCCTGTCAGACCCTGAAACCCATTGAAATGTTATGGTTCAATGAGATCCCTTTATGGATGAGAGGATGCCCAACTTTATGGATTGCATGGGAGCTAGACGCCTGGTAGGGCCTGTCTGTTGGAGAGTGATTGCTTAGCATTGCATTATTGGTTCAGAAAGTGAAAGTATGGGTAGACATCCACACAAGATGGTCTTTAAACTGTTTCTCGGCATTTATGAGCATGATTTTTTTGTAGTGTCTGAAGTAACAGTAACTTTTAGTTATAAAATTAGCATGTAAAACTTTAGCATTTAAAACTTAGATATTATATTTTCTATTCTAGCAAGATAGTGATCTTCCAGAAGGAGCCACTGTCCCTGCGTTGGGATTATCAAATAAAGCTATCTTTCAGGGTAAGGCTTTTGTCTTCAAAATTATTAAACCCATAGTGGTACTTAAACCCCAGTCACACACTTGTGTAATGTCTACCTAATGTTTGTTACAGCTGATTTTTTTAAAATCACAATATATGTGTCTATCTTTTCTATCACCTATTTTGTGATAAGTACTCTTTGTACACACTCAGACCACTGAAGTAGATGCAGTTTTCACAAAGCAAGTTTTCTTTCTTTTTTTTTTTTTGAGACAGAGTCTTGCTCTGTCGTTCAGGCTAGAGTGCAGTGGTGCGATCTCAGCTCACTACAACCTACGCCCTTCGCCTCCTGGCTTCAAGCAATTCTCCTGCCTCAGCCTCCCGAGTAGCTGGGACTACAGGCATGCGCCACCACGCCCAGCTAATTTTTTGTGTTTTTAGTAGAGACAGGGTTTCACCGTATTGGCCAGACTGGTCTGGAACTCCTGACCTCAGGTGATCCACCTGCCTTGGCCTCCCAAACTGCTGGTATTACAGGTGTGAGCCATCACGCCCTGCCACAAAGCATGTTTTTTGGTGTTAGAACTACAGATGAGAATGTGGGTAACCTGAAGAATTGGTTGTGTAGTTTTAAAAGTTTGGAAACTGATAGGTCAAAGAAAATGGGAAGAACCTTTATGGAGTTGATTAATGCCGCCAGGAGCATGTTTGGAAAATACTGGAGTAATGGAAATACTCTTGCCTTTGGAATCACATGGACACAGCTGTGAATTACACCACTTTGAATTACCACTGCTTTCTATCTGGTGGCCTTAATATTGAGACAAGCAAAGGAGATATAAAAGTAGTGACCATATTCTTGATGTGTTTCTTCAAACTAGGAGATATAGCTTCTCAGCCTTCTGATGAAGAGGAGCTGTTAACTAGTACTGGTTTTGAGTATCAGCAGGTGGCCTTTCAGCCCTCCATACTTACTGGTAAGAAGTGACAAAAACAATGTAATAAATCACTAGAACACACAGTATGTTATCTATTGCTGCTGACCTAAATAAGTGCTATAGAATTCACTTCTGTGAATTTGGATGAACATAGAAAAAAATAGGTTCAATTTATTCTAGAGCCTCCCACTGAGGATCATCTTCTGCAGAATACTTTGTGGCCTGAAGTTCAAAAACTGTAAGTTAGACTGTATTTAGCTCTTTGGTCTGATTCTGTCATAACTTGTGATTTTTCCTTCCCACCCCACAATTTGATTTCTCCTTTTTCTTCCTTCTACCTATCATTTTCCTCCTCCTCTATATATCTCTTAGTGGCTCTTCATAAGGAATGAGAATTAAACCTCACATTTATTTCTATATTACTATTTATTGTGTTCATTAGTTTTGTTTATTCATCTTATTCTTAAAGTAGAGAAGCATAACATTATGTATTTTTTCTTTGTTAAAAAGACTTGGCTGGGTACAGTGGCTCACACTTGTAATCCCAGCACTTTGGGAGGCCATAGCAGGAGGATCACTTGAGGCCAGGAGTTTGAGACCAGCCTTGACAATGTAGCGAGACCCCATCTCTACAAAAAATTTTAAAAAATTAGCCAGGCATGATGATGCATGCCTGTAGTCCCAAGCTACTCGAGAGGCTGCGGCTGGAGGATTGCTTCTGCCCAGGAATTTGAGGCTGCAGTGAGCCATGATTGCACCACTGCACCCCAGCCTGGGTGACAGAATGAGACTTAGCCTTGAAAAAAAAAAAAAAAAAAAGTTTTGTTGTTAGTCATGGTTTTTTGGTCTTTGATAGTTCCTGATGAAAACCTTTCCATGGTTTATTGTTTAGATACTGGCTGGTTGAAAGTAGGAGGTGAAAACTTGTATGTTAATTGTTTGAATGAGTTATATTACTTATAGGAAGCTGGCATTTTTCTCCTATCTCCCTGTCTTTCTCTCAAATGTTTACCTAGATGAACATATAATGTTCCTCAAAAGAATTGTTTGTTAGCTAAAGAGATTGATGTTACTCTTTTTACTTTCAAAAATTGTGTGGCATGAGAATAGATTTATTTGCTAATAGTATATATTTTTCTTTTTAAATTTTAGATATGGGCATGGTTATGAAATATTTTGTGTTACTTGTAACAGTTCAAAGACTCTGCTTGCCTCAGCTTGTAAGGTAGGCAATTTTACTTTTGATTCTGCTTGGTCACAGGTTATTTGGGTCATCAGGCTCCTGCAAGTTTGGTAATGATTTAGGCAGAACTCTATGTGAAAGGCCACTAATCCTTGGTTTTTTGAATCTTACTTTCTCAATTTCTCTTACCCTTCTGTCTCTTCAAAAGCTTATGGTTTCATTTTAAGTCTGTTTCAGCTGCACATTTTGAGCTTATCTGTGCCCCCCTACTAAAAGTGATTTAATCAAATATCTCAAAATGACAACTGGAATCCCAGCTACTCAGGAGGCTGAGACATGAGAATCACTGGAACTCCAGAGGCAGAAGTTGGAGTGAGTCAAGATCGCGCCACTGCACTCCAGCTTGGGTGACAGAGTGAGACTCTGCATATAAAACAAGGATATCTCAAAATGATGCTAAAAATGTGATAAATTTTAAATAATTGGAGTCCTAGAGACACAGGGAAATGAGAAGAGGAAATCTGGAGTGAAGTCCATCAGACTTTATTTGAGGACACTCTTGGCACTGACCTAAGGCAGATGACTTTTGCATTTACTTAGAAGGATGATCTTGAATTCATCATTCAGTATTTATCCATATCCTATGGAGATAGCAATTATGGAGGATTATCTGAAGGGTCTGAAACCCACACATTCCTCTTAAATTTTCTGAAATTTATTTACTTGTTTTAAATATGATGGTAAGAGCTGCCCACCTGCATGGGCTCGTGTCCCTGCCATTACTGTGGATTTATGCCGTTGATCTGCATTGAGAGGCATCTTAAGAAATACTGCTGTGCTTCCCCTACACCCACCACTACCCCACTTGTTTATTCTTTGAAATGGTACTGAGAGGACTTCCTTCTCTTATAGGAGCCTTTGGGGAGAATGGAGTTCAGTAGTTCAACTGTCTGGGCTTCTACTGGGCAGATAATTTGTTTCTAACTTAGGGCACTGTGAATCCTGTAATTGATTTTTTTTTCCCCTTTTCAAGTTGACTCACAAGATGTACATCCTCTAAACATTTTTTAAACAGCTGTATTTAGGGTTATTAACATACTATAAATTGTATGTTTAATGTGAACAATTTGATAAGTTTTGACATGTTTATCCCTGTATAAATCATCATTACAATCAAGAAACTGCATATATCCATCAACCCCCAACATTTTCTATGCTCTTTGGCAATTCCTCTTTTTTACCTCTCCCTTTCCCCTCCTGCCTCCATCCCTAGGAAACCATTAGTCTGCTTTTTGTCATGATACAGTAGTTTGCATTTTCTAAAATTGTATATAAATAGGATCATGTAAGTATGTACTTTTTTGGTTTTGCTGCTTTCATTCATCATAACTGTTTGAGATTTATCCATGTTTTTGCATGCGTCAGTAGTTCATGCCTTCTTAATGCTGAGTAGTTTTACCTCGTACAGATGTACCACCATTTGTTGATCCATTCACTTATTAATGGACATTTGGGTTGTTTTCCAGTTTTGGGCTTTTAGCGATGGTACAGTTATGAAAATTTATGTACAAGTCTTTGCATGGATATATGCTTTCATTCTCTTGAGTACATAACTGTGAGTGGAATTGTTGGATGGTATGGTAGATATATATTTAAAATTTTAAGACATTGACATGCTGTGTTCCCCAGTGGTTACACGTTTTTGCAGCAGTGTATTAGATTTCCAGTTGCTCTGTACCCTCACCAGCACTTAATATCAGTCTTTTTAACTTTTAACCATTCTAGTAAGTGTGTAACAGCTATTTATGGCTGTAATTTGTATTTGTCTAATGATATTAAGCATCTTTTCATGTGCTAATTTTTTATCCATATGAAAATATGGTGAAACTACTCAAATCTTTTGCCCATTTATTTATTAGATTGTTTTCTTACTGAGTTTTGAAAAGTTTTTAAAATTTTTTTTTATAGATTTAGGAGTACAAGTGCAACTGTGTTACATGGATATATTGTGTCTTGTTGAACTCTGGATTTTAGCATACCCATCACCTGAATAGTATACATTGTACCTTGAGTATTTCATTCCTCAACCCTTCCCACCTTTTTGATTCTCCAGTGTCTACTATTATTCCACACTGTATGTCCATGTGTACCCATTGCTTAGCTCCTACTTGTAAGCAAGGATGTCTGGTTTTTGGCTTTCTGCTTCTGAGTCATTTCACCACTTAGGAGAATGGCTTCTAGTTCCATCCATTTTGCTGCAGAAGAAATGATTTCATTGTTTTTTATGGCTGAGTAGTAGTTCATGGAGGGGGTGGTGTGTGTGTGTGTATAGACACCACATTTTAAAAACCAATTATCCATTGATGGACACTGAACAGTTTTTTATATACCCTGGATACAACTTTATCAGATGTGCTTATGTAGATATTTTTTCCCAGTGGCTTGTCATTCTTCTAACAGTGTCTTTCAAATGGCAGATGTTTTATGATTTGTTGAAGTCCAGTTTATCAATTTTTTTTAAATTTAGGTTGTGTCCTTCTTATATCTAATCTTTAACTCAAGGTCACAAGGATTTTTCTGTTGTGTTTTGTTCAAGGAGTTCCATGGGTTTTTAACTTTTGCCTTTAGACCTATGATACTTTCAAATTAATTCATGTATTTGTCATGGAATATAGATTAAAGTTGATTTTCTTTTATTGTAGATACCAGTTTCAGCATCATTTTTTAAAAAGACTATCCCCTTCATCACTGTGTTTTGTCCCTTTGTCTAAAGTCACTTGTTCATATATGTGGGTCTGTTCCCTAGACTTTATTGGGTTGTATTGATCTTTTTTGATATGATGCCAGTACCATACTCTCTTAGTAACTATAGTGTTTTAATAATATATCTTGAAATTAGGAAGTATAGAGTTATTTTGGCTATAGTAGATCCTTTATTTTGCATTTTAGAATCAGCTTAAGAGTTTCTACAAAAATACCTGCAGGAATTTTAATGGAGATGGCATTGATTCTCTAGATTAATTTGGGGAGAATTTTAACAATATTGAGTATTTTGACATATGAATGCAATATATCTGTCATTCCTTCAGGTCTTTAATTTCTCTCAGGATTGATCTTTTTAAAAGTAAACCATTTATTTTGGAATAATTTTCATTCTTTTTCCCCCTCCATGTCACAGTTTTTCATTTCATTTTTTCCCCCTCCATGTCACAGTTTTGATCATGGAATAATTTTTTAAGATCTGAGAGCTACAGTGAAAAGGGAAAAAAAAAAAAAAGAAAGCATGATAATATTAGTCCCTGATGATTCATTTTTTCTAATCCCAGTCATCTGGAATTCTTCCCAGAGATTAGAAATGGTTGTAGTATGTTATCTCCTAGGAATTTTTTTTGGAATTCAAACAGATAAATAAAATATACTCATAGAAACAATGTGTTGTTTTTAAAATGGTTTCTCTTCAGTTTTTTAGTTACTAGCTTTATTGTTTCATCTCTGTCCTACAGGCAGCTAAGAAAGAGCATGCAGCTATCATTCTTTGGAACACTACATCTTGGAAACAGGTGCAGAATTTAGTTTTCCACAGTTTGACAGTTACGCAGATGGCCTTCTCACCCAACGACAAGTTCTTACTGGCTGTTTCCAGAGATCGAACCTGGTCATTGTGGAAAAAGCAGGATACAGTCTCACCTGAATTCGGTAAAACAGCTTCTGATTGGGAAAGTTACTAGTGAAACAGTTATGTCCATTTTATCTACATTAAGCAGCTTTAGTTAAGACAAAGATAACAGAGTAAAGGGTAGAGCCTCATGTCTTTGAAGCCTTTCAAAGTTCTTGGATAACTGAGGAAGACTTGACCTTCCTCATAGGATTTAAATGGAGATGATCTTTGTTTGGGTTGACCTACTTGTGATTATGTAGTCAAGATGGCATGTATTCAGATATCTCAGTTCAAGAAACATAAACGTCTGTATGTAGGAAGTTAGGTTTTGCAAATGGTGATAGAATGCTACCACAAAACCTAATGGATGACATATCCTGAACTAGGATTTTATGGGATAGGAATAATGAAGATACAACTAAGAAAACTCATGGTTGAGTGGTTTCTTCTCTCTGAACTATTTTATTAATATAGTACTATTTTAAATTATGAAATATAGAGGAAACCATTATCCTTAGCTTTTTCCTACCCTCTGCAGTCACTTCCTTCATTGAGAAGGGCATACTAGGCATCCATCTGGATAACATGACCCCTGAGCAAGGTGTTAGCCCACCTACCCACATTCTACTCTGAACCTGGCATAAACTGAAAAAAAAAAAGAGGACTAAAAACCTTTGTGTAGTCGGGGCAGTGGCCTATTCTTATTCCCCCAGTTTCTTTTGGTGGATAAGTTCTAGAGAGTGTTTAAAGTATATTTAAGTTGTTTAATCCTGTTTTTAATTTTTCCATTGATAAGACTCACATACAGTTTGGTTTTGTGATATTTCTAGTCTCTTTGTTTCTTGTGTTTTAGAGAATATCCAGGGACTGTAAAGTATACTCAGCAATATGTTTTAGAACAGACTGTTTTCTTTTGCATCACGAATCTTTTCCTAACATGCAGCATTTACTGCTTAAAAAGCTAAAGTTGGCCAGGCACAGTGGCTCATGCATGTGATCCCAGCACTTTGGGAGGCCAAGGTGGATGGATCACCTGAGGTCAGGAGTTGAAGACCAGCCTGGCCAACATGGTGAAACCCCGTCTCTACTAAAAATAGAAAAATTGACCGGGCGTGGTGGTGCATGCCTGTAATCCCAGCTACTTGGGAGGCTGAGGCAGGAGAATAGTTTCAACCTGGGAGGCAGAGGTTGCCAAGATGGTACTAAGATGAGCCAAGATGGCGCCATTGCACTCCAGCTTAGGCGACAGAGCAAGACTCTGTCTCAAAAAAAAAAAAAAAATTAATTAAAGTTGGATGGGGGTGGTGGCTCACACCTGTAATCCCACCACTTTGGGAGGCTGAGGCAGGTGGATCATTTGAAGTCAGGAGTTTGAGACCAGCCTGGCCAATATGGTGAAACCCCATCTCTACTAAAAAGTGTAAAAATTAGCCAGGTATGGTGGTGCATGCCTGTAATCCCTGCTACTCAGGAGGCTGAGACAGGAGGATTGCATGAACCCGGGAGACGGAGGTTGCAGTGAGTGGAGATCCCATCACTGCACTCCAGCCTGGGCATTAGAGTGAGACTTCGTTCTCCCTGCAAAAAAACATTGTATTATTAATGTATTTATTAATGTGTTATATCTTTATGAATTATGGAGTAATAATAGATACAGTCTTATTCCCTCCTCATAAACAGTTATGTGGTTTTTGTTTTTTAGGGTTTTTTTTTTTTTTAGACGGAGTTTCCCTCTTGTTCCCCAGGCTGGAGTACAGTGGTGTGATCTTAGCTCACTGCAGCCTCCACCTTCTGGGTTCAAGCAATTCTCCTGCTTCAGCCTCCTGAGTAGCTGGGATTAAAGGCACCCGCTACCACACCTGGCTAACTTTTTGTATTTTTAGTAGAGACGGGGTTTCATCATGTTGGCCAGGCTGGTCTTGAATTCCTAACCTCAGGTGATCCACCCGCTTCTGCCTCCCAAAAGTGCAGGGATTACAGGCATGAGCCACTGTTCCTGGCCAACAGTTATGTGTGTTAGGTTTAGTCTGTATAAGGGCTAGAAGTTGCCTTACACTTAAATCTTAAAAGGAAAATATTTTCTTAAGATTTCTTTTTTTAAACATTAAGTGGTACATTAATCTTTTTTCTATAGCCTAATATGCAAATCTGCCTGCTTTGAGTACGGCTAAATAGCTTCAGGCTTCTTCTATAGGCGTGAGTTGAACTGCAGTTGAGTGTCTGGAAGATGTTTGTCATCAGTCACTAGAGAGTGACCAGTCAGTACAAAAGCATTCCCTACTAGAAAAATAACTATGTCCACAGCCTTCTGGTGAGCGGTTGTCTGGCTTCAGTCTGTTTCAAAAGTCAGTGCATATAAATTGAATATTAAGTCATATGGTGTATATGGCATTTAAACATCACTTCCTAATAGGTAAAAACCCAGCTTTCTCTGCTTTGTGAATAGTGTATACATATTTCTTTCAGAGCCAGTTTTTAGTCTTTTTGCCTTCACCAACAAAATTACTTCTGTGCACAGTAGAATTATTTGGTCTTGTGATTGGAGTCCTGATAGCAAGTATTTCTTCACTGGGAGTCGAGACAAAAAGGTAATTATTTAAAAACTTAATATTTTTTCAAATGTAAAATAATATTTGTGTAGGTATGTTTGAATAAAAAATGCATAATCCTGCCTTTCTGTTACAGCTTTTAAAAATCAGCTATGTATTCCTTTCTGTTTTTCATATATGTACATATAAAAAAAGGCTTTTCTTGTTAAATTCTATAAGTAAATTTCTCTGAAATGTCAAAAATATGAAGAGAAGACCTTTCAGACATAAGACCTTCATCAAATGGTCCCAGTGGAAGAAGAGTAATAAATGAAATTAATCAAGACCAAGAAACCAGGAGGGCAGCAAGGGAGGTAGGGGAATAAGGGAAAAACTATTTTCTAGTTTTCATACTTTTATGAATTTAACATTTTTCTATAATGAATTGTTACCTTTTCATTTGGTGCTAGAAGTGAGTGGAGTATGACTGACCCAAGCTTTAAAAAAGATCAAAACAAAGTAGCTAGGAATTTTTTTTTTTTTTTTGGAGACAAGGTCTCGGGTGCAGTGGTACAGTCACGGCTCACTGCAGCCTGGATCTCCTGGGCCCAAGCAATTCTCCCACCTCAGCCTTGGCCTCCCAAGTAGGTGGGACTACAGGTACTCACCACCACGCCCAGCCAATGTTTTAATTGTGTAGAGATGGGGTCTTGCCATGTTGCCAGGCTGGTCCTGAACTCCTGGACTCAAGCAGTCCTCTCACTTTGGCCTCCCAAAGTGTTGGAATTACAGGCATGAGCCACCACATCCAGCCTCCGAGTATGTTCTCCAACATGACCTTCACCTTTGTTCTCTGAGAAATGTCCACCTCGCCTCTAGTCTTTCCTTAGTTTTCATACTCTTTAAAATACCCTTTTGCTCCCACAGACTAAAGGTGGTGAAGCAGTTTAGTGTCGCCGTTCCTCTCCCTGCCCTCTTTAGTCACAGACACGGTACAGATCACTGAAGTGGAGGGCTAGCACAGGCAGGGTGTCACTCAAGCTAAACACCTACATGTCAGCCTCTATGGCAGACTTCATGTCTCAGACCCTCCCTTCTGTTCATTTGCCTATTCTTTCTTGGCATTGGTGTGCCTGTGCTGTGCTCAATGCTGAGGAAGAAGGACTGCTTCTGTCCCCCACAGTCATGCTGTGTTAGTCTGTTTTCACACTGCTCTAAAGAACTGCCCGAGACTGGGTAATTTATAAAGGAAAGAGGTTTAATTGACTCATAGTTCCTCAGGCCTGGGGAGGCTGCAGGAAACTTTCATTCATGGCAGAAGGCGAGGCAAACACATCCTTCTTCACATGGTGGCAGGAGAAAGAAGTGCTGAGCAAAAGGGGGAAGCCTCTTATGAAACCATCAGATCTCGTGAGAACTCACTATCTTGAGAAGAGCATGGAGGTAACTGCCCCCATGATCTGATTACCTCCTACTGGGTCCCTCCCACAACATATGGGGATTATGGGAACTACAATTCAAGATGAGATTTGGGTGGGGACACAGCCAAACCATATCACATGCCTATAGAACATGGTCCAGCTGCTACTCTCAGGGGTGGCTCCAGCAGACAAGCAGCATTTGCTGGACATTCTCTGAAATGTACTTCTGCTTGCTTGGACAAAGCCTTATGCTCAGAATCTTGCTTTGGTTCTGCATTTTGCTACTGTTGTCCACTTCACTTCTTTCTCCTTTTGATATGGAGTTTCGCTCTTGTTGCCCAGGCTGGAGTGCAGTGGCGCGATCTTGGCTCACTGCAACCCCCGCCTCCCAGGTTCAAGCGATTCTCCTGCCTCGGCCTCCTGAGTAGCTGAGATTACAGGCACCCACCACCATGCCCAGCTAATTTTTTGTATTTTTAGTAGAAACGGGGTTTCACCATGTTGGCCAGGCTGGTTTTGAGCTCCTGTCTTCAAGCAGTCCACCCATCTCTACCTCCCAATCTGCTAGGATTATAGGTGTAAGCCACCACGCCCAGCCCACTCTCCATTGCTTTGTGACCATTCACACATCCTTGAGGTATGAGCTTCCAGGGAAGCCTCATTTCTTGAGGGGTATCATGTAGGTCAGGTTTTCCTTATAGCTGAGTAGATTCCCTGAGCAATGGACAGTGTAGAGAAAGAGCTAGAAAGCTGATTAGTTCTTTTTTTTTTTTTTTTGGACGGAGTTTCACTCTTGTTGCCCAGGCTGGAGTGCAATGGTACGATCTCAGCTCACTGCAACCTCCGTTTCCTACGTTCAAGCGATTCTCCTGCCTCAGCCTCCCTAGTAGCTAGGATTACAGGCACCCACCACCATGCCCAGCTAATTTTTATATTTTTAGTAGAGATGGGGTTTCACTATGTTGGCCAAGCTGGTCTCAAACTCCTGACCTCAGGTGATACACCTGCCTTGGCCTCCCAAAGTGCTGGGATTACAGGCGTGAGCCACTGCGCCTGGCCCAAAAGCTGATTAATTCTTAAACATTTTGTAGTAGCTTCGTGGGGAAGTGCATGAGCCTACTGATGGGACTCCACTGGATCGTAACCAATTTGTGAGTGTAGAAGGCATGTTAGACACCTCTGTCTGGTCTCTGGGCAGGAGCATTTTGTCTTTGGACCAAAGTGAGCTCTCACAGACGTGTGTCTGCTGTACTGTGCCTTCTTTGTGATGCTTGAAATGTTCTCAAGTCCTGGCACATCATACACAAATGTAAATGATGCATTTAAAAAAACACCGGAGCAAATACTTTGTTGTATCTTTGCCAATGAAACTGTAGTGCATTGCTAGAAACCTTGCAGAGAGAAGGCTTTACAGTGTGTGATCTGTCTGTATTAGGTGGTTGTCTGGGGTGAGTGCGACTCCACTGATGACTGTATTGAGCATAACATTGGCCCCTGCTCCTCAGTCCTGGATGTGGGTGGGGCTGTGACAGCTGTCAGCGTCTGCCCAGCGCTCCACCCAGCGCTCCACCCTTCTCAACGGTCAGTCTCTGTGTGGGGCTTAGTTTTAAGGGGACCACTTGGTTTCTTAATACGTAACCCTCATGTCATTTCATTTGTGAATTCTCCTGGCCTCTGAGTTACTGTCTTTTTCTTTTTTTTTTTTTTTTTTTTTTTTGAGACGGAGTCTCACTCTGTCACCCAGGCTGGAGTGCAGTGGCATGATCTCTGCTCACTACAACCTCTGCCTCCTGAGTTTAAGTGATTCTCCTGCCTCAGCCTCCCAAGTAGGTGGGATTACAGGCATGCGCCACCATGCCTGGCTGATTTTTTTGCATTTTTAGTAGAGATGAGGTTTCACCATGTTGGCCGGGCAGGTCTTGATCTCCTGACCTCAAGTGATCCACCTGCCTCGGCCTCCCAAAGTGCTGGGATTACAGGCATATGCCACCGTGCCTGGCCTCAGTTACTGTCTTTTCCAAAATGGTTATGTTTCTCATAATAATTTTTGAATTGATAGAACCTAATGATTCAGAATGTAAAATACAGGTTAGGAATATGGCTCAAAGAGTCTTACTTCACCAAATCTAGGACTGTGGTACTTTTTCTGTAACAAGCATCTTCAGTGGAACAAGGGTTCCTGTAACCAGCTGGGGAAACACTGGCTCGTGGGCTTTGCCATCAGAGGATACAGATAAATCTGTGTGCAGCCCCTATAGAGTGGAGGCTCCTTGAGGACACAGCAGAGCAGTGCAGCATGTCCTGGGCTGATGCCTGCAGAGTCTTTTGCAAGGCAGGGACAGTTGGGACACTGTGAAGAACTACTTTAGAGCAATGATGGCGATAACAGAATTTCATGCTAAGTTAGTCACTTTTGTCCCCCTCCCTTAAAAACAGATATGTGGTTGCAGTAGGATTGGAGTGTGGAAAGATTTGCTTATACACCTGGAAGAAGACTGATCAAGTTCCAGAAATAAATGACTGGGCCCACTGTGTAGAAACAAGTCAAAGGTATTTCTTCCCTATTTTTGTTTCCATCAGATTAACTAGAAATTGTGGGGTCTTTTGTGGCAAATTTTATGCCACATTTTCATGGAGAGGGACATATATCTTTATTCATGGTGTCTACCACTTTGTTTTGTGGTAATCTGAAATTGATATATTGCACTTGACTTTTAAAAGTTTGCTTGACCAAATTGCTTGCATGCATAATATTGTTTTTATAAACAACCATTTGAGATGAAAGTGATTTTCGTAATGGTGTGTTTTAGAATTTGACTACAGTAGATTCTTAATTTGATTCAAAATGTTTGTGATTTTTAAACGTATTCGGATTGCACTTTGGTAGTCGTATCCTTATGATTGAACCCTTCACCTCAGATCCTGCAGTGGAGCTTTCAGGCATAGCAAGGCTTATGCCCTGGGCCTCATGCATTTGCCACCTGAGCTGGCATAGAGCACCTACTGTTTACAGCCTCCTCCCCATCCCACCCACCTAGACAGCAGGAATCACTTTTAATCTAGCCTTTTACAGGTTTTATTCTTTTTTTGTGTGTGTGAGAGACAGGGTCTCACTCTGTCACCTAGGCTGGAGTGTAGTGGCAAGATCCCAGCTCACTGCAACCTCCACCTCCCGAGCTCAATCAGTCTTCCTACCTCAGCCTCCCAGATAGCTGGGACTATAGACACGCACCACCATGCCTGGCTAATTTTTTTTTTGTATTTTTAGTAGAGATGGGGTTTCACTGTGTTGGCCAGGCTGGTCTGCATCTTCTGGGCTCAAGCAATCCTCCTGTCTTGGCCTCCCAAAGTGCTAGCGTTACAGGCATGGGCCACTGTGCCTGGCCCAGATTTTATTCTTTAAAAATGTCTAAATGTGGCTGGGTGTATTGGCTCATGCCTGTAATCCTAGCACTTTAGGACGCCAAGACGGGAGGACTGCTTGAGCCCAGGAGTTTGAGACCAGCCTGAGCAACATAGTGAGACCCCCAGTCTCTACCAGAAATAAAAGAAATTAGCCAGATGTGATGGCGCATGACTGTGGGTCCCAGCTACTTGGGAGGGTGAAGTGGGAGGATCACTTGAGCCCAGGAGGCTGAGGCTGCAGCAAACCATAATCACACCATTGCACTCCAGCCTGGGTGAGTGAGACCCTGTTCCCCCTAAAAAAATATAAACGTTCAGAAAGCTCCTGGTATCATTCTGTGTCATATTTTCTTAGGCTTTTTCAACCTTCATATATCTGTACTGTTGAAAATACAATTTCAAATAGCAATTTCAAATGACAATATGATGAGGGTAAGTGCTTAATGGAGAGAGATTTATGAGCAATGTCTTTTATAAGATATCCAGCAGATCTTGTCATGTCAACCAAACATGTTAGTGCTCATTATAATTATATTTATTAAAATGAGATATTGCCATGCCCCCATGGCTTTCCTCCTGCCTCTCTGGGCTGGGTTTAGCAGTTGAACTAGTTTGTGCTGTTGGCTTGCTGAAGAGGGGAGAAGTCTGTTGAAATTCCATGCTTCAAGCATTTGAAAGGCACCTCTTCCTTCCACTTTGCCTGCCCACAGTGCTCCCTTCACCTCTAACCTGGTGTGAAGACCTCTTCAATGGCCCCCATGTGGGACACTGGCGGGAAGCCACTTAGAAAGTGCGGGAAGGGAACATGTAAAGAATTTGAGTTTTTTGTCTGAAGGGGTTGTTTTTTCCTTTGGTCATTATGGTGACTTAGGATTTGCAAGATGAAACTAATGCATGACTTAACGTATTATTTGGATTGCTGATATTTCAGTTACCAAATTCCAAATACCGTTCAAATGAAAGCTTTTGCTAGTAATAGATTTACAAAGGTAATATAAGCAAACACTACCCTTTAGGTTGGTTTGCCAAACTCCCTATCTTCTTAAATGTGACATGTTAAGATGCTGGATTTAAAGGACATTACCAAAAAGAAAAACCCACTATCTCAAAGCTTACATAGCCAAACAAGTACTGTTCCTCAAAGTAACTCCCTTGGAAAGAATTATACCACGTATGTTTATTTCAATAATTTCACTACTTCAAATCATTCTTTTAATGAAATGAGAGAACTTTAATCCATAATAATTGAGATTCCAGTGATGTTGCTATCACTTAAAATATTCTTGAAACTTCTCTGTAGGAATTGTGTTCAGAACTAGCTTACTAGTGATGCAAAAAAACAAATTATAATGCCTTTTATGGTGTTATTTCAATCATTTCCTCTTTTTAAAGCTTGCCATTCATATCTATTAAGCTTGCCATTTATATTTATTATAAAGCTTACTTCCAGGTGCTTTCAACAGTCAGATTCATCAAGAGGAATATGAGCTATCATTGAGAGTACTCAAATCATAGTCTGCATAATCTGGAGGCATTTTCTGTAGAGTAATTTCAGAAAACAATTGAGGCACAGCAGCACTGTTATCACCTCCCAGAGTGACTATTTGTAAGGGCTCGCAGTCATCTGGTTGCATAGGTTCAGGAGGACTGATTTTTAAAAATGGGTTTCATGACTTCATTCTTCCCTTTTAATCATGAGAATGCATCTGGTGACAGGGACTGTCAGCAAATGAGAGTGTAATGTGAGTGCTGTGGTATTGTTTTCAGTGTTTACTGCCCTAAAACCTACTTAGGTTTTTCACTTTAGTCGTTTCTGGTTTGGGAAGCTAATTTGGAGGTTAAATTTATAGAAGATGTTGTATTTTCATAGAGATTTGTTACTAACATACCTTGGTAACATTCTGGGTCTGCCTTTTTAAAGGGCTGGGGGTGTAGGGGGTAGGGAGCATTAATATGATAGTCTTGCCCAAGGTCACGCAGTTAGAGGTCACACTGGAGACCAAGACTCCTTCATTGGGCAGTACATTAAATCTTTCATTGTCTTTCTTTACCGGTAGTAAAAATGCAATTCCATCCCCCTCACAGGGATGTCAAAAAAATAAAATAATCTAGAATATATAGTAAAGTTGAAATTGTTATAAATACATTTAGTAATGTTATCTAAAAGACTAACTGGAATATCCATTTCATGAAATTCCATTGATCATTAAAACAACATTTATTTAAAAATTTTTTATTTTTTGTATTTTTTAAACAACATTTGACAGAGATTCATTGTCTGTTTCTTGCTTCTTTTGGTGATGTTATTGCCAGTGAGTAAGATTAAAATTTAGTCTTGCAGTTTTATGTAAATATAGTAAAATATTTTCCAGGTTAAAATAAAATGGCTAAAATGTTAACGATGGTATTTTAAAACCTGTACATTTCAATTTTCAGGTTGTAACTTCCATTCATGTTTACGCCATTAATTGGAAAAACATTTCATGACTTCTTTATCTTTGTTTTAGCCAAAGTCATACACTTGCTATCAGAAAATTATGCTGGAAGAACTGCAGTGGAAAAACTGAACACAAGGAAGCAGAAGATGCTGAGTGGTTGCATTTTGCAAGCTGTGGTGAAGATCACACTGTGAAGATACACAGAGTCAATAAATGTGCACTGTAATGGACTTAATAACTACATGCTTGCAGTCACTGGTATCTTAAAATAATATCACGTAAATAGATCATCTTTGCCTTCATAATAGAACTGAGTTTCTTTTTTTTTTTTTTTTTTGAGATGGAGTCTTGCTTTGTTGCAACCTCCACCTCCCAGGTTCCAGCGATTGTCTTTCCTCAGCCTCCTGAGTAGCTGGGACTAGAGGCACACACCACCATGCCTGGCTAATTTTTGTATTTTTAGGAGAGACTGGGTTTCACCATTGACCAGGCTGGTCTCAAACTCCTGATCTCAGGTGATCTGCTCACCTTGGCCTCCCAAAGTGCTGGGATTACAGGCATGAGCCACTGCACCCGACCTGAGTTTCATTTTTTAAGTCACATAGCAGTAGTCCTTATTTGAGTGCTAGACCCTTTGAAATGCGATGAAAGCTATGGACCCTTCACTTTGTTATATAACATATGTACACACACCCAGAACTTTGCACATACGTTCAGAGATTCCTAGACCCACAGACCTGCCTCTGTGTGTCCCAATTTAAGAATCTCTGTTCTTTCTTCATGACTGGATTTGCCCAATTTTGTGTTATTTTGGGACTTCATTTGTCCCTCTTTGGGACATTTCCTTATTTATTGCCCTCTTCAGAGAGTAGACATAGGAAAAACAAGATAGGAAACCTAGATTACTTAATTTTTAGTTTAACATTTTCTGTAGATAAGCATACCACACCAAGTGTGCTCTGTCTTGATCCCCTTCTTTGTAGCATATGCCAGACATTGTAGAGTTTGGCAAGCAGTTGTAGGTTTGAGCTGCAGCCAATCATTTCTTTTGTTCTTTAGAAGTATATAGATTTGTCTTTTTAGGGCTTTACCGAAAGTAAAATATCCTGACATTTAAACTGATAGATGTAGAAGGTAAAAAATAGAGTTCCGAAACATCTGAATTTATGTGATAGCTGAAGTCACAAGATGAGGGATGTATGTCCTCCAGGGAGGATGCAGAAAGAAGAAAAGGGTGCTGGAAACAGCCTGTCAGTTGTGCCAGCTGTGGGCTGGAGGCAGCCAGGAGAGTTGGGAGCCTGGGTGTTGGGTGGAGAGAGGTTAACAGGGAAGACATGGGAAGTACTGTGAACACGGCTGGTGTGAGCAGAGGACTATTCCGACCGTGTTGGACCATAGAGCCATCTGACAGATTGACAATACAGTGAAGGCTGTATATAATAAATGTGTTGAAAGGAGGAAGGTGAGGATTTTCTTGGTGGGAGTTTACGCCATTATTTCACATATTTTGCTTCCAAAGGGGTTAAAATGTTTTACCTAAATGGATGTTTGTAGGTCAGTGCTATAGAGTATTTCTAATCTGTGTTTTATAGTGTGAGCTACATATGTAATTTTAAAATTTTCAAGTAGCCACATAATGAAACAGGTGAAATTTAATGACCCATTTCCTTTAATACGGTATATCCAAAATATTATTATGTCAACCTGTAATCAATATAAAAACCTGTTACTGAAGTATTTTATAGGGCCTCTCTCAGTTCAGACTAGCCACATTTAAGTGCTGCATAGCCACATGTGGCTTATGGCCATCCATATTTGAACAATGTACTTTAGACTGTTGCATCTGTATACTCTTGTGCCCTCAGCGGGGGGATGGGGTGTGTGTGTGTGTGTACCAAGGCAGTGAGCATCTGAGCTTTGAACCTCAGAGACCAAAATGCCGTGCCCATTTCCCTGCTATCAGCTGAGGAATCTTTACTCACATTGACACACGGGCTTATTCTGACCCAAGTGCATTCAGGCTTCCAGAGCAGATTGAGAGGCCTAACTTAGTCCTTTAGCTCCCCTCCCAGCACAGAACCCCCCAGGTTATCTGAAAGTAGGCCTCACCTAGAGAGACTGAGTTTCCAAGTTGTCAGTTTTCCCAAATGGTCCTCAAGCATCTTCCTCAGCAATCACCTTACAGTTTAGTAAACATTCAGAGGACTTGCTACACATCTAGGCAGTCTGCATTGTAATTCATATGTGTTTACACACTTATGTCTTCATTTGCTAAAGCACCTTTGAACCGTATTGTAGTTCATAATATCTGAAGCAATTATTTTGAATTGTAGTAATTCATAATATTGAAGCAATTCATAATATCTGAAGCAATCCTCAGATATGGGTTAGGCATGGCCCTGCTCTGAGCAGGATGGCAAAAGTGGCAGTCTATGACGCAGCCCTTGTTACCCAGGCTATTCCTAAATGGTGGTGGTGGTTTTATCTTAATTAAAATGACATCACCAACAACGCGCCCTTTCCTGTCTGCCAGGAAAAGTTTTCTGTAGTGACGCATGTGTTTGTGTGTGTGCGTTCGAGGCTATATTACCCATTGCTACAGCAGTTCAAAATGACTTGGAAAAAAACAATGAATGCTGGTCATTGATGTGTATACCGACATGTTTAAGGGAAGTTACTATGGTCTGTAACTTAAGAAATACATAAAAAATAAGATGGGTGGAGTGACGGACACATGGATAGATATGAAGCCAGCACTGTAAAATATTAGTGGTAGTTTTGGAGAGAGGAGAGAGGCCATGCTTTGTCCGAGAAGCTCCTCCTGGGGTGGAAGGCACAGCTCCACAAAGGCTGCTCTTGCGGGGGCTCCCCTGCAGCCAGGTGCCTGCTGACTGTCCCCAAACTGCCCGCCAACAGAGGGATGCAAAGGGAGCCTCTTCCTGCTCTGTGGAATAGGCAAATTATGTCACCTTTCACTCCGGACTCTCACTTCTGCCCCTGCTACCCTTAGTCGTTGGCTTTTGCTGACATTTTCCCCTACATCTTTTCTCCTGACCAAGTTCTAGATATTTCATAGGGCAGTCTAGGTAAGGGTTGGAACCTCAATGAGTCGAGCAACAGAAACCCAGCTCACACTGGCTATCACTGTGGGCAAGCTGTTCCCCTCATTTCTAAAAGTGGAGATAAGATTAGTGTATGAGTCTGGCTGCCATTCAACTGTGTGTGAAAAACATTGTAAAATTTTCTTTCTGGTTTACACAAGTTAAAAGTTTATTTCTCTCATATGAAAGGAGTCAAGGCAGACAGACCAGGATGGGCAGGGAGATGTCTACAGGATCAAGGACCCAGGCTCTTATTTCGCTGTCTGACGTCCTCAGTATGAGGCTTTCACCTTCCAGGATGGCTGCTTGGCCTCCTGCCATGATCTTTGCATTCCAGCCAGTAAAGAGGAGGAAGGCATGAAGAAAGGCCTGCCCCTGACTTTAAAAACATTTCTTGGAAGTCCCATACGATTTTACTTAGTCTCCTCAGGCAGAATTTAGTGTTGTGGTCATACCTAGCTTCAGGAGAAGCTAGGAAATTAAATCTTTGTTGCAGATGCCCATGTGTTCAGCAGAGAACTGGGGTGCTTCATTCTGGCAGAAAGGTAGAACAGCAGTAACCAGTTTGTAGGATTGTCCTGAGAATTAAATGAACCAATGTATGAAAAACACTAGTTTGGTGCCTGGGATATAAATAAGACAGCAGTGGTTTGTATCTGCTACTATTATGATTAAATAAAGCTCAGCTCATGTCACCTCCATAGAGCCTTTAGTAAACCCCTCAAGTATTCTTTTTTTTTCTCTCTCTGAATTCCGTAGTATTTTATTCCAATTTCCTTTTATGGCACTTGTCACCTTCTACTATTTTTGTGTATGTTTTGTGCTGTGTCAGGTAGATGCCTTCTTTTGTAAGGAAGTTCATCTCAAACACAAAGGAATTACTGGTTTATATGACTGAAAAAAGTTCAGTGGTGGGATAGGCTTCAGGTGCAGTCTGATACGGGCTCTGCCTTCCTTTCTCTAGTTTGCTCAGCTCTGCCCTTTCCATGGCAGCTTTCTCCTTTTGTTATTATTTGAAACTGAGTTTCGCTCTTATTGCCCAGACTGGAGTGCAGTGTCCTGATCTCGGCTCACTGCAACCTCCACCTCCTGGGTTCAAGTGATTCTCCTGCCTCAGCCTCCTGAGTAGCTGGGATTACAGGCACATGCCACCATGCCT
>NW_012101421.1:5504613-5510717 GCF_000951045.1 Mandrillus leucophaeus
CCTCAACTAATCACAGTGGGCAGGGGAAAGCCACACATTGAGTGGCTTGGGCTTGCCCATCTGATGTAATGAACTGTGAGATCACCTATGCTGGCCTAGAGGCAGAGTAGGTCCCAATGAGATCACATGGCTGCTCTAATGTGGGGTGGTTTTCCAAAGCAAAATCAGAGGGGCCAATGGATACAGGATGGGCAAGCAATGTGAGCCCCCTGTACAAGCCTGCTAAAGCCTAAACACCTGGCCATCAGATGGTTTTCCTGTTGTCCACAGTATCTGGCAGTATATTGTCACATATTTGCTGAATTCAGGGATGAATGAGTTTGACAACATTGATGGCTGGTGGAGAAACCATTCTCAAATGTAATCTGCCAGTCAGTAAATAGAGTATCTGAGATTCCTGTCTTGGTGGTATAAAGGGGTACGGGGCGAAGAGTAGGAAAGAGGTGCTAGCACAGAAGGGACCAAGAAGGGGCTGGCCTGGCCCAGTGGATCTGCTCATGAATGAACATGGGAGAAGCCAAGCCCCTGGGAAGACAGAGCCAGAAAGACTGCTGCTCTGGGCCCTCCGCCCTCTCAGTCCTGTGGTCAGCCTAGTACTGGTGGGTTTGGTTGTTTCAAACATTAGATATAATGGAGCCTTGTTCCCAATCATGTCGTGATGTTGAACTGCCCTTTTAGTTTCTATTCACAGGAAAGGTCTTGTGTCAGTCTAGGGGAGGGAGCTTCCTGGGGTTTCTGACCTTTCTTTCCACTGCTTTCAGTTTCTGCTGGGGCACTCTGCCAGTCTTTGGAGAGAAACTTGCTCCAATGCTGTGTCTGTCTCACTGCTTCCTGTGCCAGCCCACTTCTGATTTCCTAGGTACCAGGATATCCAGGTTTGTGAGCTCTCATTGTTGGAAAAGTGTGCATTGCACTCTAGTAGGACACACTTAAGTTAATTTCATTATCCAAACCAAATTCAGCCTTCTTGGACATACCTATTCCTATCCTGATAAATATGGTGGGAAATGTGATCCCTCAAAATTGCAGCCCCCAACTGTAGGTTGGTGCGAAAGTAATTGCGGCTCTTGACATTTTGATGCAAAAGGCGCAATTACTTTCGCACCAACCTAATATCTTCCAGACTAGGAGGCCAAGGTTTTCAGGGGGCTTGCCAGTGGGAAAACTTCTACCCTTACTCACCATTTAGGACTTGACCATTAGAGTGGAGCTGCCATCCCCGCCTGGTAATAATAGAGCTGTTCCTGCTTAGACCACTGCATATACCGCCTACCCAACAAGTTTAACAGTCTCTCCTAATTGTTTAAGTTTAACCCTTGTCCTAATTGGCCTTATGGCCTTAGATATTGCCAAGGTGCTCTCTTCTGCACTTCTCTGAGCCTTCCCACCTGTGGCATGAGACAGAGACCCTTTAAGTGCCACTGTCCCCAGGGCTCTGTCCTCTTTCCCTAAACACTTGAGAGCTCCTGAGATGACCTGTGCACAAGCCCCTGACATGACTCAAGTCTCCAACCCCAGACACTCTATCCCTTTTGAGCCCTGAATCTCCACTGAGATGTCCTGAACCGAGTTCCATATTGTCTCCCTGTGCCTGAGACTCCCTGTGTCCACTCAGTATCCCAGTCTGACAGCATCAAGTCACCTTGGGCCAGTCTTCAGTCCCATTAGTCCCTGAATTGCATCACTTCTGCATGATCTGGGCCTCAGACCAGGCCCTCACTGCTCTTCACCAGGACTTTTGCCCAGCCTCTGACAGCAGTGCTCCCTGCAACCTCCCCACTCCCACCTCCTCCACTGCTGCCTGGGGTCTAAGCACACCCCTGATCCAGCCACTCTCAGGAGGAGACTCGAGTGTTCCTGTCCCCTCTGGACCGAGGTCAGCTTTCTTCTCTGTACCAGAAAGTCTGACCCCTCTTACTTCTCTCACTCCCCTTCGCACTTATCCCCACAGAGAGGCAGTCTGTGCTCCAGCTTCATTAAAATTCCTGCATCTGGAATTTTCTGAGCCTTTTTGCACCTCTAGACCTTTAAATATGGAATGCTGCCCTCCCTCCCCCCTCTCCTCCTCCAGGACCCTCTGGGCAGGTCTCCTAGCAGCCCCAGGTCTGGGAGGCTCTTTACCCCAAGCCTGGACCTTTGTGGGAAGGACTGTTCTCCAGCACTCTGCAGCCTTGGAGGGGTGACCTGACTATGAACCTATCTCCTTCCGCGTCCCAGGGGCCTCTCAGGCACAGAGCCTGCCTTGCTGACTGTTGTCTTCCTAGTGCCTACCATGTTTGCAGCAGGGCGCAGCTGCCCACTGAACACTGAATGAATGCCCCTGCCAAAAGCGCTAGTAATTTTCAAGTGAATCTTCTAGTGTTTCAAGCCGGGACAGTTGCAAGAAGTTATAGCTGGTTTCTCTGCTCCCATTTCTCACAAGCTCATCCAATCTGGTCATGGCCTTTGGATAGTTCTACCTAAATCACCCACAGGGCACTTTCTAGCTTCAAAGCCTGCCTTTCGTTGTTTTTCCATCGCCAACTCCGAGCCTAACTCTGACATTCGTTCATCTGCTGAGCGAGTGAGTGAGTGAGTGAATGAAAGAATGAATGAATGAATGGAAGAATACATGAATGAACGCTTTGTATGTAGTAGAGAATTCTTGCACATGGAGCCCATTGCTAGGAGACATTGGGGGTGGGAGTTGTTAACCTGGGAGCAAGGGGATTTGGGGAAACATCATCAGGAGGTAAGGAATTAGGCTCAGTGAGCAGCACCAGGGACTAAGATTCACACAGTGGGAGAGATTTAAAGTACAAAATTGAGGGCATCTCACCTGTCTGCCCAACTGACTCATAGACATAATTTTTCAAGTTCTTAGGTGAGAAAGGGCTGTAAGTGGGAGTTGGAAGAGCTGTTTTCCTACCTAGCTGTAAACTTTAGGTGCAGAAGCTGGCCTCATGGGACCTCAGCATGGACCAGCTCAGTTTGCTTGGAAGCCCCAAGGCCAGCAGCTGGACCAGGTGAGAGGTGGCCATGGCAGCCTATAGCACAGGGCCCAGGAGATCACTCCTCTTCCCAGGTCAGACATTCCTTGGTGGGGATAGAAGTTCTGCTTAAGGCAGGGTGACAGCAAGCAGTCTGACTTCTGATAGTCTCTTTCTGGTAGGAGCGGCCCAGGGAATCCTGATGAAATGTACCTAAGGGTGCCAATTAGAGGCCAAGACTCCCAGTGTTTCTCATATCCTATTCCTCCCCTCTTCTTGACCGGCTCACTGCTATGGCCCACTTCAAAGTCTTCCTCCTTTGGGTTACCTTCCCTGGATATCTTGCTAGGAAGTAGCCACTTCCTCTCTTGGAAACCTGTACCTGCATCCTGAACCAGTGCTGCCTGGGCATTCAGCCCACATTGCCTTGTGGCTAGTGTAGGTTCATCTTCCTACTCAGCTGTAGGCACTATCTTCACATCCACCCTCCCAAGCACACAGTGCCCTGGATGGACATAGCCAACTGCTTTAAAGCATTTCTTGATTAACGGTAACTCAGTGATTTTTAATAACCTTCAGGAGTTCTGCACTGACTTGGCCTCTTCCAGTCCATCACTAGGCAAGCTTGTCTGAAGCAGCACCCCCGTGGACCGGTGGTTTGTTAGTTGGCCGCAGAACTCTTTGAAGAGAGGTCCTCCTTGCATTCCCAGGGAAACGACCTAGGCCCCTCCTCCTCAGAGTGCCATTCATGAATGAGGCATCAGCATCACCCGGGCTACTTAGAAACACAGAACCTCAAACTTAAAGAGTCAGAACCTGCCTTTGAATAGGCTCTCTAGGGGATTCATGCAAATGAATGCCTGGAAACCCTGGCCTAGGGAAGACTCTCACTGGGAAGCAGGGCTTTAAAAGGAGGGGCGAGGAGTGACACACTGAACAGCTGCTGGGAGGATCAACCCCACCCCTCTCTCAACTTAGATGGGGAAACTGAGGCCCTGGAAACCACAGAGGCTCACAGCAGACAGTTAGCAAAACACTTCCCTGCCTGGGCTCTGGAGGCTGACTTCCCAGCTGCTAGCTTATCTTCTAGCTGTGTGCCCTTATGCAAGTTATTCTGCCTCTCTCTGCCTCAACTTCCCCATCTGTAAGAGCAACCTCCTAGATCTGCATATTTGATTATTGAACGACCAGGACAGGTAAGAGTGTACACAGTGCAGTGCCTGGCACACAGTGAGGCCGTGTATGTAGCTCTTGTTATTAGCGCTGCTCAAAGCCACATTCGCAGAAGACAGTCCAGCATCTAAAGTGCTTGCTTGAAGCATGGCCAGAAGGCAAGCAGATGGTGGGGTAGGCAGTGATGTCAATGAGCAAAAGCCTGCATCCATCCACAGTACATTCACTCCTCCTCGAACAACTATGCGTGTTTGTCAAGTAAGGTCCTGACTGTTCAGCAGTGAGGGAGAGAGCTGGGGTGGTCAGTGGGCAGAGGCCGCTGAGGAATACGGGTACCTGGGCATGGACTCTAGCGCTGCAGTCCACAGACCCCGGGTCTCCGGCCAGGGGAAAATGAGCTCTTAGTGACGGGCCTTTCTCTGGCCTGGTATCAGGGGCCTGGGCCAGAGAGCCAGGGCTGTGTGCTGCCTTCCCATGACTCTCATGCTGGGCACCAGTACGCATCATGCATCAGCAAGGATCCTAGGGCATCTGCAGCCCATACCCTGGGTGACAGCTGGCCTGGATGCAGCACAGGTTGAGCTCTTGGGGCATACGCCTTCTTCCTACCTCGTCCCCACGCTGTATGCCTCCAGGGCCTGTGGCCACCTGTACCTGATCGCCCGCCTTGGGTTCTCCACGGAGCCTGCCTCTGAGTTATCTCCCGTGAGCCCCCAGCACCTGCCTCCCATCTGCAGCGGGTTCCGCACTGTCCACCACCCATGACATTCGACTCCCCACGAGGCACCTCGCCTGGGCGTGCAGTACCTGTTTTGCTTCCACCCCATTCCCAGCAGCGGGTTCCGCACTTGGGATCACACGTGAGATTCCCCCCACCCCACAACCGCATGCCTGGGCTTTACTTCTGCAACTGCCGCCCCATCCCTGCATCCCGCTCCGCACTTCCCGCGCATAAGGTTTGGCCAGGCCCTCCCAATTGAAGCACCTGTTCTCCAAGACAGAGCCGCTGTGTCTCCGGTGCTCTGGGTGCAGGCCCGAGTAGGGATGGGAGGAGGTGCTCTTATTCCACTCTCTGTCCGGTACAGGGGCGGCTTTTCCTAGGGCACTCTTGCCTCAGTAGAGAGGGCCCGGCTACACCCACGTGCGGGAAGTGCGGGGCGGGATGCAGGGATGGGGAGGCAGGGAGGAGGGCCCAGTGCGCGGTTGGGAGGTTGGGAGGGAGGGAAACTCAGCTCACTTGGAGTTGCTGTGCCGGCTCCAGGAAAAGCCCCCGAGCCTCCAGGTTCCGACGGTGTGCAGCCGCTGAGAATTCATTAGCTTCGTGGATCCCTGATCTTTTCCCTTTTCTAACCTTTGCTCAGCCGCATTCTCACAAACTGCAAGCAGGCGCCCCGCTGGGTAGCAGCAACCCGAGAACGCCCCCTCCCCGCGCCCCCTCAAGACGCCGGTACCTGCTTGAGAGGGTGAGGGTCCCGGGACCCCTGCGAGGAGGAGGGTCGCGGGGTTCCAGGATGCCAAGCAGGAAAGATCACCTCGTTGCTTCTTCCACCAGCCTCTCCGCGGGACATAGCTAAAGTTGAACTTGGCATTCCAAGGGTCTGGAAACATCTTCGTGGGACCCATCGAGAGGTTGCTTAAAGACTAGCACCCGCTCCCGTGGCCAGGTGGGAAAAAGGCGGGCCAGAAGTGAAAGTCCGGCCGGGGCGCCACACCTAGGCCGTGGATTCCGAGAGGCTGCAGGCTGGCGGCCCGGGAGGCGCGGCAGGGGCGGAGTCGCCGGGGGTGCAACTGCCGCCCCATCCCTGCATCCCGCTCCGCACTTCCCGCGCATAAGGTTTGGCCAGGCCCTCCCAATTGAAGCACCTGTGGGATTCATGCAAATGAATGCCTGGAAACCCTGGCCTAGGGAAGACTCTCACTGGGAAGCAGGGCTTTAAAAGGAGGGGCGAGGAGTGACACACT
>NW_012101421.1:5510792-5514206 GCF_000951045.1 Mandrillus leucophaeus
TGCGGGCGCGCGAGTTCGGCCGCCTGGCAGGTGAGGCGGGAGCGGGGGGCAGGCGTGGGGATACGAGGTTTCTGGAACCGACGTGGACGGCTCTTTTGCTGCTAGTGAGAGCGGCGCTACCTAATTCGTCAAGTAAGGTCCTGGCCATTCAGCAGTGAGGGAGGGAGCTGGCGTGGTCAGTGCGCAGAGGCCACTGGGGCATTTTGAATAAATTGGGGCGCATTTTGAATCAAAACTCCAGGAGCGACGTGTCCACGCGTCCGCTTCGTAGACATGGCTCCCTGAGGTCCCACCTGCAGCCCCAAGGCTTCTTGCTACTCTTACTCTTCAGACTTTCCAGTGGGCAGGACTGACCCAGCCCTCTTCCCCTTTTCCCGCCCTCCGCGAGAGGGCTTAGGATGGTCCTTGCCCTCTCTTGTGGGAGACCCCTCACTCTAAAGGGCCTGCTGGGGCCGGGGTTGCAAAAGACAGCATATCCAGCGGCCGTGACCCTTCGAATGTCCGCCCGGGGTAGGAGCGGTGCGTGGGCCGCCAGCGCCCGGGCTGGGACAGTACCTCTGCCGGCGCACCAGGTTGGGACCCAGAGGCCAAGGCCTTCTGGTAGGGGCCTCCCAAGGCTGCACTCTGCAGACTCCTCTGGGTTAGCCCGTATTCAGCTTTCATTTTCGAAACCTCATTTTCCTCACTCTTGCAGCGTCAGAACAATCCCTCTGAGCTCCAGTTGGCTGGAGGACTAGAAGAATTAGCAAACAGTGCGATTTCACCTTTAAGAACAGGGAGCGCCCGTGAATTAGATAAGAAGACCAAGATCACTCAGAGCGGAACAGGCTGATGAAATTGCAAATCAAGCTCCATCTGGCCTTGGCCCACCCGGCCCTCTGCTTCCCGGACCCAAGTTAGTGACTCATCCCTGTGACAGGGACTTTGGGTGCAGGGCTTCATCAAGCCCCAGAGCCGCCTACTGGACGGTCAGGGAGGGTCTGCAGGTGAAGTGGGCGCCTCGTGGCACAGGGCACCGGGGTTTGAGTGCATCTGCTGTGTCGCAATGAACAACTGGTAACTACTCCCCTTTTCAGGGCAGAACAGCAACCATGACTTAGGTTTCACTACTTAGGTAGCTGATTTCAGCGCTCCGGGTCACTTCCTAGTGCTGTGAAGGGTAACTGTTTTCCCTTTGGGGACTGTGAGAACTGTGGTCTCCTCCTGTGTGTCTCCTCTGGCTTCCTAAGTAGGGAGAGTCAGGAGGGAGATAGGGGTGCCTTCTGCCAGCCTCTGTCTATTCACTCCTCATCCTTCCCTGTGGCAGGGTCACCTGCTGGAGACAGCTCCTCACCCTTCTTTTGTATTCTGTCTCTCTCATCTGTTAATTATGGAAATTTCCTACCACTCAGAAATAGACAGAGACTATGAATGCCCACAGGTGCTGGGGAGGGAGGCTCTCCATTCTTTGAAGCAGCTCTTAAAGGCTACCTGAGTAATTATGTCAGCACCACACCTCCTTAATCCCCTAAATCTCCTCCAGCTGTGATCTCTCACACCTACTATTGGCCTACCTCTCCCCTCAGTGCTACCCTGGGAAAGTAGAGCTATATTCTTGTCCCGTCCTGGTTTCACTCCTGTTCCTCAAAGAACAGTACATTCCCCCTCAAATGCAAAATTGGGATGTGTCAGCCAGGCTGGCCCTCAGAACTCCTTTACCGCTTACTGTATTTCTGGTAGTGTTGTGGGCATCTTTTATTTAATGCAAGTTCCCCGTATTTCCTCTACATTATGGTTAAAGTGGACATTTGTGCACTAACCTGATGCCCCTCCCACTGCTGGGAGTCTTGGAACATGTCCACTTGTCTTTCTCCTAGAAACAAGCCAGAGAGAGGGCAGGAAAAACCAACCAAAATAATATAATCTCTTCCTCGCTCCTCCTCTCCCCTCATGAAGTTTTTCTGCCAGTTTGAGAATTCTCTGGCTAAGTAGTAGCTCAGAATAATCAAATGCTTAAGCTTTAAGGGCTGAAATGTGTTACCTAGCAATTTGGATGGGAACTTCCTTGCCTTTGTGAAGGGAGCATATTGAATACACAGATGTGTGTCAAGGGTCTCTGGAAGCCTTCGTGCTGAATGATGACTACTCATCATGCTGGAATGAGAACTGGACGAGGATGACCTAGAGCTGACTCTGGAATTCTCTTTCCTGAAGATCTGATGCCATTTAACTTTGGTGTCATTCACCTGTTTCTAATAGCAGCTACACCTGTGTCCCGAGCATTGGACTATGTGCTTCCATATACCAGCTCATTTAACCTTTGTCCCATCTGCAGATGAAGGAACAGGGGCCCAGAGTGGCTAGTGGTGGAGCCAGGATTCAAGTCTGGGTTGATTGACTTGGATTCTGTACCATTAATCCCTATGCTGCCTGACTTTCTCCTAACATCACATGTATGACTGATCTAACACAACTTTCGCACCCTTTTGTTTTTCCTGCAAAATTAACCGTTGGACCAAAAGCCAAAGCAGCTTTTTCTCCAATAGCTACTTGGCCCTGCAGAAGACTGTGGCACAGTGTGAGACGCTCCCCAGCAGCTTCCAGGTCTCACCTGTGGCCTTGATGCCTAGGTGAACAAAAGCCTTTCTTCTGGTTTGGTACCTTTGTATTTCTGAATCTTTAGTAAAAGATTCAGAACATTGTTTTAAAAGTATCTTTTTGGACTAGGTCATACATATGATATGGTTTCGCTCTATGTCCCCACCTAAATCTCATGTCTAATTGTAATTCCCAGTGTTGGGCGAGGTACCTGGTAGGAGGTGATTGGATCAAGGGGGTGGATTTCCCCCTTGCAGTTCTCGTGAGAGTGAGTTCTTACAAGATCAGGTTGTTTAAAGTGTGTAGCACAAACTGGGTATGGTGGCTCAAGCCTGTAATCCTAGCACTTGGGAGGCTGAGGTGGGCCGATCACTTGAGCCCAGGAGTTCAAGAACAGCCTGGGCAACACAGTGAAACCCCGTCTGTACAAAACATACAAAAATTAGGCAGGCTCATGCCTAAAGTCCCAGCTACTGAGGAGGCTGAGGTGGGAGAATTGCTTGAACCTGGGAAGTCAAAGCTGCAGTGAGCTGAGATTGCGCCACTGCACTTCAGCCTGGGCAACACAGTGAAATACTGTCTCAAAAAAAGAAAACAAACAAACAAACTTTCTTTAGTCAGGTGCAGTGGCTCATAACTGTAATCCCAGCACTTTGGGAGGCCAGCCTGGCCAACATGGCAAAACCCCATCTCTACTAAAAGTATAAAAATTAACCCGGTATGGTGGCACATGCCTGTAATCCCAGCTATTTTGGGAGGCTGAACCCAGGAGGTGGAGGTTACCGTGAGCCGAGATTGAGCCCCTGCACTCTAGCCTGGGTGACAGAGCGAGACCCT
>NW_012101421.1:5514427-5522524 GCF_000951045.1 Mandrillus leucophaeus
TCACCATATTAAGATGTGCTTGCTTTGCCTTCCATCAAGATTGTAAAGTTTCCTCAGGCCTCCCTAGCCATGCCTCCTATATAGCCTGTGCAACTGTGAGTCAATTAAACCTCTTTTCTTTATAAACTACCCAGTATCAGGTAGTTCTTTATAGCAATGTGAGAATGGACTGATACAACATTTAATGGTATCAGATTCAAAAGTTGCCAAAGGAAGGTGAAGAATCACCAGGGAGCCTCGCTCTCACTCCAGCTGCAGCCACTGTGGCCACCTCAGAGTCAACTGCTGTCACTCATGTCTTGTGTATCTTTCCAGTGGTTGTCTATATTTATGTGTGCATGTGCCCACTTTTTGAGACAGGGACTTGCTCTGTCACCCAGGCTGGAATGCAGTGGCATGATTATAGCTTACTGCCACCTTGACCTCTTGGTCTTAAGCTATCCTCTTGCCTCAGCCTCCCAAGTAGCTGGGACTACAGGTGTGCACCACCATGCCTGGATATATATTTCTATAGAGAAGAGGTCTCACTGTGTTGCTTATTCTGGTCTCAAATTCCTGGCCTCGAGCAATCCTCCTACCTCGGCCTCCCGAAATCCTGGGATTATAGATGTGAGTCACTGTATCCAGCCCTTACACTTTTTTTAAAAAAAAACAAAAAACAAAAGTGAGCCGTATGTCTCAACACCTGACATAGTTTGTGTTTAAGGTCTTCCTCTGCCATTATCATGCTAGTTTCTATTTTGTTCATTGCTATGTCCCCAGCACTTAGAACAATGCCTGGCACATAGTAGGTGCTCAATAAATATTTCTTGAATGCAAACACAATAAACTAGGAATGAAAGGAAAATTAACCAACTGATAAAGGTCATCTTCAAAACCCCCACAGCTAACATCATACTTTGTGGTGAAAGACTGAAAACTTCCATCCTGAGTTTGAAACAAGACAAAGGTGCCTGTTCTCACCACTTCTATTCAACATTGTACTGGAGGCTCTAGCCAGGACAATTAGGCAAGAAAACAAAATAGAAGGGTTCTGCATTGGAAAGAAGTAAAACTATCTCTACTTGCCAATAATGTAATTTTGTATATAAAAAATTTCAAGGAATCCACACACAAAACCATTGGAATTTAAAAACAAATTTAGCCAAGCGGTAGGATATAAGATCTTTCTTTTTTTTTTTTTGGGAGGGAGTCTGGCTCTGTCGCCCGGGCTGGAGTGCAGTGGTCAGATCTCAGCTCACTGCAAGCTCCGCCTCCCGGGTTTACGCCATTCTCCTGCCTCAGCCTCCCAAGTAGCTGGGACTACAGGCGCCCGCCACCTCGCCTGGCTAGTTTTTTGCATTTTTTAGTAGAGACGGGGTTTCACCGTGTTAGCCAGGATGGTCTCGATCTCCCGACCTCGTGATCCGCCCGTCTCGGCCTCCCAAAGTGCTGGGATTACAGGCTTGAGCCACCGCGCCCGGCCAGGATATAAGATCAATATGCAAACATCAGCTCAATTTCTATACATTGGCAATAAATACTATGAAAATGAAATTAGAAAAATAGTTCCTAAGGCATCAAAAATAATAAAATACACAAAAAAATTTATCGAAAGAAGTATGACATACACTGAAAATTATAAAAACATCATTGAAAGAAATTAAACAAGACCTAAATAAATGGAAAGATATCTTGTATTGATGGGTTGGAAGACTTAATATTGTTAACATGGCAATAATCCCCAAATTGATATGTAGATTCAATGAAATTCCTATCAAAATCCCAGCTTTTTGCAGAAGTTGACAAGCTGATTTTAAAATTTATATAGAAATGCAAGTGACTCAGAATAGCTAAAGCAATCATTTTATTTTATTTTATTTTTTGAGTCAGGGTCTCTGTCATAAAGACTGGAGTGCAGTGGTGCAATCTCAGCTCATTGCAATCTCCGCCTCCCAGGCTCAAGTGATTATCCTGCCTCAGCCTCCCGAGTAGCTGGGATTACAGGCGCACATCATTATTGCCTGGCTAATTTTTGTATTTGTAGTAGAGATGGGGTTTCACCATGTTGGCCAGGCTGGTCTTGAACTCCTGACCTCAAATGATCCACTCGCCTTGGCTTCCCAAAGTGCTGGGATTACAGGTGTGTGCCACCGCCCCTGACCTCAAAGCAATCTTGAAGATCAAAGTTGGAGGAATCACACTTTCCAGTTTCAAAACTTACTGCAAAGTTACAGAATAAAGACAGTGTAATATTGGCATAAGTATACACATATAGACCAATGAAATAGAATTTTAATTCAATAAACCCATATGTCTATGGTCAATTGATTTTCAACAGATTCCAAGACTATTCAATGAGGCAAATAATAACTTCTTCAATGAGTGATATTGGGACAACTGGATATTGACATGCAAAAGAATGAACTTGGACCCCTACCTCATACTGCATTCAAAAATTAACTCAGTGGATCAAAGACCTAAATATGAAACAGCTAAAAGTATAATATTCTTAGAGTAATACATAAGCATAAATCACTAGGACCTTGTTGGATTAGACAATAATTTACGACACCAAAAATGCAACAACAAAAATAGACAAATTGTATTTTATCAAAGTTAAAAAGAACTTGTATGTTTTAATGAACACCATCAAGAAAGTGAAAGGACAACCCACCAAATGAGAGAAAATACATCCACATAAAAACTTGTACACCAATATTCATAGCAGCAATCGTTTATAATACACAAAACTGGAAACCCAAATATTCCTCAGTAAATGAATGGATACATAAAACATGGTATATTCATACAATGGAAAACTATTCTGCCATTAAAGGAAGTTCTGATACATGCTGCAATGTGGATGTACCTTGAAAACATTATGCTAAGTGAAAGAAGTCAGACACTAAAGGCCACATATTGTATGGCTCCTTTTACATGAAATGTTCAGAATAGGCAAATCTAGAGAAGCAGAAAGTAGGTTAGTGGTTATCAAGGGCTGGGGTTGGAGGCACTGGGGAGTGATTGGTAATTATATGGGATTTCTTTTGGGGATGAATGAAAATATTCTAAAATTAATGGTACGTATGTAATTTTATGAATATGTTAAAAACCACTGAATTGTATACTTTAAGAGGGTGAATTTTATGGTACGTCTCAGTTAAGCGTTGATAAAACAACCCATTCTATACAAAACATTTGATAAGTGAATGAATGAATCTCTTCTTATTATATGTACTTAAAAGGGTATCTCAGAGTTTCATGTCAGTACTTATTAGATAGTGTACAGTGTTTATTTTAAAAGCGCATCGATGGACATTTAAGTTGTTTCCAATCTTTTGCTATTGCAGGCAATAGTTCGTTGAATATCCTGATATTCATGTCATTCCACAAAAATGTGGGTATTTGTAAGATGAATTCCTGCAAGAGGAATTGCTAGGTCAAAGGGTGTGTACATTTTAAAGTGTGAACTGATGTTGCCAAATTTCTGAGCATAAAGAAGGTGTAACTGTGTACCCTCCTACCAGCCGTGTACCAGTGAGCTTGTTTCGCCGCAGCTCCATTCACACAGTGAGGGATCCAACCACTGATCTCTGCCAATCTGATCAGTAAACCACAGTATCTCATTTTCATCTAAATTTGCATTTCTCTCTGAGAGAGGCTGGAAGGATCATTTGCATTCCTTGTATTCTTAGAAGCTCTCACAGCTGTATTAGGGTTGAGGGGTGCAGAGCAGTGTGGGAAAGTAGGATCAGGGCTCTCCCCTCAGGGAATCCTCCCAGAACCTCCAGAACAGGTTGTGAGTCGCAATGTGAAACAGCTTTGCTGTCATTCATCACCAATGTCTGCTGGGCACCTTCTCTGTGAGGGATGCTGTTCCAGGTTCACAAAAGAGTGAAGAGAGCTGATTAATCAGGAGGGCTCTCTCAGGGCTTGAAAGGTCCTTCAGCCTTAGAAGCGCAGTCGTTCCACTGCTCATGCCTACACTTGGATTAAGAGGCACATATCAAGAGGCACCGGGCTCAAGTCAGTGGCCTGGTGTTACGTCAACACGCATTAGATGGCATCGGTTGGGCTTATACAAACCAGATTCAGGTAAAAGGACTGAAATACCCATGAAAAACAACCTGCAGGTTTATTTTTTCTTTCAGGAACTGTCTACCTTGACCATGCAGGTGCCACCTTGTTCTCCCAGAGCCAGCTCGAAAGCTTCACTAATGATCTCCTGGAAAACACTTACGGTAATGAAAAACGCCTGAAACGGGTTTTAGTCAACTACATGCAGCTGATATACCTATGCATATTAAATGTTGGATTAATAGACCAGGACTGTTCTGACCACAAAAAGCTGAATAAGCCCCATGTAAGATAGGGGCCAGGCAGGCACCCTGGGGCATTCTGTACTGTAAACGTGCGGCCGGGATGGAGGGAGCTGGCTCAGGGACAGACACGCAGGTTACTACCAGAAGAAGGGGCCAGTGTTAGGAAGGGCACAGAGATTCAAAGGTGCTGTGTTTGATGGTGGTGAGTGACCCTGTACAGTGCAGAGAGTAGGGCAGCAGGAGGGATGTTAATTCAGTCATTCACTCTATAAATGCTCATCGAGCCACTCTGATGTGTGCGGCACAGGGCTATAATGGGAACAAAATAAACAAATCCCTTTCTTCTTGGACACTGTGATCTAGTCCTGGAAGACAAGACCTTACGTGAACTCCAAATAAATGTGATTACCAACTGTGTGAAGGACTATGGACAACAGGTGCCTAGTTCCAGGCCAGCCTGTATCTGTAGTGACAGTGGGGTTGGCTTGTGTATGTCAGGGACAGTTTCCTTTGGAGTGGAGTGGATGAGGAGGATGAGCCAGAATTCACTCAGACAAGATGGGGAGAAGTGCGAGCAGGGAGGGTAACAGCCTGAGCCAAGATCCTGTAGTGGTTTCAGGAACCAGTCCAGGAACATGGAGGGAGGAGAGTGGGAGAGGTCCGAATGGGGAGGGAGGGAGGGAGAAGAAGCCAGTGCAGCACATTGTAGATGCTTGATCTTTGTTCTAGAAGTAATGGTATTGTCATCAGTGGCATTTATTAGCAGCACAACATGATCCTCACATGCTTTGGAAAGGGAATTCGAAATCATAGTGGCAGTAACAATTGTAATTTTTGTGATGAGAATAGCGATAAATAACATGTATCAGGTATTCGCTATGAGCTTTCTCTTTTCAGCCTCACAACAACCCAAGAAGCATAGGTTCTGGTATCACTCCTGTTTTATAGGTGAAGAAATAGGGCCCCAGAGAGGGCAAGTAACTAGTCTGAGGCTTCACAGGAAGGACTGGAGCTTGGGGGAGCTAGAAGCTGGGTTTCCAGGTAGTTTAGCTCCAGAGCCCAAGCCGTTAGCCTCCACCAGAGTGCCTTGATTCAGGATACTTCTGTTATGCCACATTAAGGGGTTTGTATCTTGGCTCTATGCAGCCAGCAGTTATTTAAATCTGGGGAACAGTCTTCTGGGAAGGTGCCAAGGAGGGATTTATCTTGATTTTAATCTGCAATTTGCAAAGGGACTTGTAATTCTCCTTCTTTGACCTTTGCAAGAGCCATAACCGTGGGAAAGCCTGAGAGATGGCAGAGATGAGATTGCAGGTGGTCCTAATGATGCAGAGCTAAAGCCAAGCAGAGGAAAGATAATTAGGATAATTACCAGGTCCCACAGGCTACTAGCAATGTGGAAACAGAACATGTGGTAGCTGCAGTGGCCACAAATCCAGTGCAATCTTTCAGTGTATTTTGAAGGAAAAAATAAATCTAAAACAAAAGGGCAAAGTCTGCGTTAATGAGCACATGTAGCTCCTGAGAAATGCTGGTGCCTGGCCTGATAGGCCAGACCCTACCAAGGCCTGTCTGGGGGCTAAGTTTGAGGGAGGTCATGATACTCTAGGACACACTTGGTGAGGACACCGGGAAGGCAGCAAAACTAGAAGTTAAAAGGAAGATTGAAATTGGGAGAAGGGCCTTCATCCTTGAGAGTGGGTGGCTAAGGGCAGCACAGTGGCCCCCTTCACGTATTTGGAGGCTGGGATCAATTATTTCTGCAGGAATGGTATCAGTAGCGGTGGTGGGATCTGCAGGGCAATAGGTGGGGACTTAGATTAAGTGGTGTTCTTGGCTCTGCTTCATGCTTGGAGAAAAGGGCTGCCTCCTGAGGCTGTATACTATGTTCTCTGGAGTTAAAACAGAGCCACTGCCACCTGTCCGGAACATGTAGAAGAGCCTCTTGCACTGGCCTGCTTCTGAGCTGACTTCCAGCTCTAAAATACTCTTCCCGATCACATTTGGTTTTACTAGTGAGGAGAGATTTTTTTTTTTTTTAACCGTATCATAAAATTTACCAGCTAGGTACAGTGTCTCAGGCCTACAATCCCAGTGCTTTGGGAGGCCAAGGTAGGAGGATTGCTTGAGCCCAAGAGTTCAAGACAAGCCTGGACAACATAGCAAGAGCCTATCTTTACAAAAAACCAAAATTTACAATATCAGTCAGGTGTGGTGGCACACGCCTGTGGTGCTAGCTATTCAGGAGGCTGAGGCAGGGGGAGCCCTTGAGCCCAGGAATTCAAGGTTATAGTGAGCTATGATCATGCCACTGTACTCCAGCCTGAGTGATAGAGTAAGATTCTGTCTCTAAAAAAAGCAAGCAAACAAACAAACAAAAAATCTATTTCAGGTGTCCAATAATGATTTTTTTAGTAATTGACCTAGTGATGCAATCATCACTATAAATCAGTTAGATGTTTTCCTTCCCCCAAAAAGATCCTTCATGCCCATTACAGCTAATCCTTGTTGCTGCCCTCAGCCCCAGGCAATTGCTAATCGACTTTGTGTATCTCTTTACAATTCTTTTGCTGGACATTTAATGTAAATTGATTCATGCATTTTGTATATTCTTGTGTCTGGAGTATTTCATTTACCATGCTTTTGAAGTTCTTTCATGACATAGCCAGTAGTTTGTTCCTTTTTATTGGCAAATAACTTCCCTGGCTGGGCGCAGTGGCTCATGCCTATAATCCTAGCACTTGGGGAGGCTGAGACAGGAAGATTGCTTGAACCCAAGAGTTCAAGACCAGCCTGGGCAACATAGTGAGACCTCATCTCTACAAAAAGTAATTTTAAAAAGTTAGCCGAGTGTAGTGGTGCACACCTGTAGTCACAGTTACTCAGGAGGCTGAGATGGGAGGATCGCTTGAGCCCAGGAGTTTGAGGCTGCAGTGACCTATCATCATGCCACTGCACTCCATCCTGGGTGACAGAGCAAGAGAGCAAAAAACCAAATCACTTTTATTTTATGGATGTAGCATATTTTGTTTATCTGTTCGCCCGTTGATGGACATTTATATTGTTTCCAGAATTTGGCTTTCTGAATAAAGCTATGAACATTCACGTGCAAGTCTGTATGGACATAAGTTTTCATTTTTGAGGGGTAGAAATCTAGAAGTGGAATTGTGAGGTGATATGGCAGTTTTATGTTGAGCTTTTTGAGAAACTGAGGGAGTGGGTTTGGAAGGAACACAACAGAAGAGACCCTAAGTAGTGACTCGGTGCCTTGTCTTTGTAACCTGCCAGGTAATCCTCACAGCCAGAACATCAGCAGCAAGCTCACCTATGACACTGTGGAGCAGGTGCGCTACAGGTAAGCATCAGGGACACCTGCCGAACTGGGCATACCTAGGCAGACAGACTTCCTTCCTAAGACTTGCCTGCATCCCACAAAGGTTCTCAGTTGGCTTCAGGAGGATCACAGTTGGCTAAAAGGCAATGCATGCATGTTGAGAAACATCAGAGTCAGAGTTCAGAAAGGCAGGGGTGAGTAGATGCAATGTGGGGCAGGTGAGAGGCACAGGTAGATGCACACAGCTGTTCTGTGTGGCTCCGAGACTCTGTAGTGCCAGAGCGACAGGGAGTGATCCAGGATCCCAGGTCTTGTTTTCGGAAAGAAGAAAAGTACTAATTCTCTGGTTTTCCTTTTCATAAGAAGTTTTGTTAGGCACCTTGTTTTCTTCCTGTCTTTTTTCCCTTTTTTCCCCCTTTTCTTACTAGTATTTGTATGTTAAACAGCTCTCTATACTTT
>NW_012101421.1:5522651-5537290 GCF_000951045.1 Mandrillus leucophaeus
GAGTAGCTGGGACTACAGGCGCCCGCCACCTCGCCCGGCTAGTTTTTTTGTATTTTTCAGTAGAGACGGGGTTTCACCGTGTTAGCCAGCATGGTCTCGATCTCCTGACCTCGTGATCCTCCTGTCTCGGCCTCCCAAAGTGCTGGGATTACAGGCTTGAGCCACCGTGCCCGGCCAGCTCTCTATACTTTCTACATGTAATAGTATCTGGCAAATAATTTCCAGGTGGTACTTAAAATTATTAACACAATTTCGAGTTATTTCAAATTTGAAAGTGGTACTGTTTTGCTATTAGGGTTGCCAAAATTAAAAGCAATGTAAACAGGTTGATTACTACTTAAACCTTGTTATGTTAGAGCTACATAGAAAGCACCAAGGAGAGAGGGTAGTATCAACTCTGATTAAGTTTATCGTGGATTTTTGTCATATCAAATTGGAAATATCCAGTGATATTTGGGAGGTAAGAGGATTTCGCCAACTGGAACTCGTTCCCACGGCTTCCATTGCCCCTGCTCTAACTTCACAGCTGTGGCAAAGCCTATCTATCCATTAAGGTAGAGATGTCATAGTTAATAGAAACAAAACAGCCTGCAAACATTCAGTGCTGGGGCTGAGATCCGGGGGTTGCGGGGATGTTGTGCTTCTTCCAGAATCCTGGCGCACTTCCACACCACCGCGGAGGACTACACTGTGATCTTTACTTCTGGGAGCACGGCTGCTCTCAAACTGGTGGCAGAGGCCTTTCCATGGGTGTCCCAGGGCCCAGAGAGCAGTGGGAGTCAGTTCTGTTACCTCACCGACAGCCACACCTCTGTAGTGGGCATGAGGAACGTGACCATGGCCGTAAATGTCACGTCCACCCCGGTCAGGCCAGAGGACCTGTGGTCTGCAGAGGAACATGGTGCTTCGGTCAGCGACCCAGACTGCCAACTGCCGCATCTCTTCTGCTACCCAGCTCAGAGTAACTTTTCTGGATTCAGATACCCCCTGTCCTGGATAGAAGAGGTCAAGTCTGGGCGGTTGCACCCTGTGAGCACGCCTGGGAAGTGGTTTGTGCTGCTCGACGCAGCCTCGTATGTGAGCACCTCGCCTTTGGACCTGTCAGCTCACCAGGCCGACTTTGTCCCCATCTCCTTCTATAAGATCTTCGGGTTCCCTACGGGCCTGGGTGCTCTGCTGGTCCATAATCGTGTGGCTCCTCTACTGAGGAAGACCTACTTTGGAGGAGGCACAGCCTCTGCCTACCTAGCAGGAGAAGACTTCTACATCCCGAGGCCATCGGTGGCTCAAAGGTAACCTTGCCACAGGGGAGGGGCCGGAGGAGTTCAGCAAGGTGGGGGCTGGTCTGTTTCTCCTGGAGGATTATGCAAGAGGTGGGTCTGGCTTTGGGGGTCAGCAGAATTCAGGTTGCTGGCAGGGACAGGCTGATGGTAGGGCTCAGATCTGGGAGGCAGAGGTTGACTGGAGGTGACACAGGTGGTTCAGTGAATTCTGCCCCCATTTGAGAGACTTCTCCAGAGCTGTGAGAGGACCGGGGCCTGCAGATAAGAACTGCACACAGGAGAGGTGAAAAGCCCCCATGGTGTAAGGAGGGTGAGCTTCCAGGCCTTTGCCCTCAGCACTGACAAGAGATTGCAGCAGTTGAAACAGTGGCTTTAAAAGGTGAACCCAGTGGCTTTAAAAGGTGGCACCGTTTGGAATAAATCTGCCCACACATTGACAGCATGGCTGGTTCTCCAGCACCTAGGATCAGCTCAGCCTGGCACCTAGTTAGCCGGAAGAATCAGTTAAAGCAGAGACCCCCAGACTTGTGAGGCAGTGTTAGCAGCAACCTCAGTGAGCCCCACTATGAGTGTTACAGAGGGAGTCTGGGTACAGGCTGTCGCTTGCCCTCAAATGCCAGAGGCCTCTGCCTGGGTTGTTGGCATATGCCTTATCCCCAGGCTGCAAGGGCAGGTGGTGTGAGTTATGCTCAGGAATCTTTCAGATGGTGACAGCTGGGACCTGTAAGGTCGAATGTGTCAAGGCTGAAAATGGTGGCTGACCCAGGGTTCTGCTGGATCAACAGTGGTGACACAGGGTTGGGTAGGCAACTAATCACCTACAGGATTCCGGAGAAGGCCTTGGACATAGATGGGAAGGGCTTTAGATCCCCATGGACCCCACACAGACTCAAGGGTCCTGCATGTAGGGCCATGGCCTTGACAATAGAGTCAGCATTAGCTGTGTATGCCTGAAGCTGGACCACTGGGGAACGAGTCCCCGCTCCACTGCACACCAGCGAGGGGACGTATGACTTGTTCTCTGTACCTCATGTTTTTTCTCTAAAGTAGAAATGATAATATTGGGCCAGATGTGGTGGCTCACGCCTGTAATCCCAGCACTTCGGGAGACCGAGGTGGGTGGATCACGAGGTCAGGAGTTCAAGACCAGCCTGCCCAACATGGTGAAACCCTGTCTCTACTAAAAACACAAAAATTAGCTGGGTGTGGTGATGGGTGCTTGTAATCCCAGCTACTCAGGAGGTTGAGGCAGGAGAATCGCTTGAGCCCAGGAGGCGGAGGTTGCAGTGAGCCATAGATCGCACCCACTGCACTCTAGCCTGGGTAACAGAGCAAGACTCCATCTCAAAAAAAAAAAAAAAAAAAAAGAGAGAAGTGATAATACTGTCCTTTTAGAGCTAACATAGGTGAAGTATCAGAATGGTGGGGATCAATGTTAGGAGGCTATTTGATGTCTCTTTTATTTAGGACTTGTCCATAGTTGGGGGACTTCTAAAACAGGAACGCTCATGTAAAACCTTTTGACTCCAAGTGTGATAATTTACCATGTAACAGAACCAAATGAGAAAAGAATGACAGGCATAATATAATGTAACTTACAGGCAGAACAAAGCGACACCTCAAATTTAATTTGGCCAATAAGGGCACCTGAAGGCCAAGAGAAGTGGGGCAGCTCACTGGGGGCCAGGGCATGGGTGGGCTGGGGGGGATCAGACCTCTTTCCTTTGATTCAGGTAGATGACTTTACAACAGGTGACACGCCAACATTCCCAGAAAGCTGAATATATTTATTTACCATTATAAGCCAATTTTTTTTCTTGTGAACTCAGGACTAGAACTCAAGAGATTTAATACTCAACCTAAAGGTTTATTGAACGGGTACCTTGACTATGTTCTTAACTTTATGTATTTTATAACTCAGTGAAGTACATCCCTTGACAGAAACAAAAAACTCCTCTTTTAAGAAAGAATCTATTAAGTATTTGATCAATAAATAATTATCAATCGATTAATAACTGGCTAGTTTTAACAAAATTTTTTGTAGAGATGGGGTCTTGCTGTGTTGCACGGCAGGTGGTTTCAAACTCTTGGCCTCAAGTGATCCTCCCACCCGGGCCTCCCAAAGTGTTGAGATAACAGGCATGAGCCACTGCACCTGGCCACCCTACGAAATTTAGAGCAGCCCAAGAAAACTGCAGAGCGGGTCAGGGCCAGAGGCAGCCGGACAGGTCTTGGTGTACAAAGTCCCCCTATCCTGAAGGGCAGAGCAATGTTTTATAAGACAGCAGAGGGAAGGTATTAATAGATTACAGCTCTATTAGTCCAATTTCACACTGCTATAAAGATACTACCCAAGACTGGGTAATTTATAAACAAAGGAGGTTTAGTTGGCTCACAGTTCTGCATGGCTGGAGGGGCCTCAGGAAACGTACAATCATGGTGGAAGGGGAAGCGGGCACTTTCTTCACAAGGCAGCAGGAGAGACAGAGAAGAGCCCAGGGGAACTGCCATTTATAAAACCATCAGATCTCGTGAGAACTCCCTCACTATCACAAAATGAGAACAGCAAGGGGGAAACCACCCCCATGATCCAGTCACCTCCTACCATGTCCATCTGTCAACACCTGGGGATTACAATTAGAGACGAGATGTGGGTGGAGACATAAAGCCAAATCATATCAACAGCTAAGCCTAAAATCTAAAGCTCATTATATACCACAAAATGCACATGGATTGTTTTGGCCACAGCTTGACCTATTCTCCTCACCCTGTGGTTATAGGTTTGAAGATGGCACCATCTCATTCCTTGATGTGATCGCGCTAAAACATGGATTTGACACCCTAGAACGCCTCACAGGTCAGTGGACGTTTCTATCCCTGTGGAATTTGCTCCTGTTGTTTTGTCCTTGAGGGAGCTCTGGCACAGGTGTGATTCAGGTGAAGGAGACAGAGTCTGTGGAAGTGACTGGCACTCCATGCAGTAAAATTTGATTCCTAGTAACTTCGAAACCACTTCAGAGAGCAAGAGAATGAGGTGGGGTTTTTTTATTGCTTTCTGTTTTTTCAGCTGAAATAACATTTTAACAGGTAGAAGACATTCCAAATCAGGAGACTGATAGCTTCACAGAATGGGAGGAGCCTCCCTGGGTCCTGGGAATGGTTACAGAACCTGAGGCCTTTACCCCCTCTTGCCTTTCTGAGTCCTCCCCACTGCCCCACGGGGTAGCTCTGCCCATGAATAAGCTGATGCTCCAAGAGGTTAAACACATTCCAGGCCAGGGAGCTGGAAACCAGGAGGGCCAGGATTTAACCCAGGTCATACTGATGCCTAACCGTGGGCACCCAATCACTGTATCTGCCGATGGTCTTCGCATGACGCCTGCTTTCTTTCCTGGCCATTGCTCTTTTGTCACAGTAATGGGACCCTTCAGTGCCTTAACCTTAGTCTTAGCCCAACACTAGGGGCAGACAGGATTCACGGGAAGAGAGGGTTGCCCTGATGGCAATGCAGGGAGGTGAGTGGGCATGATCTGGGACAATGGGAGGAGTCAATGAAGACAGGCACTAAGTAGTGAGTACTTTCCAAGGAAAGATATTAACAGGGCCCCCAAACTGCAGTTGACAGGGTCTATCAGGACCAGGCACCTTGGAACGCAAAGGTTGACTGTACCAGTCCACAATATGGCAAACCCTGAATTTTTTTTTTTCCTATGTAATTGTTCCTTTTTAAAAAAATAAAAATTGTGGTAAAAAATACATAATATAAAATTTACCATGTTAACTATTTTTAAGTGTACAACTCAGTCATAGTAAGTACATTCACAATGTCGTGCCACCATCACCACTATCTATTTCCAGAACTCTGTCATTCCAAACAGAAACTCTGTACCCATTAAAAAATAACTCCCTATTTCCTCCTCCCCCTCCAACCCTTGGAACTACTTTTTTTCTCTGTGGATTTGCCTATTCTTGGTAACTCCTCTAAGTAGAACCATACAACATTTGTCCTTTTGTGTCTAGCTTCACTTAGCACATTTCCAAGGTTCATTCATGTGGAAGCATGTATTCTTCATTGCTTTGTGTAGTTTTAAAATGATTTAAACATTAATAAAAACAAACAGCAAAAACATGTTTAGAGGAAAAACATACATTTTGTGATCTGTTACCAAAGGGTCTAAATATCTAAATGTTTACGTAACATTATATATAAAAAAGAGGATGACAGGAATGCCTATGGAAAAATTCTGTTGTTCAGTACTGAACACCTAAACATTTGTCATAAGGGCAGTACCATCCACTATTTACACGCATTTAAAATTATTAATGTGAGGTCAGAGTTTGCCAGTTATGACAAACTTGTTTTCTTAAAAGTGAGTTAGTGGTGCCAGGCGTGGTGGCTCATGCCTGTAATCCCAGCACTTTGGGAGGCTGACGCAGGTGGATCCCTTGAGCCCAGGAGCTGGAGACCAGCCTGGGCAACATGGTGAAACTCCATCTCTCCAAAAAATACAAAAATTAGTCAGGCATGGTGGTGAATGCTTGTAGTCCCAGCTACTTGGGAGGCTGAGGTGGGAGGATCACCTGAGCCCAGAAGGTTGAGGCTGTAGTAAGCCGTGATCTTACCACTGTACTCCAGCCTGGGTGACAGAGTGAGACCCTGTCTCAAAAAAAAAAAAAAAAAAAAAAAGAATGAGTGAATTTACGTAAAGGTCATGATTCTCTTGTGTTTCATGATTGATTTGAGGTGGAATGGAGAATATAAAGCAGCACACCTTCACCTTGGCTCAGTATACCTACGTGGCCCTGTCCTCTCTCCGGTACCCCAACGGAGCCGCTGTGGTGAGGATTTACAGCGATTCCGAGTTCAGCAGCCCCGAGGTTCAGGGTCCGATCATCAATTTTAATGTGCTGGATGACAAAGGGAACATCATTGGTTACTCCCAGGTGGGTTTTCTTTCCATCCTGCTGACCTTATTACAACTCGTCTGAGTTCCAGACGAGAGCAATGCAGTGTGACAAAGTCCATGCACTGTTGAAGAGGCCACCTGGTCCTCAACCACATGCCTTTTCACCCTCATTCACCCTCGTTTTTCAGCCCTCTTTACTCAGCCAAAAGTGGTAACTTTCAAATGGGAAGAAAGAGGCCAGTTCTTCTGATGGCAGGTGGGGAATCGTTGGGTCTCTGCTATAGTTGAATAAGCTGCTCACTTCACTTCCTGGTCCACTAAAATGTCCAGAGTTGCACTGAGTACTCAGGCATGGTGGTAGGCGGTTATCAGACGGGATGTCACAGATGGACAACAGGAACCAAAGGTCATTCCCAGAGCAGCTCTGTGGGGAATGGATTCAATTGTTGGGTGTTTGGAAGATGGTGCTGGTTTTCCCTTGAAAGCACATCCGCATCCACATTTTTATTTATTTTTTTGAGATGGGGTCTCGCTCTTTCACCGAGGCTGGAGTGCAATGGCATGATCTTGGCTTACTGCAACCTCCACCTCTGGGGTTCAAGCGATTCTCATGCCTCAGCCTCCCAAGTAGCTGGGATTACAGGCACGCACCACCACACCTGGCTAACTTTTGTATTTTTAGTAGAGATGGGGTTTTGCCATTTTGGCCAGGCTGGTCTTGAACTCCTGACCTCAAGTGATCCACCTGTGTTGGCATCCCAAAGTGCTGGGATTATAGGTGTGAGCCACTGTGCCCGGCCCACATTTTGTTTTTAACAAAGAAAAAAAGGTTTATTTGGCTCATGGTTCTGTTGACGGAAGACTGGGCATTGGTGAACACCTTAGTTTGCTTCTACTCGTGGAGGAAGGCAAATGTGAACTGGTATGTGCCGCCAGAGAGGAAGCAAGAGAGAGGGCGAGGGAGATACCTGGCTCTTTATTTTTATTTTATTTTTTTCTTCCAACTTTTTTTTTTTTTTGAGATGGGGTCTTGCTCTTGCACCGTTACCCAGACTGGAGTGTAGTGGCGTGATCTCGGCTCACTGCAACCTCCACCTCTTGGGTTCAAGTGATTCTCCCACCTCAGCCTTCCGAATAGCTGGGACTACAGGTGTGCGCCACCATGCCTGGCTAATTTTTGTATTTTAGTAGAGATGGGGTTTCACCATGTTGGTCAGGCTGGTCTTGAACTCCTGACCACAGGTGGTCTGCCCGTCTCAGCCTCCCAAAGTGCTGGGATTAGACGTGAGCCACTGTGCCCGGCGTTCTTCCAGCTTTTATTTTCGGTTCAGGGGATACATGTGCAGGCCTGTTACATGGGTACCTGATAGGTAGCTTCTCAATTTTCCCCTCCTCCCACCTTCTACCCTTAAGTAGGCCCCGGTGGCTGTGGTTTTCTTCTTTGTGTCCATGTGTACTCAATGTTTAGCTCCCACTTATAAGTGGGAACATGCAGTATTTAGTTTTCTGTTTCTATGTTAATTCACTTAGGATAATGACCTCCAGCTGCACCATGTTGCTACAAAGGACTGGTTTCATTTTTTTTTTTGTGGCTGTGTAGTGTCCCAGGGTGTATATGTACCACATTTTCTTTAACCAGTCTACCACTGATGTGCATATAGGTTGATTCCATGTCCTTGCTGTTGAGAAATTGCTTCAATGAAGATATGTGTGCATTTGCCTTTATGGTAGGATGACTTATATTCCTTTAGGTATACCCCAGTAATTTAATTAAGGAATTGGGATGGCTGGATTCAGTGGTAGTTCTGTTTGTTTGTTTGTTTGTTTGTTTGAGGCAATCTCGCTTTGTTACCCAAGCTGGAGTGCAGTGGCGCAATCTCAGCTCACTGCAACCTCCACCTCCTGGGTTCAAGTGATTCTCCTGCCTCAGCCTCCCAAGTAGCTGGGATTACAGATGTGCACCACCACACATGGTTAATTTTTGTATTTTTAGTAGAGACAGGGTTTCACCATGTTGACCAGGCTGGTCTCAAACTCTTGGCCTCATGTGATCCACCCGCCTTAGCCTCCCAAAGTGCTGGGATTACAGGCATGAACCACTATGCCGAGCCAATAGTAGTTTGGTTTTAAATTCTTTTAGAAATCTCCAAACTGCTTTCCACAGTGGCTGAGCTAATTTACATTCCCACTAGCAGTGTATAAGTGTTTCTTTTAATCCACAACCTCACCAGCATATGTTAATTTTTGACTTTAATAATAGCTATTCCAACTGGTATGAGATGGTATCTCATTGTGGTTTTAATTTGCATTTCTCTCATGATTAATAATGTCAAACATTTTTTCATATGCTATTGGCTGCATATATGTCATCTTTTGATAAGGGTCTGTTCATGTTCTTTGCCCATTTTTAATGGAGTTGTTTGTTTTTTGCTTGTTGATTTAAGTTCCTTATAGCTTCCAGATATTAGACCTTTATTAGATGCATAGTTTGCAAATATTTTCTCTCATTCTGTAGGTTATCTGTTTACTCTGTTGATAGCTTCTTTTGCTGTGCAGATGTTCATTAGTTTAGTTAGGCCTCATTTGTCAATTTTTGCTTTTGTTGCAATTGCTTTTGGAGTCTTCATCATGAAGTCTTTTTCAAGGCCTATGTCCAGAATGGTATTTCCTAGGTTATCTTCTAGGATTTTTATACTTTTAGGGTTTACACGTAAGTCCTTAATCTATCTTGAGTTTATTTTTGTATGTGGTGATAGGAAAGGGTCCAGTTTCAATCTTCTGCATATCTATAGCCAGTTATCCCAGCACCATTTATTGAATAGGGAGTCTTTTCCCCAATGCTTGTTATTGTCTACTTTGTCAAAGATCTGATGGTTGTAGGTGTGTGGCTTTATTTCTGGGCTCTCTAACCTTTTCCATTGATTTATGTGTCTGTTTTTGTACTAGAACCATGCTGTTTTGATTACTATAGCCTTGTAGTATAATTTGATGTCATGTAGTGTGATGCCTTCAGCTTTATTCTTTTTGCTTAGGATTGCTTTGGCTATTTGGGCTCTTTTTTGGTTCCATATGATTTTAGAGTAGTTTTTTTTCTAATTCCATGAAAAATGACATTGGTAGTTTGATAGGAATATCATTGACTCTGTAAATTGCTTTGGGCAGTATGGCCATCTTAACAATACTGATTCTTCCTATCCATGAGTATGGAATGTTTTTCTGTTTGTTTGCGTGGTGTCTGATTTCTTTTAGCAGTATTCTGTAATTCTCATTGTAGATATCCCCCCTGGTAAGGTGGATTCCTAGGTATTTTATTATTTTTGTGGCTATTATAAATGGGATTGCATTCTTGATTTGGCTTTCAACTTGGCCATTATTTGTGTATAAAAGTGCTACTGATTTTCATGCATTGATTTTGTATCCTGAAACTTTACTGAAGTTGTTTATTAGTTGTAGGAGCCTCTGGGCAGAGATTATGGGATTTTCCAGGTATGGAATCATGTTATCAGTGAAGAGAGATAGCTTGACTTCTTCTTTTCGTATTTGGATGTCTTTTATTTGTTTCTCTGGCCTAATTGCTCTGGCTAGGACTTCCAGTATTATGTTGAAAAGGAGTGGTGAGAGAGGTCATCCTTATCTTGTGCCAGTTTTCAAGGGAAGTGCTTTCAGCTTTTGCCCATTCAGTATAATGTTGGGTGTGGTTTTGTCATAGATGGGTCTTGTTATTTTGATGTATGTTCCTTGGATTCTTAGTTTGTTGAGTTTTTAACAGAAGGGATGCTGAATTTTGTTATAAACCTTTTCTGTGTCTATTGAGGTGATCATGTGGTTTTTGTTTTTGGTTCTGTTTATGTGATAAATCACACATATTGATTTGTGTATGTTGAACCAGCTTTGCATCCCAGGAATAAAGCCTACTTGATTATGGTGGATTAGCTTTTTCTTCTTCTTCTTCTTCTTTTTTCTTTTTTTTTTTTTTTGGAGATAAGGTTTCACTCTGTCACCCAGACTGGAGTTCAGTGGCACGATCTTGGTTCACTGCAGCCTTGACCTTCCTGGCTTAAGTGATCCTCCCACCTCAGCTTCCTGAGTAGCTGGGACTACAGGAACATGCCACCATGCCCAGCTAATTTATTTTAATAGTTTTTTTGTGGTACAGGTGGTTTTTGGTTACATAGATAAGTTCTTTGGTGGTGTTTTCTGAGATTTTGGTGCACCCATCACCCAAGCAGTGTACACATAGTACCCAATATGTAGTCTTTTATCCCTCCCTCATCCCATCCTTCCCCACTGAGTCTCCAAAGTCCATTATATCATTCTTATGCCTTTGAATCCTCTTACCTTAGCTCCCACTTATAAGTGAGAACATACGATATTCGGTTTTCCATTCCTGAGTTACGTCACTTAGAATAATGGCCTCCAGCTCCACTCAAGTTGCTGCAAAGCCCATTGTTTTGTTTCATTTTATGGCTGAGTAGTATTCCATGGTGTATATACACCACATTTTCTTTATCCACTCATTGGTTGATAGGCATTGAGGTTGGTTCCATATTTTTGCAATTGTGAATTGTGCTGCTATAAATGTGTATGTGTGTGTCTTTTCCACATAATGACGTTTTCTTTGGGGTAGATTCCCAGTAGTGACACCTGGCTAATTTTTTGGTATTTTTTATAGAAACAGGGTTTTGTCGTGTTGCCCAGGCTGGTCTTGAACACCTGAGCTCAATCAATCTGCCCACCTCGGCCTCCCAAGGTGCTGCAATTACAGGTGTGCACCACTGTACCTGGCTGGATTAGCTCTTTAATGTGCTGCTGGATTTGATTTGTTAGTATTTTGTTGAGGATTTTTGTGTCTATGTTCATCATGGGTATTGGCCTGAAGTTTTCTTTCTTCATTGTATCTCTGCCATGTTTTGGTATTAAAATGATGTTGTCCTTATAGAATGAGTTAGGGAGTCAACCCACATTTGCTAAACCCTAGATTTCCCAAACAAAATTCATCTCCCAAGGAATCTTTTCTCCCACTTTTCTGAATAGCCATACACTTTCTAAAGAATACACTTGGGGAATGTTCTCCTGGGGAAGATGTTGGTCCTCACTGGTGTTCAGGGGCAGACACTGTACAGCCACAGGTGGTCTCTCGGGTATGGCAGCTGTGCAGACCCCTCGCCCCCATGCCCTCAGCTGTCACTACTGGCAGAACCAGCCCTGACATTACTAAGAAGCACAATATTTTAAATGCTTTTGGAGGGGTGAAGGTGGAAAATGCATCAGAGGCAAAAGGTTTGCCTTCTTAAATATGTTATTCTAGGTCATTGATAACATAAGTTTTATTCTTGAATCAAAAGTAAATGTGCCTGGGCATGGTGGCTCACACCTATAATCCCAGCACTTTGGGAGGCCGAGGTGGGTAGATTACCTGAGGTCAGGAGTTGGAGACTAGCCTGGCCAACATGGCCAAACCCTGTCTTTACTAAAAATATAAAAATTAGCTGGGCGTTGTGGCACACACCTGTAACCCCAGTTACTTAGGAGGCTGAGGCAGGAGAATCACTTGAACCCGAGAGGTGGCGGTTGCCATGAGCTGAGATTGCACCACTGCACTCCAGTCTGGGTGACAGAGCAAGACTCTGTCTCCAAAAAAAAAAAAGAAAAAAAAGTAATTGTGTGTGCTGTGGCAGGGGCATGGGATTGGTGGTGTGGCAGGGGCATGGGATTGGTGGTGGCATGGGATTGGTGGTGGGCATGGGATTGGTGGTGGGATTGGTGATTCCTCCAATAAGAGGAATCACCAGGATGTGAGGCTGCGTGTCTAGGTGTCTGGGGAGTCTCATTCCCCAGGGCTAGACACAGGACGAGTTTCTCCCTCTGTGCATTGGTAGAGGAAGCTCACCATGTGAATGGATTCAGTGGCTAAGGCACGACTAACTGTGCCAGTTCAAGCAAGTGCAGTTATGATTTTTTCCTGGTTCAGGGAACTTCACGATGTGGGAATTTCCACAGGGCTTTTGGTGGCCTTCGGAAACAGCAGTTGGGTTTAGCTGTCTCTTTTTCATCAGGGGATGTGTAAAGAATTTAGCTGCCAATGAGAAGGCTTTGGGTTCTTGTTTTGGTATATCCAGGCCTCTAATTTTATTCGCCTACTGTTGGAAGTCACTCTGCATGGTGGTTAAGAGTGGGGACTCAGAGTCTGTCTGCCTCTTGCCGGCTCTGTGAACTTAGGCAAGTTAAGCCCTCCAAGACTGTGAAATGGGGATAACAATATATCTTGATTATAGTGTTGATATAAGGATTAAATGAGATACAGTATATACATCCCTTAGCACAGCACCCAGGATAAAGTAAGTGCTCAATAAATGTTGGGTACAAAGGCTCCCAGGCTGGGAGCCTCCAGCGCATTGTTGCTGGGCCAGTTTCTCAGTCCTCCCTGAATGCTGTGCTCATCTTGCCATAGCAAACAACGTCCTTCACCTGGCTGGGCACAGTCTGGGCCTGTGTGGGATTCCCCAGGGCTGAGGGCAAGAGGAGACAGATGCATAAATGGGAAATTAGGACAAAGGGTAAGTGTGGCTGCAACAGCGTCTTCTGCTCACATCCTCTCCTACCATGCGACTTTGACACTCCTGCATGGAGGGCTGGGGATCCATGGGTCTTCCCCTAGAATCTGGGCTGATCTGTGACTCGTTCATAGCTAACAGGTGCCGGGAGGGTGACACTGCATGGCTTCTAAGGCTAGATCAGAAGAGGTGATGCCATGTTGGCTTTGTTCCCTGGGACACTAGCTTTGGAGCCTGGAGTTACCCTGTCAGCTACTGTCTTGTTCCCTGAGGCTGCTGTGGGTGCTGCAAGGATGCCAAGCCACACGGAGAGGCCAAGCTCAGGACTGTGGCTGGTGGTCCTAATTCTGAAGCCCTTCCAGCCTGGGGACCACAAAGACCCAGGAGTGAAGGAATCTCCAGATGATCCCAACCCCCAGATGCCAAACTACTCCCAGCCTTCGAGTCTTCCTAGCTGAGACTCCGGACATTTTGAGACAGAGAGGAGACATCTCCTCCGTGCCCTGTTTGAATTTTAATTTTTCCCACACTGTAGCCGTGAGCTGCATAAATGGGTGGTTGTTTTATTCTCCCTAGTTTGGGGTGGCCTACTTCATAGCAAAAGCAACTGGAATGGTGAATATGGGGGAGCAGGTGAGGGGCAGCCACGCGGACTCTAATTCAGCCTGGTGGGAGCTGGACAGGGGGTCGGGGGTCTCCCTAGGAATTGCCTGGTGAAGGGAAACCTGACTCTGGAGATGGAGTTGGCTGGGCCCAGTAGAGCTGCCAGGACGCACCTTAGAGCTGGGAGACTCCTGAATTCACTAGTAGGTCTGCATGCCAGTGGGCCATTAGCCAAGGGTGAAGAAACAGAATTGTTCATCTGAAGTCCCTCGATTCAACCCAGAGAATGGTTTCTTCTCACTGACACACCAGAGGAGATGGCCAAGATGAAGGCTGCCATGGTCTTGATAAGGGTCTGTGGGAGGCATCGTTGCCCAGCCAAGATCCCTGGCTGACCACACGGTGACCTCTGGCCACCCCACATGTGACTTCCCAGGGAGAAAAATTCAAAGGCTCACCCAGCCGAGCAAGATGTGTTTATTTTCCTGAATGCAGTTCAGTGACTCTTCCCGCTGAATTCAGCCTGAGCCCCAGGGTGAGGACTCCCACTGGGCCCCCAGGCCCTTGGGGGAATGGAGTCCTTGACTCACAGCCTGGAGGAGCTGGGGCAAACATCCCAGGGCCTCATGTGAATGCGAACCACCTCCCAGAGCCTCCAGAGGGCAGGAAAGAGCTTTGGGAACTTCTGGACTGAAAAGCAATTCTATGATTAAACCGAAAGTTGGAGAAAGTAGGAAAAGCAAATCAATCACACTCAGCATGGACGCAGTAACACCTGGAGTCCAGGCTGCGAGCTGAGGCGGGGCTGCTCGGAATAGCACTTCACGGGGCTTGCTCTGTGGTCCAACTCTGTGCGGAATAGCACTTCACGGCGCCCGCTCTGTGGTCCAACCCTGTGCAGCTGATGCCAAGAAGGCACTGTCTCCAGCCCCACTGCAACATTTTATACAATGTTTAACCTATGATAGATCATGGCATTTTAGAGGACAGTTCCAGGCTTGTATCATCATTTTATTATTAGGAAAGAGAGGTCCAAATCCTGATCTGAAACTCTCAGAGTAAAACTGCACGTTGGTAACAGCTCATTCCATGTTACATTAAATCCACAGGTGGACAAAATGGCCAGTCTTTACAACATCCACCTGCGAACTGGCTGCTTCTGTAACACTGGGGCCTGCCAGAGGCACCTGGGCATAAGCAACGAGATGGTCAGGAAGAATTTCCAGGTTGGTACAGGGCTCTGCAGTCCGGACACCAGTCAGCGAGACCCAGGAACACCTGTTGCTGCCTGC
>NW_012101421.1:5538210-5590795 GCF_000951045.1 Mandrillus leucophaeus
GTGCGGAGTGGAATCTTCTAGGGCTCCAGGGATTCTGCGTCTCCCAGATTCCCCACCCTCCCTGTCTCTCCCCCAGGCTGAGGTTTTTCACTTCAGGGTGTAGCCTGTTTTGAACCATTTCATTAGGGATAATTTGAGTGGCAAAGAGTCTTCATTGGTTTGAGTTTCTAATTTGATTTTCCTTTGGTTGCCATGAAATATTGTATGTACTAGATCTCAACTAACCATGAACTGAGTTTTGTTTAAAAAGAAAGAGGGATAGGAGAGAAGGAGAGGGAGGAGATAGGAGAGAGGGAGGAGAAGAAATAGAGAGGGAGAGGGAGGCTCAGAACACAAACACAGCTCCAGAAAGAATATTTGGTCCTATGGAATGCTGTGGCTCCATTTCTTCGGGTGTCTGACCCGGATCCAGCACCGAGGTTTGTCCGGGGCTGCTCCATGCACTGTGCTGACCAGTGACCAACACCAGGTAGCCGGGCTTGGAGACTGAGATTCTCCTGTCTTTCTTCCGCACCTCCCGGCAGAGGTACTCAAGCTGACCTTGACCTTCACAGTGGCCCGAGGCTGGTCATTTGCAGGGGAAGCATCTCTGCCTTTCCCTGTTGTCAAGGGGCAGCTCTCAGGGATGCAGGCCTCCCCTCAGTACTGAGAGGCTAACGAGGGTGACCAGTGATGTTTCTCCCACCTCAGCCTCGGGTAGACCTTGAGGTTGACCCCTTGGTGCTTCTGAAACCTTAGTCTGTGTTTTGACCCCTCTGTGAGCCAGCCCTGTGCCTGGCTCTAGGTAAATGCTTTCCATGAAGTATTTCTATTAAACTTTTTAATGGCCCGTTGAGATTGATATTGGTCCCAATTTACAGTTGAGCAAAATGAGATCCAGAAAGTTGTCCCCTGCGTGTAGAGAGCTGAGCTATGTCTCAGATGCACAGCGCATATTAATGTTGCAGTTCTGTTTTCCTGGGTTAATTTTTAAATTAACAAAATTTATTTTGTCAAACTGTTTGCAATGTCTCTATGAGAAAGGGGTCACTCTGGCTGATGCGCTTCCCTCTTATCCTAGGCTGGTCACGTCTGTGGGGACAATATGGACCTCATAGATGGGCAGCCCACAGGATCTGTGAGGATTTCATTTGGATACATGTCAACGCTGGATGATGTCCAGGCCTTTCTTAGGTTCATCATAGACACCCGCCTGCACTCATCAGGGGACTGGCCTGTCCCTCAGACCTATGCTGACACTGGGGAGGCTGAAGCCCCATCAGCAGAGAGCCAGGCTGACGTTATACCTGCTGTCATGGGCAGACATAGCCTCTTGCCTCAGGAAGATGCCCTCACAGGCTCCGGGGTTTGGAACAACTCATCTACTACTGTAAATGCTGTGCCTGTGGCCCCACCTGTGTGTGACGTCGCCAGAACCCAGCAGATTCCTTCAGAGAAAGCTGCAGGAGTCCTGCAGGGGGCCCTTGGGCCACTTGTTGTCACCAACCTTTACCTCTATCCAATCAAATCCTGTGCTGCGTTTGAGGTAAGGATTTTCACAGCAGCACAGAAAGTCCTTCTCTTTATTTATTTTATTATTCGCTGTCTCTCTCTCTGTATATTTTTTGATAAAGTGAAGAAAAGCATGAAGAAGATCAAAATCATTCATCAGAGTGTTGTGGTGAGAAAAGCCATTCTCATGCTTCCCTTCTTGGTCTGTGTTGACTTTTGAACATGACTCTGCTCACAGGGACTCCTGAGAGGACCCTGTTTCTGAGCGGTGAATATGTCATTACTTTTACTAATTATAGCTGCAACTTTCACCGAATGTGTGTGCTGGCTGTGTGCTGAAGCATTGTCTGTGTTTATTTGTTTCATTTGATCCTTAAAATGGTGAAATATGAGGTGGATAGTAATATTATCCCTATTTTATAGATATGGAGCCTGAGGGTTTTGAGGTTAAGCACTTTGCCCAGGTGACCTGAAGATATGTCAAAAGGACACAGGAGCCAGCTTGAAGGAGCTCCTGTTGGCCAAGTCTTTGGCAATATGTACATCAAAATAAGTACTGATAGTGATGAGTGGTGAGCATTTGAGCAACACAGGACTCCATGAGTCCAATAGAAAGTAAAAATGAATTAGCGAATAAATAGAGAAGAAGCTCAACCCTACTATAGAATACCAACTAATAAATCAATGATAGAATTTTAAAAACCACTTTGCAACCATTGTGCCAATAATTGGTTTAGGCAATAGTTGTCAATAGATGCTAAATCAAATGAATGAAAATTTGTTAAGTAACACGTTATCTGCATATTCTGAAAATATCTCTCCATAAAATACTTATTAATTGGTAAGTACCACTTACTTATTGATGAATTTTACAATGGAGAAACCTAATAGACCCCATGTTAACCAAGTGACAAAAGTTGACGTCACCAACATTGGGACAAATGAATGGGATGTGTCTCCTGGAGGTCAGGAGTTTGAGACCAGCCTGGCTAACATGGTGAAACCCTGTCTTTACTTAAAATACAAAAATTAGCTGGGCATGGTGGCAGGTGCCTGTAATCCCAGCTACTCAGGAGGCTGAGACAGGAGAATAGCTTAAGCCCAGGAAGCAGAGGTTTCAGTGAGCCGAGACTGCACCACTACACTCCAGCCTGGGCAACAGAGCAAGATTCCGTCTTAAAACAAACAAACAAAACAACAGAAAAAAAAAAAAGAGCAACGGCTGGAGCCAGCTGGGAAAGGAGGCTTGCTTTTCACTGCACTCTTGTACTCAAATCTTAACATTTGTTAAAAGTTACCTACTTAAAACATTACCTACTTAAAACATGGCTTGAAGTGGAGAAGGGTGGAGTGTGGACCTGGAGGCTGAATGGGAGATATCCAGCTCCCATGTCATCTCCTTTGCATTGTCCTCTTTGTTTTAGTTTCTTCTCTTCCTCCCTTTCTTACTTCCAGAGTAGGTGCTGAATTCATGAAGTCCATCTGTGTTTGTGTAGCCACTGTACAAATAGGTGAAGACCATCTTTGGGGAGCCCTGGCCTAAGACACATCTACCTTTTTGTTTAGGTGACCAGGTGGCCTGTAGGAAACCAAGGGCTGCTATATGACCGGAGCTGGATGGTTGTGAATCACAACGGTGTTTGCCTGAGTCAGAAGCAGGAACCGCGGCTCTGCCTGATCCAGCCCTTCATCGACCTGCAGCAAAGGATCATGGTCATCAAAGCCAAAGGTGGGAAAACCACTTCATTTTCACAGAGCAGCTCCTAAGAGCAGTTTTTATACTCATATGAAATGCTCTACCAAATGTTAGAATAACCCAACAGCCTGGACAAGACAGTGAGACCTCGTCTCTATAAAAAAATAAAAAGTTATCCTGGGTGTGGTGGCACATGCCTGTAATCCCAGCTACTCAGGAGACTGAGGCACCAGAATCACTTGAACCCGGGAGGTGGAAGTTGCAGTGAACTGAGATCGTGCCACTGCATTCCGGCCTGGGCGACAGAGCAAGACCTTGTCTCAAGGGAAAAACTGGGTAAAATAACCTGAGAGTAAGGGAAATAGTGTCTAGGAAACGCAACAAAGAGTTTGTTCCCCTTTGGTTTTGGGAAATTTCGGGAGAGATAAAGATCTGACAGTCCAATCAGACAGTAAAGAGGGGCCAGGTGCAGTGGCTTACGCCTGTAATCCCAACACTTTGGAAGGCCGAGGTGGGCAGATCACTCGAGGTCAGGAGTTTGAGACCAGCCTGGCCAACATGATGAAACCCCTTCTCTACTAAAAATACAAAACTACGAAAATAAGTTGGGCATGGTGGCATGTACCTGTGATCCCAGCTACTCAGGTACTCGGAAGGCTGAGGCAGGAGAATTGCTTGAGTCCTGGAGGTGGAGGTTGCAGTGAACCCAGATCACACCACTGCCCTCCAGCCTGGGCGACAGAGGATGATGATGTCTCAAAGAGGTATAAACTTTATATGAATGAGATTATATCCTTTTTACTTAAGTTTCTTTTATTTTCTTCGCTCATCATGTATACTGCAGGCTTTAATTTATCCTTGTTGATTTTTATTATGAATGATATGAATGATCAAACCTATAGAGAAGTATAGGCCCACTCTGTGCAGTAGAAGTTTCTGTGATGATAAAAGTGTTCAAACTATACCTTGTCCAGTTTAGTGGCCACCAGTCACATGTGACTATTGAAATGTGGCTAGTGGGACACTAGAACTGAATTTTAAATTTTACTTGATTTTAATTAATTTAAATAGCTACGCGTAGCTATGCTACAGTGTTGGGCAACACAGATAGTAAAGAATAATGCACAATTACAGCGTTCAATTTTAGCAAATCTTAATATTTGGCCACATTTCCTTTAGGTCCTCCTCCTCCTGCTCTTCCTTTTTCTTTTTAAACATGCATACATATATACATACATACATACACACACAATATATACATAAAACATTACATAGCAGTTGTGGTGCTGGCTTTAAAAAAGATAAAAAACATTACAGATACAGCAGAAATTTCCTGTGGACCTCTCCTGAGTCTCACTCCTCCTCCTTCCCCATCCCACTTACCATTTTTAGGACATTCCCATTTCCTCCCTAACTTGTAGTTGTACTTTTGTGATATATAACATTTCCACATATTCATGATTGTGTTTCTTGGCTGTAAGTGTTCTATTCTGTTCCCGTGGTTTATTTTTCCTTGAACCAAGAGGCCAGTGTTATTATTAGAGTATGAGTCTTGATATCCCACGCCCCCCCACTTTTTTTTTTTTTTTTTTTTGAGATGGAGTTTTGCTCTTGTTGTCCAGGCTAGAGTGCAATGACATGATCTCTGCTCACTGCAAACTCTGCCTCCTGGGTTCAAGCGATTCTCCTGCCTCAGCCTCCCGAGTAGCTAGGATTGCAGGCAAGCAGCACCATGCCTGCCTAATTTTGTATTTTTAGTAGAGACAGGGTTTCTCCATGTTGGTCAGGCTGGTCTTGAACTCCCAACCTCAGATGATCTGCCCACCTTGACCTCCCAAAGTGATGGGATTATAAGCATAAGCCACTGTGTCGGCCCCAGTATCCCAGTTTTTAAAATTGTCTGTTGTCACATATTGCAGAATCTAAGATTGAGTAGTATTCAATAGAATGACTATACCACATTTACTTTACTCATCTCTTAATGGACATTTAGATTGTATCCATATCTTGGCTATTGGAAATAGAGCTGCAATGAACATTGGGAGTGCTAATAAATCTTCAGCATCCTGATTGAAATTATTTTGGATAAGTACCCAGAAGTGGGATCATTGGATCATATGATAGTTCTATTTTTAATTTTCTAAGGAATCTCAATATTGTTTTTCATATTAACTGAAAATTCTTGCATACCCACCAGTGGTTGCAAGGGCTCATTTTCCACATTCTCACCAACACTTACTGTCTTTTGTTTGTTTGTTTTCTTTTGACAATAGCCATCCTGACAGGTGTAGAGTGATATCTCATTTTGATTTTAATTTGCATTTCCCTGATTGTTAGTGATGTTAAGCATTTTTCATATACACATTGACCATTAGTACATCTTCTTTGGAGAAATACCTATTCAGATCTTTAACCTGTTTTTTTTTTGTTTTTTTTTTTTTGAGATGGAGTCTCGCTCTGTCACCCAGGCTGTAGTGCAGTGGCACTATCTCGGCTCACTGCAAGCTCCGCCTCCCAGGTTCACACCATTCTCCTGCCTCAGCCTTCCGAGTAGCTGGGACTGCAGGCACCTGCCACCACGCCTGGCTAATTTTCGTATTTTTAGTAGAGACGGGGTTTCACCGTGTTAGCCAGGATGGTCTCAATCTCCTGACCTCGTGATTTGCCCGCCTCAAACTCCCAAAGTGCTGGGATTACAGGCATGAGCCACTGCGCCTGGCCACTAACTCATTTTTAAATTAGGTTATTTGGTTTTTTTATTTGTTTGTTTACTGTTGTTTACTGTGTGTTTATGTTATGTGGTACATATACACCATGGAATACTATGCAGCCATAAAAAAGAATGAGATCATGTCTTTTTCAGGGACATAGATGAAGCTAGAGGCCATTAACCTTAGCAAACCAGCACAGGAACAGAAAACCAAATACCACATGTTCTCACTTATAAATGGGAGCTAAATGATGAGAACACATGGACACATAGAGGGGAACAATAGACACTGAGACCTACAGGAGGGTGGAGGGTGGGAGGATGGGGAGGATCAGGAAAAATAACTAATGAATATTAGGCTTAATACCCAGGTGATGAACTAATCTGTATAACAAACCCCCATAACACAAGTTTACCTGTGTAAGAAACCTGCACTTGTACCCCGGAACTTAAAAGTTAAAAAAAAGATGAGATCTCTCCATGTTTCCGTATTTTTGCAATTGTGAATTGTGCTGCTATAAACATATGTGTGCAAGTGTCTTTTTTGTATAATGACTTCTTTTCCTCTGGGTAGATACCCAGTAGTAGGGTTGCTGGATCAAATGGTAGTTCTACTTTTAGTTCTTTAAGGAAACTCCATATTGTTTTCCCTAGTGGTTTTAATAGTTTACATTCCCACCAGCAGGATAAAGTATTCCCTTTTCACCACATCTATGCCAGCATCAATTATTTTTCAATTTTTAAATTGTGGCCATTCTTGCAGGAGTAAGATGGTATTACATTGTGGTTTTGATTTGCATTTCCTTGATAATTAGTAATGATGAGCATTTTCTCATGTTTGTTGGCCATTTGTATGTCTTCTCTTGAAAATTTTCCATTTATGTCCTTAGCCCACTTTTTGATGAGATTATTTGATTTTTGTTGTTGATTTGTTTGAGTTCCTTATAGATTCTGGAAATTAGTCCTTTGTCAGATGCATGGTTTGCAAATATTCTCTCTCACTTTGTGGATTGTCTCTTTACTCTTCTGAGTGTTTCTTTTGCTATGCAGAAGCTTTTTAAATTAAGTCCCATCTATTTATCTTTGTTTTTGTTGCATTTACTTTTGGGGTTTTGGTCATGAATTCTTTGCTTACCCCAATATCTAGAAGGGTTTTTCCAATCTTATCTTCTAAGACTTTTATGGTTTCATGTCTTAGATTTAAGTCTTTGATCCATCTTCAGTTGATTTTTGTATAAGGTGAGAGATGAGGATCCATTTTCATGTTTTTACATGTGACTTGCCAGTTATCTCCGCACCATTTGTTGAATATGGTGTCCTTTCCCCACTTTGTTTTCATCTGCTTTGTCAAAAATCAGTTGGTTGTAAGTATTTGGCTTTATTTCTGGGTTCTTTATTCTGTACCATTGGTCTGTGTGCCTGCTTTTTAATACCAGTGCCATGCTGTTTTGGTAAAAATAGCCTTGTAGTATAGTTTGAAGTTGGGTAATGTGATGCCTTCAGATTTGTTCTTTTTGCTTAGTCTCGCTTTGGCTAAATGGGCTGTTTTTTTGTTTCCATATAAATTTTAGGATCATTTTTTTCTAGTTCTGTGAATAATGATGATGGTATTTTGATTAGGACTTCTTTTACCATTTTTTTTTTTGTAGTGCTGGATTGTTAGTCACAAATTCTGTCAGTATTTGTTTTTCTAAAAAAGACTATCTCTCCTTCATTTATGAAGCTTTGTTTCACTGGATGCAAAATTCTTGGCTGATAATTATTTTGTTTAAGGAGGCGAAGATAGGACTCCAATCCTTTCTAACTTGCAAGATTTCTGCTGAGAAATCTGCTGTTAATTTGCTAGGTTTTCCTTTTGGGTTACTAATGCTCTTGCCTCACAGTTCTTTAGATTCTTTCCTTCATCTTGACTTTAGCTAACCTGATTACTATGTGCCTAGGTGATAATCTTTTTGCAATGAATTTCCCAGGTATTCTTTGAGCTTTTTATATGTGGATGTCTAGATCTCTAGTGAGACCAGAGAAGTTTTCCTAGATTATTTCCTCAAATAGGTTTTCCAAAGTTTTAGATTCTCTTATTCCTCAGGGACACCAATTATTCTTATGTTTGGTCATTTAAAATAATCCAAAATTTCATGGAGTCTTTGTTCATTTTTAAAAATTATTTTGTATTTGTCTTTGTTGGATTGGGTTAATTTGAAAGCCTTGTCTTTGGGCTCTGAAGTTCTTTCTTCTACTTTTTCAATACTATTGCTGAAACTTTCCAGTGTATTTTGCATTTCTCTAAGTATGTCTTTCATTTCTAGAAGTTGTGATCATCTTTTCTTTATGATATCTATTTCTCTGGAGACTTTTTCATCCATATCCTGTATTTTAAAAAATTTCTTTAAAATAGTTTTCACCTTTCTCTGGTCCTTCTTAAGTAGCTTAATAGTCAATCTTCTGAATTCTTTTTCTGGCAATTCAGATATTTCCTCTTGGTTTAGATCCATTGCTGGAGAGCTAGAATGATCTTTTGATGGTGTTATAGAATCTTGTTTTGTCATATTACCAAAATGACTTTCCTGGTTACTTCTCATTTGGATAGACTGTTTCAGTGGGAAGATATGGAACTCAAGGCTGCTATTCACATTCTTTTGTCCCAGGGGTGCTGTCTTGATGTTGTGCTCTCCCCCTTCCTGTATGGATACGGCTTCTAAAATGCCAGACTGCACTGATTGTTATTGCCCTTCTGGTTCTAGCCACTCAGCGGAACTCTGGGGCTCCAGGGTGGTGCTAAGAGCTGTCTGCGAAGAGTCCTGTGATGTGATTCACATTCAGGTCTTCCAGCCATGGATAACAGCACCTGCTCTAGTGAAGGTGTCAGGGGAGTAAAGCGGACTCTGTGGGAGTCCTTCGTTGTAGTTTTGTTTTAGTGCATTGGTTTTAGTCCTTGGTTGTAGTTTTGTTTAGTGCGCTGGTTTTCTTGAATGCTGGTTATGTTAGCAGTGAAGTTGTCACATGGACACACTCAGGACCTCTGGTTAGCCAGGGTGTTGCAGGTGGTGGAATGAGCTGTTGTTTTCTCCTTCTTTGGAGCAGAGTTGTTGTCTTACGAGTTGCTGTAATGGCTTGAGTTCGTTGGCCTCCAGCCAGAAGGTGGTGTTTTCAAGAGAACACCAGCTGCAGCAGTAGAAGGGGGATATAATCTTGCCCTGCCTTGGCTAGGATAGGTACTTGGGTTTCTCAGATAATAAACAGGGCCACAGAGCCCCCAAGAGATCATATCTTTTGTCTTTGGCTATCAGGTCAAGTAGAGAAAAACCAATCAGGTGGAGGCAGGTTAGGTGGGTCTGAGATCATACTCTCCTTGGGCAGGACTTGCTGTGGCCACTCTGGGGGTGGGGGACTGGTTCTCAGACGAATGGAGTTACGTTCCCAGGGAAATTTTGGCCATTTCTGCTGTGTCAAATAGGTCTCCAGAGACATGGGGGAAAGCTGGCAGTGACAGACCTCACCCAGCTCCCACACAGGCAGCCAGGTCAGTCTCACTCCCACTGTGCCTCCCCAGCTGCGCTGAGGTTTCGGTACAAGCATCTGGTAAGCAGGGCTGAGATCTTGCCCCAGGTTACAAGCCTCCTGCTGAGAAAGCAAGCAGGGCTCTCAGGCCTTGCTCCTCCCTGCCAGTCAGGACCAATGGCTGCAGCTTCTACGCTTGTATCTTTACTTCCCTTTTGTCTCCTCCTCTGGATTCTACTTAGGAAAGTTTGTGCTCAGTTAAAATGATTACAAAGTCAAGCTAGGAACTTCCTTCACTCTGTGGCCCCTCCCCATTTCCACTGGCTGCCTTCCCTTCCCCAAGGACCCCTGTGAGATGAGTCCAGGAATGGCTTTCCTGGGGTTCAAGCTGGGGACCAGGAGTCCCTACAGGGCGCTTCCCACTCCTTCTTCTACTTTTATATTTTACTTGGCTCCCTAAATCCATTTCAGCTCTAGGTAAGGTTAAATCCTTCTCTTGTGATCTGGATTTTCAGGTTCCTCAATGGGGGTGTGTGTTCAGAGGCCAACTTCTTGCCTTCTCACTCTTTGGGAACTCAAATTTTTGGCTATCTTGTGGTGTTTGGAGCAGCAAGCTGCTTCTTTCAAAGTGTCTGTGAATTTTATCAGTTTTCCTGATATGTTCCTGCAGTGGTTCGTGGAGCAAAAGTTCACAGCGTGAGTCTCTACATGCTGTTCTGTCCATCTAACTGGGAGCTGTACATTAGTCCTGTCTCCTATCCACCATTCTTTTTTTCCTCTGATTTTCCTTTCCTTTGGATAAATACCCAGAAGTGGGATTGCTGGATCATATGGTATTTTTATTTTTAGTTTTCTGAAGAACCCCAGTAGTCTTTTCCATGATTGCTATACTAATTCACATTCCCACCAACAGTGTGTAAGAGTTCCCCTTTCTCTGCATCCTCAACAGCATTTGTTATTTTTTTGTCATTCTGATAATAGCCATTCTAACTGGGGTAAGGTCTCATTGTGGTTTTGGTTTGCATTCCCCTGATGATTAGTGATGTTGAACATTTAAAAAAAATGTATCGATTAGCCATTTGCATGTCTTCGTTCAAGAAGTATCTATTCAGATTATTTGCTCATTAAAAAAATTGAATTACTTGGTTTTTTTTTCACTGTTGAGTTGTTGATTTCCTTATATATTTGGTTATTAACCCTTGCTGGATGGATGTTTTGCAAACATTTCCTCTCATTCTGTTGGTTGTCTCTTCATTCTGTTGTTTCCCTTTGTTGTACAGAAGCTTTTTAGTTTGCTGTAATTCTAGTTCTCTATTTTGGCTTTTGTGGCTGATGCTTTTGAGGTCTTATCCAAAAATTCTTTGTCCAGACTAATGTCCTGAAGCAGTTCCCCGATGTTTTCTTCTAGTAGTCTAATAGTTTTGGGTCTTATATTTCAGTCTCTAATTCATTTTGAGTTGATTTGTGTATATGGTGAAAGATAGGGGTCTAGTTTTATTCTTCTGCATATGGTAATCTACTTTTTCCAGCACCATTTATTGAAGAGAACTCTTCTTGCTCCAATTCAGAAATCAGTTGACTGTGAATGTGTGGATTTATATTTTGGTTCTGTCACATTGGTCTATATGTCTATTTTTATGTCAGTACCATGCTGTTTTGGTTACTATAGCTTTGTAGTATATTTTGAAGTCAAGTAGCTGTTGTTTTTACACAATGTTAAATTTGTTTTTAACCTTTGTTCATTAGGGATGGAGCCTATAGAGGTGCCTCTTGAGGAAAATAGTGAACAGACTCAGATTCGCCAAAGCAGGGTCTGTGCTGACAGGTGAGACTCTGAAGCAGGTGAAAATCTCAGCTTTATTGACAGGCTGACAAAGAGGGGAAAAGAGTAATGCCCTATGCAGTCTATCCTCTGCTACCCTTCAGTCTAGTTGCTGCCCATTTCTCCCTTGCATGCTTCTCTCTAACTACACTCTTGGCTCTTTGGTCTTCAAACCTCCCAAGCATGCTCCCTTCTCAGGTCTTTATACTTGCTGTTCCCTCTGCCTGGTGCTATTCCCCTAGTTATACCTCCACAGGGCTTGTTCTCTCACCTCTGTCAGTTTCAACTCCAACAGGTGTCTGCTCAAAAGCCCCTTTCTCAGAGGGCCACATGACTACCTACAGAAACCAGCCCTTCCCTCTCCATTTCCCCTGTTGTATTCATCTCCTTTGCCTTTGTTGTTTCCAAGTTAATATATATCTGTTTATTGATCTTTAGTCCCTCCCACTAGAATGCCCATGTTGTTCCCGTCAGAGCCTGGGACAGTGTCAAGAGGACGGTGTGGGGTGGGAAGACAAGGTGATGCAGAAGGAACAGTCTGGAGGGCATTGCCACACTCCAGAGGAGGCTTAATGGGGAGGGAAAATACCTGATTTGCATGTTGAGAAGACGGGCTGGTGCCTGTGGAGTGGCTGGAAGGGGGAAGGGGTGCAAGCAGGAAGGCCACATAAGCACCTGTGTTAGCAACACAAGTGAGACAAGATGGAGGCTTGGACCAGGGTCAGAGAGAAAGTCAGGAAGCTGCAGGTATATATTCTGGAAATAGAATAACCTGAACTAGCTGATGATTGGATAAGGAGGCTGGGGGTGAGGGGGTTATCAAGACATCTCTCAGGTTTCTAAAGCCTAGCTTTCAGGTGATAACTCATAGATTATATACCCATGTTATAGGTTATTATCTAATCTGGGTTGCTGATGATAAATCATCTACTGAATTCTAGGAAATGTAAAGTGGGGTTGAATGTACTAGCATTGCTATTTTGTTTATTGATTGTACATGTTTCTAAGTCTTTTTATTGAACAAATCAAATGTCTGCATCCCTTTTTATCTAATCTTATCTGTACCTGAATACATGTGGAATAGCAAATTTTCCAATCTTGGGAAATTTATCCTATCTTAAGCCCCAACCAATTCCCCTTTCAACCCCACCCACATACTAAAACAGTTAACTGTGTAACACTTCACTAAATATTTATGTATAATAAAAAGCTTTCAAAGTGCTGATTGCCTACCAGTTAACACAATGCACTCATTAGTGGGTAGGTCTGTGCTCGGTAGATGGTGATACTGCATGGTATCAAACCATACTGGACATCTTTGTGCACTGCCCTGAACATATGCTATCATGCAAGGCAGGAAATGATATGTTAAATGCTAAAGCTACATCCAAGTTGGACCCCAGTCATTAGTGCTGTGGATGATAGGCAGAGGATCACTCTGGGAGTGTGAAGGGCTATACCCCCAGGAAAGCACAAAGGTGATGATGTGATGATTGTGCTTGACACAGTGGAGCATCCTGGGCACTGGTCCCCACCTTGTAGGATAAAGAGTGAAGCACACTCTACATCTTCTCGCCAGTACTTGCACCAATGTCACCAACTTACACATCCATTTAGCACATTTTCAGTCAGAACAATAAATTTTGGATAACAAAATTCTAGAGGATTCTTGAGTTTTCAAACACCAGATTGATAAATGCAGTACTTATATCTGTAACTCACAGGCACAGTGTTCATTTTACAAACCAAACATGTCAGTCCATGTGAGAGAAGATATTTCAATCAGGCCCATGGTGAAAAAATAGGACACATTTCTGGGTTCAAGGGCTTCTGAAAGCAACATATCACTCTGGAAGTTCCCAAATTCTAAGCTTTGTGGTTCTCTGTGTCAATAATTAATAGTAAAAAGGTCTTTCCAGGAGAAATGTTTAAGCTTTTTATTTGGTCTGAAAGCTTCACACAAGCCCCAGATGGCAGGTCTTCCTGCCTTGGAAATCTCCCTGCAGCATCTGACACTTCAGGCTGCCTTCTCTTCAGGACTCATGCAATGTTTTGTTTCATTTCATTTTGTAATCTAACTTTTTGCAATTTAGATTATTATTTAAATAAATACGCTGTAAGAGTTCACCCTTTCTCTCTCTCTCTTTTGCCAGAGTAAATACTTATGACTGTGGAGAAAAAATTTCAAGCTGGTTGTCAACATTTTTTGGCCGTCCTTGTCATTTGATCAAACAAAGTTCAAACTTTCAAAGGAATGCAAAGAAGAAACATGGAAAAGGTATTACATTTTGAATTGGTTCTTAGAGGACAGGAACCCTGGCTTACCCTTGCATACATCAAAACAGCACATGAACTGCTCTTACGGGTGACTTGCTCATGTATGGAAAGCAGGTGTGGTCAGCCTTTAGCAGTAGCCCCAGGTCAGCAGGAGAAGTGGGCTCCATGATCCCCTTAAGGAAGCTGAGGAGGGCATAAAGCCAGCTGCCCAGCCTCTGCCCAAACATTCAGCCTCACTCCTGCATGTTCAAAAATCACAATTAATCCAATTGTATTAGATAAAAACCCTAATAGCTTGCTATGTCCTCAGATTGGATCTGGAAGCAAGGAAATCTGGCTTGCTAGCTTTTAGCTCTAACACCAAACAATGGTGTGACCTTGGTAAATCCTTGAACCCCATGGTGCCTCAACTTCTATAGACCTCAGCTCCTCAGACTTTTGTAAGTGTCAGCAATTTTTCCCACCATAAACCATTGTTAGAATGAAGTGAGGCAGTAGAGATGAAAGTACTTTTAAAGTTAACAGTACCAGATGTGCAGAAAAGATCATTCTCCTGTGTCTGCTCAAATGTCACCTCCTTAGGGAAGGCTGGTTGGCAACCCTCTTCAGAACAGCACCCTGCACCTGAATCTGCAGCAACGTAGCAACCTTCCCGGTCTCATTTTTCTCGGTGGCACTTTTTTTTCCACATCTTTCTGACTATATATTTTGCTCACTTATTTTGTTCTGTTTTCCTTTTAGAAGGTGTAAGCTCTATGAGGATAGGGATTGTTGCTTGTTTTCTTCAGTGCTGTCCCCCCATGCTTAAAATAGCACCTGGCATATAGTTGCTCCATAAATGGCTAGACGAATGAATGAATGATTACCAGTTTGTTCCTGTATTACCTGGCCTAGTGATCAGTTCCCAGAGGAACTAGTTTGTAATCCAAATAGCATTTAGAGTTTGGGCGTGGTAGCTCACACCTGTAATCCCAGCACTTTGGGAGGCCGAGGAGGGAGGATTTGTTAAGCCCAGGAGTTCAAGACCAGCCTGGGCAACATAGCAAGACCCTGTATCTGCAAAATAACATACAAAAATTATGAAACCCCATCTCTTCAAAAAATACAAATACTAGCCAGGTATGGTGGTGCATGCCTATAGTCCCAGCTACTTGGGAGACTGAGGTGGGAGGATCATTTGAGGCTGGGAGGTGGAGGTTGCAGTGAGTTTAGATCACACCACTGTACTCCAACCTGGGTAACAAAGTGAGACTCTGTCTCAAAAAGAATTAAAAAATTACTAGGTCTGGTGGCAGGCACCTGTAGTCCTAGCTGCTTGGGAGACGGAGATGGGAGGATCTTTTGAACCCAGGAATTCGAGGCTGCAGTGAGTTATCATCACACCACTGCACTCCAGCCTGGCCGACAGTAATATTTTATGTTTTATGTTTCTAAAACATGAAATAAATAAACCAAACTAATAGCATTTGACCATATATGGACTGAAAATGGGTCTAAGGCAGCCCTCCATAGTTTAACCTATAAATCCCTAAAAGTATATGCTGTAGAGAGGAGTCAAAGGATGTAATGTACTTAGACTTTTTAAAGTTCTGATGATTTTTCATGCCATAAGCTGTTAAGAATTTGAGTTGCTGTGTGATAGAAAAGGGGAATAGATTTATGCTCATTTTATTGAAGTTAGATGGTGGTGTTTGGGCTATGGATAAGCTTAGAGACATGATTAAAGGGGAGAGAGAAATAGGCATTTCCAGGGGTAGAGACATGAAAGGAGTGGGGTTTGTCAGGACCTGCACACCACCCTTGTAAATTATCTGGAGAAGAGAGCAGCAGTGAAATCTCTAAGTGCCAATTATTCATAGCACCCATGGCCTACCTGGGGTTTGCTGGGTTTTCAGGAGGATGGCTGAGATCATTAAGCCTTAGTCCTGGTCCTTTGGGGTCTCGGTAGGTGAGATCAATCACCAGCAGACAGCGATACTACAATGTAAGAGATGTAATAAAGGTTTACATAAAGGGCAGAATCCTCTACACCTGGAATGAGTCACAGAGGGCTTCAGGGAGGAGGTGAGTTTGGAGCTGCGTCTTAAAAGAGGAGTAGGAGTTTTTCAAGCAGACAGAGGCGGGCTGGTTACCGGGGAGCAGTGTGGCAGGGCTTGGCATTCATGGGCTCAGAGAAGGGTTTAGAGGGTCAGATGTGAGCAGGGGAGTGATAGGGGACAGATGGGAAGAAGGGACGAGTGTGCTACTTAGGAGTCAGTAGTACGTTTTCTGTGGCTGCGGGACTCACCGGAGGAGTCTAAGCTGAGAAGCTTCGTAACACTGCTTATGTTAGAAAGTCAACCCTGACTTGGCGAGGGGGCTGCATTGAGTGGGAAACTCAGGCAGTAAAGGCACAGGTGGGTGGCAGCCGGGACTGTCCTGGTGGGAGATGGGGCCTTGGTGGAACGAAGGTGGTGGGTGCAGAGGAAAGAAGAAAGCTTGTCTTTCTGCTCCCTGCACGATGCAGAATCAGGGAGTGTCAGCTTGTGACTACTTATACTTAGAGGATGCCCCTTAGGGTGCCATGTTCTCTGGCAGTCTCAGTCACTGGTCTTGAAACAGTTTTTTTGAGTTGGTATACCTTAGAAGGATTTTTAAAAACTAGATTCCTCACTCATACATTTTTACATTGTCATCTAAATTTTGAAAATAGTTTAAACAGCTACAAAGGATATGATTTCCAGCACATTGTAAACATTGTCATTTTAAATTTAAACTTGTACATTATTCTTTTCAACGTAGCCAATAGAATCTCAGTACTGTAGCATTTTTTAAACCATAGCAATTTGAATCTCATGAGTATTCATTACAAAATACATTGTGTGTGTGTGTGTGTGTGTGTGTGTATATATATATATAGAGAGAGAGAGAGAGAGAGAGAGAGAACAAGCTGTCCTTTAATGGTCAGTTTTCTTTCTTTCCTTTTCATATATAGGAGATATATATATATATAAATGAACTGTCTTTTAGTGGTCAGTCTTTTATTTCTTTCTCTTTCCTTCTTCAACTTGTATTTCCTTTCCATGTTCTCAACAGAATTTTCTCTTAGTGTTATGTATTCTGTACTTGGAAATCTTTTATTGACTACTACCCTATCATACTTCTGTGAAATTAAAATGTGTATATAAATTGACATGGATAAACATTTTTTAAAGTTTACTGTGATTGTAAGAGTTTAAGTGCTAGAAAATTTCTTCTGGATTGAGTTCTTTTTTTTAATTTTTTTTTTTTTTTTTTTAAATAGAGATGAGGTTTCTCCCATGTTGCCCAGGCTGGTCTCAAACTTTTGGGCTCAAGTAATCCTCCCACCTTGGCCTCCCAAAGTGCTGGGACTACAGGCATGAGCCTCTGCACCCAGCCCGTAATTTTTAGTAGTACATAGTTGATCAAAGCAACCTGAAGTATATTATACATTTTGAAAAATAATTATTAAACATAAGAAAAAAATTAGCAAAAATAAGTCTCTTAATGAGGTGGCTGGGCACCCTGCCATTGGTTCCCACTCCCATGAATGACCGTCACTCATGGCCAGAATAGCTGCTGTTCAGCCTCGGGTCTCTTCTGAGAAGCTTAAATAAAGGGCTACGGAAAGGGGTTTCGTTAGTGCACTGTCACTCAAACATTTCTTCTGAAGTATGTGACCGAAGCACTGGGCTCTAAGATTGAAATGCCTTTCATCATCTGTCACTTGACAACTTAATTAGGTCCTGCGGTTTTGTGGACAGCAAAATATGGGAATCCATCTGGCCTACAGGAGGATCATTCACCCAGGCTTTAGGGCCTTTTATTTTCTCAGCTCAGCCTCCAGGGTTTCGAATGGGGCTGTTGTCTTCTACCCTGGAGGTTGTTGGTCCCTGAGGGAGTGTGCCTTCGGAGACCTTGGCCTTTCCTCTGTGAAAGAGGCAGGGTCTTTGTGGACAGCGCTGGGATTACACCTCCCTTCTCTGGCAGAGCCATTTTAGCAAAGAGCATATACGCAAGTGGCAGATCTGGAGGGTAATTCTCTCAAAAGTATCCGTTTGCATCTACTCTGGGGTCCACACACCTGATTTGGAGACAGCTCAGTAGGTCCTGGCCCAGGCAAACCTTTTCATCTATAATGATAGTCATGCTGGGCCTGCCAAAGGGAGATGGCAGCTGGGTGATAGGGTGCCAGCTATTCTGAATACACTTAATATTTTCTTTCAATAGTTTCATCCCCCTTTTAGTAGTTTTTTTTTTCTTTTTTAAGACAGAGTTTCGCTGTTGTTGCTGAGACGGAGTTTCACTCTTGTTGCTCAGGCTGGAGTGCAATAGCGTGATCTCAGCTCACCGCAACCTTTGTCTCCCAAATTCAAGAGATCCTCCTACCTCAGCCTCCTGAGTAGCTAAGATTAAAGGCATGTGCCACTGCGGCCAGCTAATTTTGTATTTTTACTAGAGACGAGGTTTCTTCATGTCGGTCAGGCTGGTCTCAAATTCCCGACCTCAGGTGATCTGCCCGCCTTGGCCTCCCAAAGTGCTGGGATTACAGGCCTGAGCCACCGCACCTGGCCTTCCCTTTTAGTAGTTTTTAAACATCTACTATCTATTTCGAAAGTCAATATCTGGCACTTGCCCAAGGGCAAACAGCTTTTCCCTGATTAGATTCAGAAGCTCTCCCTGGGCCTTTTGCCCTCACCAAGGCTCTCTGCCTTGCTCCGTCCTATCCTGGGGAAGGACGCACCTGCCATCACCCCTCCTCCTCCAAGTCTTGCCTCCAAGTCTAATTTGCTGGAACAATTTCATCTCAGCATTTTTTGTTTTATTTTTTAAATTTTCTAAATATTTTTGTGGCAGAGTCTTGCTGTGTCACCCAGGCTAGAGTGCAGTGTGCAGTGTGACCTCGGCTCACTGCAACCTCCGCCTCACACGTTCAAGCGATTCTCCTGCCTCAGCCTCCCGAGTAGTAGGGATTACAGGTGTGTACTACCACGCCTGGCTAATTTTTGTATTTTTAGTAGAGACAGGGTTTCACCTTGTTGGCCAGGATGGTGTCGAACTCCTGGCTTCAAGTAATCCTCCCACCTCAGCCTCCCAAAGAGCTGAGCCACTGTGCCCAGCCCTTATTGTTATTTTCTCCAGGTTATTTTAAACAGAGTATTCTGGGATCTCCTTTTTCCTCTTTATTGAGACATATGCACCATACTTAGGATATTTTTATTATTGCCAGGGCATCACTTTTTTTCCCTTGTAGAAATAGTCTCTACCTTTTAAAAAAATACAAGTCTATGGAAACATGCTTTACTGGCATTCTGAGAAAGCAACTCTTCTCTTAAATACTCCATCATTTTCAGATCAACTTCCTGGTACAATGGCCACCCTTTCTCTGGTGAACGAGGCACAGTATCTGCTGATCAACACATCAAGTATTTTGGAACTTCACCAGCAACTAAACACCAGGTAAGACCTCATACCTCGGGATTAGCAGACAAGCATAACCATTTGCCACTGGGAGCAGGGCCTGGCCCCCACCTGGGGAGGAGAGATCTGAGAGTTCAGCCCGGCTTCATTTACAGATGAGAAACTGAGGCCCTGAGAAGTAAGCAGGACCTTTCATCCAGCTTCCATTCATCTTTATAGAGGGTTATCTTTTATCTTACAAAGATCATTTTTTATATACTCAAGATGGTTAATGGAGAACCCCTAGCTCTCACTTTTTAATCATTCAATTTTTTAATGTTTGTTTTAATTGAACTGCCACCATTTGGCCAACTTTTATTGTCTACCCTCCCACTGTCCCCTGTCCCCGAGGATCTCTGCCCTACTTCACACAGTCATTTTAAAGGCTAAAAAAGAGTGGTTATGAAACCTTTTAAAGTTGTAACTGCAGGCACGCTTTATTTGAAAGATGTGCCACAGATGGAACCAGCACCCCTCCCTGCGCACTCCCACCTGATGCCTTCCCAAGGACCCTAACAGTGTTAAGAGGTCAGCTCCAGAAAGGGTCATGGTTGGGCCAACCCTCTCGTTGTTCATTGGAGCAAACTGAAGTTCCAACGTAGCCAGGCAATGAGGAAAGATCACCCAGCTCTCATGCCACAGGATGACTGGGACGGTCTCCTCATTCCTGGTCCACAGGCCAGAGATGAGTGTTGTGTTAGTGGCTCACCCCTAACTGCGCTGTGACTGTCATGTGCCACGTGGTCAAGTACACACACATATATATTTGCAAAGACATACAAATACAGCTTAATAAAGCTGACTAAGGCTACCTCCTCCACCTCTGCAGGGTGGGCTATTTGTAGTCATTCTTGTTTCTAGCCGTGGTTGAAAACATACAACATCATTCTCACACTGTGGCCCAGTTTGCTGTCTTTGGGAGCAAAAGTACGATGCAGTCGCATGTTCTCTGGGTATTCACTGAGTTCTCCTGGCACTGAGGGACCCTTTTCCTCAGGCATCCAGAGTCCTGGAAAAAGTGGGTATGCAGTTTTTTGGGGTTCTTGGTGTAGAAAGACAGGAGGTGGGGACAGGCTTGCTGCAACCCCAGTTCCTACCAGGAGGGCCCACATTCCCTACCATCTAGTTTCTAGCAGGGCGGGCCTGCTGGGCAGGTGGTTCAAGAGCAGAGCGAGGGTCCCCTGCTAGGTATTTCTCTGTGCGTTATTTGCAAATTTGAGAGACTATCATGAACATGTTAACCACGATAGCTTTTGGACATAAAACATGCCCTTTTACGAAGCCCAAACTGAGGGTTTATAACCCAGAATGTTGATCCAGAATCAAAGGATTTCAGGACTGGAAAAGTGCTAACCCTTTTGTTGCAGATGAGGAAACCGTAGTCTTCATAGGTTGTGGGAGTTGCCCTTAGTAAGTGGCAAAACCAGACTCAGGTATCCTGGTCTCTGGCTTTTCATACATTGTTTGCCATTCAAAGGGGATTGGGATATAATCTTGGGACTCCTCCTTCCCAATCCCATAGTCTTTCAATTCTGTCTCTGGGGCATACTCTAACCATGCCTGAGGATTTACCCCGCACCAACTTAAGCAATTAAAAATTTATTGAAGCACAAAAAAGTACAAAAATCATCAGTACACAGTTAAATAAAGTTTTACAGATATATAACACCCATGCGCCATCATTTTCAGATCAATCTCCTGGTACAACAGCCACCCTTTTTCTGGTGAATGAGGCAAAGTATCTGCTGATAAACACATTAAGTATTTGGGGACTTTACCAGCACCTGCCACTACCTAGATCAAGCTAAGAATGTACTCCATGAAACCTCCCTTGTACCCCATCCCAGTCAACCTCACTGAAGGTCACCACTATTCTGACTTCTTTCAGCATAGCTAGTTTCACCAGTTCTTCAACTTAATATGGTGGGATCATCTCTGATCATCTGTCAGAGAAGTTTTAAGATGTATTTTCAGTGCATTCTTCTGGGTGGGGGTGGGGAGTGCAGAAGGCCATTTTTTTGGGGGAACCTTATGGCAATAAATAAAAATTACAAAAATAAACAAGAGTTACAAAAATAGACCAGGCACGGTGGCTCACACCTGTAATCCCAGCACTTTGAGAGGCTGAGTTGGGAGGATCACTTGAGCCCAGGAGTTCAAACCCAGCCTGGGCAATATAGTGAGACCCCATCTCTAAAAAAAATAAAAATAAGTTAGCTGGGCATAGTGGCACATGCGTGTAGTCCCACCTACTTGAGAGGCTGAGGCAGGAGAATTACTTGAGCCTGGGATCCCGGTCAAGGCTGCAATGAGCTGAGATTGTGCCACTGCACTCCAGTCTGGGTGACAGAGCAAGACCTTGTCTCATTAAAAAAAAAAAAAAAAAAGGAATTAGAAAAATAGCAGATGTTAGTTAAAACTGCAACTAGAATGGAAATTAGGAAATACTGTCCTCTTTATTTATAATGTTTTAATAGCTGAGAAAAGGGGTGAGATCTCAACACCTGTGAAAAGAAGGGTAGGGGAAGGGAGTGAGATCTCAGTGCTTTTTAGGTCTTTTTGATCATTAAGCCTGTTGACAGGTCTTTAAATGCCTTATGCCGCCCCACCTTATAGAACTGGTATATTCTCAGAAGTTTCTTCTTCACTGGAGCTCTGTTCTTCTGATTTCCAAAATCCTTCATCTCTTCAGCTAAGATCTGCTCACCCTTTGCCTGGCTCTTGTGGGCCTCTCACTAGAGATGGGACCATATCCCAGGGGAGGCCCTGATGCCTGTTTAGCAGATGTGTGTCTCTTGGCCTTGCACTCATGGTAAAAGTCTGTTCTGATTATTCAGGGCACAGGCCACAGTAGAGCTGATGAAGTTAGGTGTTGCATGGCAGGCATGATGAATTATTACAGTGGTGTGATTATCTGCCACCCTCCCCCCACTTACTCTTTTTGGTTGCCTTAAACAGCGATGAGAATGGAAAGCAGGAATTATTCTCAGTGAAGGATCTCAGCTTGCGTTTTCGTGCCAATATTATTATCAATGGAAAAAGGGCTTTTGAAGAAGAGAAATGGGATGAGATTTCAATTGGTTCTTTGCATTTCCAGGTAAGTTTGGGGAAGTTCTATTATCCTTCCTCCAGGATTGTCAGTGAAGATTGACCTCAATCCCAGACCTGGATAGCTGCAGGCGGGACTCCCTCCCTGTCCTTGTCTCTTAACTACAAAATCTTGGTGGGAGGTTATGTCAGCTCAGCCTTCTGAGACACCCCATGGAATAATCCATCCTTTATTCCCCAAGAGGATGGCAGTGGTCACTTTCACACAAGCCACAGAAGGTGTGTCCCATCAGAGGGCTCGGTGCTGCCTCCATGCTGTCGTTATGTCTAGGCTTAAACTCTGGTTTTTTGTAGTGCTCGTGTCATGAGACTGTCATCCTCCTGAAACTTGTTGGACTGTGTGGCAGTCTGGAGCTTGTGGAGGGAGGCCCAGAAGCCTGGCGGTGCCTCTGCGCCCATGGCCACCCCCTCCTCCACACGCTTCACCTTTTTCTGCCTTTGCTGGTGGCTGGGAAGGAGATTGTCAGAGGCAAAGCCACCAGGATGTCCTCTCTCCCCTGCTTTGGACTCCCAAAACCTTTGTTATGGGCCTCAAAGATATGAGAAAGAGGAGAAAGGTCTTAGGCTAAAATCTGTGCTCCTCACATGATTGATAAGGCCCCATGAGATCCCATGCTGCCACTGTCTTTAAGCTCATTACCCGTTCCCTCTCTGCCTCTGTCACAGTGACCTTCTCTCTGTTCCCTAAACAGCCACCCTTCCTGCCTTAGCCCTTGCCATCCCTTCTGCTTGGCATGTTGTCCAAGTGTCTCAGGTCAGATGTCACCTTCTTGGAAAGGATGTCCCTGACCTGCCGCAGGGTGACGTTCTGCTTATTCCTGCAGTGTGTAGGAGGGTGAGACCAAGTCTGTTTTATTCCCTGCTGTACCTCTAGGTCCTTGAACGACACTGGCCCAGGGTCAGTGCTCAATCAGTAATTGTTGAGGGAAGAAATGGACAGGAGAGATAAGGAATATCTAATGCCAGAGAATGTGCTCTGTTCTTTAGTGGGGGCTGAAATTATTTTTGTAATACAGGCTGGGCATCCCTAATCCAAAAATCTGAAATCTGAAATGATCTAAAATATAAAGCTTTTTGAGCACTGACATGATATTCAAAGGATAAGACAACTGGAGCATTTTGGATTTCAGATTTTCGAATTAGGGATGCTCAACTGGTAAGTATACCAGAGATATATAATGCAAATATTCCAAAATTAAAAAAAAAAATCTCAAGATGCTTCTGGTTCCAAGCATTTTGGATAAGGAGTACTCAACCTATAGTAGTGTAATTAGCCACTGGTATAAACTGACTATAACGAGCTACCTTGTATTCAGGCTGTGCACTCAGAAGGAACACTACTCTAACATCTAGGAAAGCAGTAAACAGTCATTTGAATCTTTATTAAAGAATTTTAGAGGTCTGGGATATAGGAAATAAATTTCATGGCACAACAAAATGTCCCAATGGTGTTTTCAACTCCCTAGACTTCCTCTTACCTTGGCAGTTGCTCCCCCTTGACAAGCAGTCTATATTATCTCCTACATTCTCTCCCACAAGCCCATCTCTGGCACTAGCCTACTGCCATTTCCCTCATCCCTCCATCCTTACTTACTTTTCCCTATTTTCTATCCCTGTGTCTCTGCCATGTTTTAAAAAATGCCTACTGTTTCACATCCTGCTGGGCATAAAATAGACACTGAATATACATTATCTGATAGGTGGAGAGTGAGAGGGAGGAAGAAAGGAAGAAAAGAAAAAGAAAGAGAAAAGGGAAGAGAACTAGAACTAGACTGAGATTACTCTCAGAAACTTATCTGGCAACAGTAGCACCTGTGCCTCTCCAGATATCTGGAGACATAAATACAAGGAAGACTCTTTAAGGAACCTTCCTGAGATGACTTAGCAGGCTTTGCTTTCTTTAGGTCGCCTTTCTTAACAGACCGCAACTAGTAAAAATCAAAATATGCATGCCCTTTGACTCAATAATTTCACTTGTAGAAATCTATCCCATAGAAATGCTAACACAAGTATTAAAATAAGTATAAAAATACTTTTACCAACTTGGGCAGCATAGCAAGACTCCGTCTGTACACACACACACACAAAAGAAAAATTAGCCAGGCGTGGTGTTGTGCACCTGTGTTCTCAGCTCCTTGAGGTGGGAGGATTGCTTAAGCCCAGAAGCTCAAGCCTGTAGTGAGTCAAGATTGCCCCACTGTACTCTAGCCTGGGTCTCAGAGCAAGATCCTGTCAGTCAGTCAGTCAGTCAGTCAGTCAATCATGCCTATACACATTAGTCCAGTGCAAGCATTGAAGAGCATAAGATATGGTTAATACTGCACCTTTCTTTTCTCTTCTTTATTTTTTTTTTTTGAAACAGGGTCTTACTCTGTTGTCCAGGGTAGAGTACAGTGGTGCAATCTTGGCTCATTGCAACCTCTGCCTCCTAGGTTCAAGCAATCCTCCTGCCTCAGCCTCCTGAGTAGCTAGGACTACAGGTGTGTGCCACCACACCTGGCTAAATTTTTTATTTTTGGTAGAGACAGGGTTTCACCACGTTGGCCAGACTAGTTTAAACCTCCTGGGCTCAAGTGACCCGCTGGCCTCAGCTTCCCAGTATTGGGATTATAGGCATGGGCCACCACGCCTGGCACTACTGTACCTTTCAAGAAAGTAAATGCTTGGCTGGGCATAGTGGCTCACACGTGAAATCCCAGTGCTTTAGGAGGCCAAGGAAGGAGGATCACTTGAGCTCACGAGTTTGAGACCAGCCTGAGCAAAATAGCAAGACCTCATCTCTACTGAATAAAAAAAATTAGCCGGGCATGGTGGTACGTTCCTGTGGTCTCAGCTACTCAGGAGGCTGAGGTGGGACGATTGCTTGAGCCTGGGAAATGAAGGCTGCAGTGAGCTATGATGAAGCCACTGCCCTCCAGCCTGGGTGACAGAGTAAGACCCTGTCTCCAAAAAAAAAAAAAGCAAATGCTCAAAAGATGTTTGTTGATGATAATACTCAGTGCTGAAGCAATTACAGTGAAACTAGCACATCTCTTTTGGAAAACAAAATTTTTTTTTTTTTTTTGGAAAACAATTTTTTACTGGGCATTGTTAAGTCATAAATATTTTTTTATTCCTGTTGGCCTACACTACAAAAAAAAAACAAAAAAACAAAAAAAACAAAAAAACCGGAAAGAGAGTTATGTGAATTAGGCCTTTATTGCAAAATTATTGATCACAGGAAAGCATTAGAAACTATTCACATGGCTTCAAAGGAGAAGAACTAGGTGTTTCAACCCATGGAATGCCAGGCCATCCATTGTGAAAATTGCAAAATGCAAGGATGAGGTGGCTCTCCATGTCCTGATGTGGAAGGATGTCCTTACATATTGCAGAGTAATTGAAAAAGAATCCCAAGTGGGTTCTGAGATCCCAGCAAGTCTGTTTACACAGGTGCACATACATACACAGTTGTGTGCAGTTACATGCCACAGTCTGGGATGGTCTGGGATGGCTTGGGACAATCTGGGATGTCCTGGGATGGTCTGCAGCCACATGAGCAGCACCTGCCTCTATGGATAGGGAGAGGGGGACCATTGCTGCTGAGTGCTTTCTCTTTTAATTCTTCAAGCTTCTGTATTGTTTGACTTGCTTTTTAATGAATATATATGCGAGTAAACAAGTTTTTAAAATACTAGTTGCTAAGAATACCAGAAAAGAAACTTTAAAATGATGATGTTTTAAGAAATTGTTTTCTTTGCATTGGTGTTTGAAAACAGTGTTTGTAGCTGGGTGCTGTGGCTCATGCCTATAATCCCAGCACTTTGGGAGACTGAGATGGGCAGACCACCTGAGGTCAGGAGTTTGACACCAGCCTGACCAACATGGTGAAACTCTGTCTTTACTAAAAATGTGAAAATCAGGCAGGTGTGGTGGCTGGCGCCTGTAACCCCAGTTACTCAGGAGGCTGAGGTAGGAGAATCGCTAGAACACGGGAGGTGGAGGTTGTAGGGAACTGCCTGGGTGATAAGAGTGAAACTCTAGTCTGGGCGACAACAGTGAAACTCCATCTCAAAAATAAAAAAAAAGTAAAAGAAAATAGTGTCTGGAGAATGCCCTTTCTTCTGCTAGTTTGAGAACCTGTTCTAAGAGGGTCTTTCATTGAAGTGACAGGATTTTTACGGAAGGTGTTGCCTGTGGGGTGGCTGCTAGAGGCTGGGACTGGTATGAGCTTCAGGGCCCTGGCCTCCTTTCTGTAGGAGCTGGGCCTATGCATCAGCTGTTTTCTAGGCGAAGAGGTAAGAGGGTGCAGGAAACGAAGAGCCACACTGGCTCCTCGAGGGCACGGCTTTGTGGTGTTTCAAAAGCCTCGTTCCACTGCAGGGATCCTTGTATATAATAGTGATAGTTTCCACTCTTGAGCACGACCAAGTGCCAGGCCTGGGCTTGAGTCCCTGTATCCCTGTTATAGTTCTCACCAAATACAGCCAAGGATCTAGACAAGGAAACGAGATCTGGAGAGGACACAGGTTTGCCAAGTCCTTGGTAGAGCTCCTTTCCAGCATGTTCTGGGTGCTTATGTGGCTTGGGAATCTTGACTTTGGTACCACAGGGAGCCTATATTTCCACTGGTTTAGTACCCAGTGCCAGAATGTGAGCATCAACCTGAAAAAAAAATTAGACCTTTGTACAGTGCCAGTATCAGAGCCAATGAGGTTTATCTGAGGTGTGATTATTGCTAATTGAAAACTTTTCCCGATTAAAAACAAAAACAAGATAAATTTTAAAAAAAACACCAGAGAAAATAATCTCCTAAGGTGATGAATTTATTCAGGAGTAAGCAAAAAGGATTATAAACTAGGATGCATAGCTATGGCAAGCCACAGGTGCATCTGAAGAGGAGAGAGTAAGGGAAAGCTTTCATGGGCAAAAATAAGTTCACACAAGTTGCTTGAAAACATAATTTATTGGTTCCTGAGGCTCAAAGTCAGAATTGGCATCAGTTCATTGGTGGAGACGCTGTTACTAGGCAAATCTTCCTTCAAGAACGTCTTATCTGAACTGCAGTCCTAAAGAATGGCTAGTGATAAACCCAGTCTAGAACTATGTGCATACATGCAAGACATGGATCCTGAAAAGCATGAGATGCATGAAGGACATGGAGGAATTTCTTGTGGGATTATTTTAGAAAGTCCATGACAGTCATTATCTCAGAAATGCAAGCATGAACTCCCCGCCTTCGTGCCGTCCTGGCTCCAATTTCTTTGGGTCTGATGAGTGATTTCATCCTGGTATCTGCAACTTTCACACCAGTAACAGGAACAGGCCAAGACACATCCAGATTAGGTGAGTGTTTCTAATTTCATGCATAATTTGTCTTTGCCCATGAGTGAGCTGAGGAGAAAATGGTTATAAGAAAATCAAGTACCTTTGCACTTTTTACATGTGCAATAAAAGAAGTCTCAGTATTGCTGAGCTGCATAATTTCTTATGTTTATATTATGGGGGATTTTAAGCTCCACCAGGCAGTATGACCTGTGTTAAGAAACTGTAACAATGTGCTTTAAGTATTGTGTATGTGTGGAATGCAGGTTTGGGTACATATGGAGATAGATATATATATATATGTATTTAGATATATGCATACAGATATGTATATTAAAATATTTTTTCCTACTTATTACAGATATAAAAACATATCCCCATTTTATTTAAAGGTTTTTATAGATTCCTTTTAATACCTGCATGATATAATTTTAATGCCTGCGCCATATACATCATATATGTGTAGCATGATTTACTTAATCATTTCTCTCCACCATATGATGTTAACAAGGTTTTCCTATTATGAATAATGTGAGGATAAATCTTTGTACATGACTGTGGTTGGGCTTCTGATTCCTTTCTTAGGTTGGATTCCTAGACATGAAGTTGCTGGGTCAGAGGGCATTGACACATGAAAGTTCTCTCTGATGACCTTCTCACAGGGGCCAGCACTGGCTCTGCGACCTCCTCTTCCTCCTCCTCCTCCTCCTCTTCTTCTTTCTTCTTTCTTCTTCTTTCTTGCTCTGTTGCCCAGGCTGGAATGCAGTGGCGTAATCTTGGTTCACTGCTACCTCCGCCTCCCGGGTTCAAGTGATTCTCCTTCCTCAGCCTCCTGAGTAGCTGGGATTACAGGTATGCATCACCACTCTGGGTAATTTTTGTATTTTTAGTAGGGACAGTGTTATGCCATGTTGGCCAGGCTTGTCCTAAACTCCTGGCCTCAAGTGATCGGTCTGCCTCCGCCTCTTGAAGTGTTGGGATTACAGGTGTGAGCCACTGTGCCCGGCTTCCTGTGACTTTTCTCTTTTTCCAATTTGTCTTCTCAGTCACTGAGTGTTTTTCTTCCTCAGATCCATTGTTCAACATTTCCTGAGAACGCTCAAGATTCTCAGTCCCTCTTTTCTTTCTCTGCAAAGCCCTTAAGCAGTGGTCTTTTAGCTGACAAACAAAGGCAGATGCTTCCCCAGCAGAGATGGTGAACAGGTGCTGCGTTCTGGCTCTCCGTAATTAGGGGACTGGGCATTTCTGTGCGCTTCCTGCCTCTGAGGTGCAAGGCTCTGGTCACTTTTGTGGCAATGCTGTGTTTTCCTTCTCACCTGCCAGGTTGTGGGGCCTTGTCACAGATGCCAGATGATTTGCATCGACCAGCAAACTGGGCAACGAAACCAGCACGTTTTCCAAAAACTTTCTGAGAGTCGTGAAACAAAGGTAAGCGTGATTGCAAAATATGACACCTGGTTTCCAATCCTCATGTTATGAACACCAGAACTATGTTCATAATAGTGCAGAGTTATTTTTTTAAATGCGGGATTTGCTGCCCACCCAAAGCTGTTGGGCTGCCATTAACCTATCCTTGTTTGTAGTTTCATTTTATTTTTCCTTTCCATCCAAGTTCTCACTTATTTTTTATTTTATTACATGTGTTTTTATTCTTTCCAATCTTGTTGAAGAGATATGGAGTACAAAAACAAAAACAAAAACAAAAAAACACCAAGTAAAGTAATTCTATTGTCTTGATCATTAGTTTCTTTACCACAGAGAGCTCATGAAGAGTAAAGTGCCTTACTGTGAATAGGGTAGCTGCATAGAATGAGTCAGTACATTTCATTAAACTGGAAATGCATTCATTAAGCCTGGAAATTCATTTTCTTGAGGGTTAAAACAACAAAGTGTTATGCATTCCAGATTATAAAAACTGAACTTCCAATGTGTTGATTCTTTAGAAAGATTTATTTTCAGGGTTATACTTTCTGTTAGGACTTTTTGTTTACAAAGAATTCCAGGAAGCCAAGTAAAGCAGTCAGGCTACATAGAGCGATTCTTGAAAATTAACAGAAATAATGCAAACACTGTATCTACTTCCAATAATAAGCTGGCAAGTTAATTCATGGTAAAATGTGTTACATTGTTTCCTGTGTTTCTTCAAAGCCAGGGTTTTGTTTCACAGTATAGAGATTTGATTTATGTAAGTTTTCTTACCAATATGGGATAGAAATGGCCTGCAGAGTAGTGCATTTGACTGTTACAGCAGCATGTCTGTCAATGCAGGCTGTGTCTTCTGGGTGGGTACCTTGAGCCTGCACCATGCAGGTTGCCAGGAGAAGAAAGAAGGAGGCACAAATATAATACTAAGGTCCATGAAAATAGTGTTTCTTACCATCACTGCAGTTTTCATGTGCATGAACCTTTTATTTTTAAATTTTGGAATAATCTTAGATTTACGGAACAGTTGCAGTGAGAGTGCAGAGGCCGCACCCTTCACCCACATTTGCACAAGTCATAAGGAATTGCCCAATAGCCTAGCCTGGGGCCTGGAACATGAGGGTGTCCAACAGATGTTATCACAGGAACTAACAGATCGGAGAGCACGTCAGGTCCTCCAAAGGGTCCTGAGTGGCTCACTTGCATTGATGGTTAACACTGAGCAGACTTACCTACTCTTCATTTTGGACCTTCCATCCTTATTCAGGAGAATTTGATAAAATGAACTCATATCATTCTTTCTCAAGGAAAATGCAGAGTTTTGCCACTGTCTTCCCAAAAGCCTTTTATATCAGGCAGCAAACAGGAAATGGGCCTGGTGGTGGTCACGAGCTGAGAGTAGGAAGAAGGTCCTTCTGCAGGAAGTTCTGGGCATGTGGGACAGAGATGTGGCCAGCAAGAAAGAGGTGTGGGGCGACCATAGGGAAAGGACACCTTAGGATGAGAATCTTTGGGGTCTCAAGTTAGGATTCTTTTAATGTCCCACTGCATTCTACTATGTAACAGATAAGACTTATCAAGTCTCAGTATATGTCTTTAAAGATCTGACTTGATTTTAATTGAACATTAATATTGACAAAGTTATTTTAACTGCTGAAATAATCTAGCCTCTTTTGTTGTTGTTGCTGTTTTGTTCGCAGGTGAACTTTGGCATGTACCTGATGCATACATCATTGGATTTATCCTCTCCATGTTTCCTGTCTGTAGGATCTCAGGTGCTCCCTGTGTTGAAAGAGAATGTGGAAGGTCATGATTTACCTGCATCGGAGAAACACCAGGATGTTACCTCCTAAAAAAAAAAAATTAGCACACATTAAAGCTTCTCTTTTACAGTGATCTCTATTATTGTTAAGATCTGCAACTTGGTTCAGTAGAACTTGATGTTTTGAATAAGGAGAGCTCTTTCTTTAGAGGCAGGGAATGCTCTCACCTGCTTCCTTCTGCCTTTGACTTCTCACCCTGCACATTTGCACTGGCTCTGCTCAGGAGAACAGTTCTGAGGCCTTGGGAATGAATGCTGCACCCACGTCCGGTGAGGCTCCCATAGGTATTTAAAGTATAATCAGATGAAATTTTTAATGAAGTTCACTGGGAAGATTGAACTTACTCCAGGTCCCTATTTTGCCATTTTCTCACATTGTTACTTTGTCTTTAGAGAGCATCTTTGGATCTCTCCAACCCCTTTGTAGTGAGGAAGGGATTCTATGCCCAGTGATCCTGGGTATGAGAAGGTGCTCCTCTCCTCCTCCTCCTCCCACACATGATGGTGTGGGTTTGTTCTCACACCAGGGCCCAGAGGGTGACTTGTGACCACATTCCTTGGGGGGAGTTTCTACTAGGATATTTATATTCTGAGCAAAGGTGCAGACCCGCAATTCCTTTCCTCTTGCTTCCCAACCCTGGCCTCCATCCTTGCCCCCCACTGAGTTGATGCACTGAGGATGGCTTGTGAGCCTGAAGTTACACTCAGTGATGGCTGTGCTTATGCAGGTAGTCGTCCTCCCCTCTATAAGCCCACAGGGTGGTGTTGGTCCATCCACCTGAGAGCTTCCAAATCCCATCGAGGGAGGAACTTTGGCATTCAGGAATCCTGTCTGTATCATCTTTGACCACTGCTCCTGCAGCCTCCAGATGAAAATGTCCAGTGAGGAAAGCTCATCTCTAATGAAGTTACCCATCCCACCGAGTTTCTAAGAAGTTTCTCCCTGTGCTGAGCTTGCGTGTGCCTTATGTGCTTCCCCATGACTTCCAGCCTGAGGTCCTTACCCTGTCCTCTGGAGCAATGCAGAGTGAGTATATCCACTCCACATCCATTCTGCTGGCGTCCTTCTGAAGCCTGCTGTCCATGTGTGAACCCAGTCCCTTCATCATCTTCCACCTGGATAGTTGTATTTTTCCAGTCACTTCTCCCCCAAATGCCTGCCCACTATGACCCACTGCATCTTCTGAAAGCCTGTGCCACCCCATCTCTCCTGCTGTTCAGCTGGAAAGCAGGCTCAGGCTTCCTTAACTTATCTGTTCAGAGCCTGTGGGATTCAGGGTCAGTTTGTTTCATTATCACATTTGTAGAACTTTGTGTTGTTCCCAGCACGAGGTGGGATTTGAAAGATGAGGTGTACTCTGTTTGCAAGGATTGTTGAGATGGAGCCTAATGATTGCACACACATGTGCTGTGAAGAGTTAAGGGTAAAAAGTACAACTCTGACTCAGTGGTTCCTGAGATCAGTGAAAGAAGAGGCAAATGAAGTTAAGTGGGGGTGGGGTGGGGTTTATTGTTTTGAACTGTTTATTAAAAACACAACCTCTTCGAAGACTCAGCACTGCCGCATCATGCAAGTGGGCTTGTCCTCATCAGCTAACTGATAGGAGAACAATGCCCTAAAGTAATGGATTTATCCACCTGCTCAGGCCAGTTTCATGCAGGGGAAACTTCCCAGATGGCACATTGCCTCATTTCCAAAACCTTCTGCTGACACATGCATCACATTAATTACGACGGAAAACAAGTAAGAAGACATGTTCTACAAAAATTAGGTCACTTGTCCAGGTGCGGTGGCTCATGCCTGTAATCCCAGCACTTTGGGAGGCTGAGGTGGGTAGATCTCAAGGTCAGGAGATCGAGACCATCCTGGCTAACACGGTGAAACCCTGTCTCTACTAAAATACAAAAAAATTAGCCAGGCGTGGTGGCACGCGCCTGTAGTCCCAGCTACTTGGGAGGCTGAGGCAGGGGAATCGCTTGAACCCAGGAGGCAGAGGTTGCAGTGAACAGAGATTGTGTCACTGCACACCTGCCTGACAACAGAGCAAGACCCTGTCTCAAAAAAAAAAAAAAAGGTCACTTTTGTCACCAAGAATATTTTTTTCTTATCCACATCTATGTCACCTTTTGCGGCAGATACTTTCATGGCTGATTTCAGGCTTTTTGTTTTTTTGAGACAGGGTCTTGCTCTGTTGCTCTGTCACCCAGGTTGGAGTACAGTGGCATGATCACAGATCACTGCAGCCTTGACCTCTTGGGCTCCAGTGATCTTCCTGCCTCAGCCTCCCAAGTAGCTGGGACTACAGGCACACACCACCACATCCAGCTAATTTTTTTTTTTTTTGGTAGAGATGGCGTCTCACTTTGTTGCCCAGGCTAGTTTTGAATTCCTGGGCTCAAGCCATCCTCCCGCCTCAGCCTCCCAAAGTTCTGGGATTACAAATGTGAGCCACTGTGCCCAGCTTTTGATTTTGGACATTGTAATGCAGATCCTCTCCTTTACAACACTATTATTTGGTTATCTACTTGTAATTACTGATTTCACATTGGTCTGTTTTCACTAGATTGTAAGCTGCATGGGGACAAGCCCTGTGCCAGCATGTCTCTAGTGTCGGCAGACAATACTCGAAATCTGTTGACAGATGGATTTTATTTAAAGCTGGCCTTTTTTTTTTTTAACATTGATTGATTGAATATTAAATGTATGCATTTTATTAATTTAAAATTAATTTTAAATGCATTTTGTCTTTAGCGTCTAATTTCAAAATTTCTTGTATGAAGTTTCAGCTAAAAATGTACTTTGTGTATTCTGTAGAGTAGCTTCATATTCAGAGTTTATGAATATTTATGATTTTATGTCCACTCCTTGGCTCTTATCTCCTGGAGTTCAGCCTTATGTGCTTCTCAAAGTGTATAAAAAAATCAAAGACAGTGTCATGTCCCTTGAATTTAATTCTATCACCAAACCTCCAGGAGTCACAAAAAGTCCGTTTTTAAAAAAAACATGTGGTGAGAACAGACAACAACTTGTCTTTCTGGGCATTCTTTAGCCAGAACAGAGGTTTTCTTTCGCATAGTTTGGTGAGCATCACGAATCCTTTAAGGAGGGCGGCAGTGCTGACTTCTCCCCATTGAGAGTCAGCCTCGTCCCCTCCTCAGCCTTGTGGTTGGAGAAGGACAGACAGTGATTATTTTCTCATGTTGAAAGATGTCCGCTTCTCCTTCTCTTTCAGTGAAAAGTTGCTTTTTTAATTCAATATATACTGAACAGATTAGAGTTTCAGAAACAAAAGAAACAGAACCGACATTTATAGATCTCACTATAGAGGCATCACTAATTGGGGAAAGACAGACTAGATAATAGTCAGATGTGATATAGTATGTTTAAGCTACAGGATGGCAGGTGCATGAGTTTTGGTTGTATTATTCTTTATTTTTTTGTATGACTTATGATATTCATGATAATTCAAAAGTTTTGGAATGATTTATCTCCATTTTCTTTTCTTTGTTTAAAAAGCAAACATAGGCCAGGTGTGGTGGCTCATGCTTGTAATCCCAGGACTTTTGGAGGCCAAGGTAGGTGGATCACTTGAGGTCAGGAGTTCGAGACCAGCCTTGCCAACATGGTGAAACCCCATCTCTACTAAAAATACAAAAATTAATCAGGCATGGTGATGGCGCTAGTAATCCCAGCTACTCAAGAGGCTGAGGCAGGAGAATTACTTGAACCTGGGAGGTGGAGGTAGAAGTAAATGGAGATCCTGCCACTGCACAGTAGCCTGGGTGACGGAGTGAGACTCCATCTCAAAAAAATAAATAAAACTTTTAAAAAAATGAAATAAAAATTAAGAGCAAACATTGAGCAAGAAAAGGTGCCAGTCTGCTGAGGTATCTCTGTCCTTGTAACTAAGCCAAAGGCAGGTGGATGAGAGAAGGGAATTGCACTTAGGCTGAAAGATTCGTTATGTTGGTAGCAGGTGGTGTTGTCTGGAACTTATGAATTGCATTTTCCTTTTAGCTTTTGCAGAAAGCAAGCTATTTTTTTCTCTTATTACAGCTACTATATTTTGAGTTATTCTCACCTTTATTCCATTTTTTTAATATGGGCCTGCAAAAGTATATCTAGTACTATAACAATATATTTTTTCCTCTAAATTTTTATTTTTTAATTGTTGTGGGTATGTAGTAGGTTTATATATTATTGGGAGTATAACAACACCTTAATAGGGAGAAACAACATTTGAGTGGAGGGAAAATATGTATACAATACACAGAGTGGGGTCACGTGATACCATTCTAGGCATTTTGTCAGAGGTGGACCTAAAATTTGAATCTGAGCATGCTGGTATCTTCAAAAGGGGGAAACGTACAGCCACCAAATTCACAATTTCCAGATGATTAAAGCAAACATGTTTGCTCAGGGCAAGTGGTGCTCAGGCTTGAGAGAAAGTTCTCTTCATAAAGAGAATACTATAAAACTTCCATTCCTGGGGCGGCCTTAGCACCTGCCTGGTGGGAGCAGCCAGCCAGCCTCCCCAGCCAGCTCGCTGAGAATGGGTGGGCCAGCCCAGTGGCGCCATGATCCTCCTACCATGTAACTCCCACAGTAACTAGCTGCCCTACACCAGCTGCTCTACACCAGCTGCTCTACAGCCAGGACCACGGCTGCCTTGCTTGCGGGATGGAAAATGGATTCTGAGTCTATAACACCAATCCATTAAAAGAAAAAGAGAAACAAAAATTTCTAGGAGGAAGAGTTGGTCATAATGAAATGTTATTTTGCTGCAACTATTTAGCTTTAGTTGTTGGTGGAAAAAAGCCAAAATACCTTCCCAACAAAGTGATGATCTGAGATGACTGAAAAAGGAAACTGTTAATGAAATAGAATTTGCTACAGAAATCAAGGCAGTTAAATTGCAGCAAGATAGAATTTGTGGTTGTTTTGGACTCCATGATTAAGGTGTTCACACTCACACAGAACCCCCATCAGTTGTACATCTTTGAAACCTCCTGTAACCCTAAAGGCTGCTGTGTCCTGTGTCCTAATAGCAACAACTCTCTTCTGGCCTTGCCAGGCAGGCACACAGGCCATGTGCGGCTCGTGGAGCAGGCCAGCACAGAGAAGCCACCTGTGGACATTCCTGCTCCCGAGGGCATCCTGAGCTGCATCACACTTAACCTGCAGGGAAAAGAATTGCAACCACACCCGAAAAGGGGACGCTTATAAGAATATTTGATACTTCATCAGGACATTTAACCCAGGAGCTATGAAGAGGATCTCAAGCAGCTAATGTTTTCTGCATTAGCTTCAATCAAGATGTGTCCTTCATTTGCATATCCAGTGACCACAGTACAGTGTACATTTTTGCAGCTGAGGACCCAGAAAGGAATGAACAGTCCAACTTGGTATCAGCTAGTTTCCTTCCAAAATCCTTTAGTTCCAAAGGGGTTTCTCCAAGTTTCAGGTTCCCTTGGGCTCTCCATGCATTTGGGCCCTTGGAGTAGAGCCAAATGCAGTCACTGTGATTTGTGCAGACAGTGGCTACTACAAATTCCTATTCAACCCTAGAAGGGAATGCATCCCAGACATCTATGCACAGTTTCTAGAAATGATCTATGACAAGCTGTGATTCCTCAACCATGAGTGCAACAGCACCCAACACTCATTGTCCCTGAGGCCCCTGGGGTTGGTGCCAGTGCCCCATGGGACTCTTGGATCATGGGCTGGCGGGGCTGCCCAGTGACCTTGGTCTGAAACCATACGTGGTTGTCTGCTTTCCTAAGAAGGACTTCCATTTTTGGTATTAAAGAGAGAATCTTCATCAAAGCACTGCAGACACTCAGTGGCTCTGACCAGACCATGCTGACTGCTTGGCTGTCCCCGTTAGTTCAACTGGGACTGACAGGGCCTGCATACAAACCTGGGGACTGGGTCGAGAGGATGAACAAATTCAAGTTTGTTTTTGCAACAGACTCCGTTTTTACTGAGTCTACAGTGGGGAAATGAACAAGTGCGTAAATGTTAGTTCTTGCATTATAAGCAGATCACTTGAGGTCAGCAGTTTAAGACCAGCCTGGCCAACATGGTGAAACCCTGTTTCTACTAAAATACAAAAGTTAGCCAGGTGTGGTGGCGGGCACCTGTAATCCCAGCTACTAAGGAGGCTGATGCAGGAGAATAGCTTGAATGCGGGAGGCAGAGGTTGCAGTGAGCCGAGATCGTGCCACCCAGCCTGGGCAACAGAGTGAGACTCCGTCTCAAACAAACAAACAAACAAACAAACAAACAAACAAACATAAAACAAATGTTGAAATGAAGAAATTAAATAAGTAATTAAAGACATAAGAAAAGAACATGATGTTAGGCAAGTTGACAAAGTATCAAAGCTAACATGAAATAAAACATTAATGACTGAATTTCAACACTCGGACTGGGAGCTTCAGTTGAGACACATCTGAAGAGGGATCTGGAAAACAGATCTAACGAGGATGTCCAGAAGGCATGGAGGCGACAAAGAAAGGGAATGAAAAGCGGGAGACTCGACCAGGACTAACTGTTCAAATCAATCCTGGAGGGAGAAAATAGAGAAAACAGGGCAAAGATAACATTCGAATTTTTAAGAATTAAGGAAAATCATGAATTCTTAACTTTAGGAAACACAGTCCTGAGCACGATACATAAAAATAAATCCATAATGGGCACAGTGTAATGCAACCATAGAAACCCAAAAGACAAAGATAGAATCTGAAGTCGCAGACACAGCAAAGAGATAAATTCCTACAAAGCAACAATAGACTAGAAGACAGAACATTGACTCTGTCCAAAGTGCTGAGAGAAAAATCCCAGTCCTAGGGTTTTCTGCTCAGTGAAGCTAAGCTATCAATCAGACAAGAACAAGGGGAAAATACATATTTTCTTTTCTTTTCTTTCTTTCTTCTTTCTTTCTTTCTTCCTTTCTTTCTTTCTTCTCTCTCTCTCTCTCTCTTTCTTTCTTTCTTTCTTTCTTTCTTATTCTTTCTTTTTTTGAGGGAGAGAGGTTCTCACTCTGTCACTCAGGCTGGAGTGCAGTGGTGTGATCTCAGCTCACTGAAACCTCCACCTCCAGGGTTCAAGCAATTCTTCCACCTCAGCCTCCCAAGGTAGCTGGGTTTACAGGCGTGCACCAAGACTCCTGTATATTTTGGTAGAGATGGGGTTTCACCATGTTGGCCAGGCCAGTCTTGAACTCCTGACCTCAAGTGATCTGCCTGCCTCCGCCTCCCAAAGTGCTGGGATTACAGGCATGAGCCACCGAACCAGGCCAAGACTCTCAAAAACTGAGATAGTTTACCCAAAATAGATCTTCTCTGAAAGAACTTCTAAAGTTTGTAATTCAGGGAGAAGAAAGTTGAACTTAGAATCAAGGACTGATAAGGAAAGAGAAATAATGAGTAAAGAAATAGATAGAAGAGTAATTGTAAAAATACAGAATGATAGTAACACTAATGACTAATTGAAGAGTAAAGAAAAAGAATCAAATTATCAAAAAGTAATGTTTTGTCATTGGTCATGCTAAAGAATTTTAAAGTTCTTAGAAGGAGGGTGAGAGTAATATAGCAGCAGTAACAATAACTACAATTAATTTAAAAGCCTACTCTATGCATGGCATGGTCTTAAGCCTTTTTACGTAATTAACTCATTCCCCAGAACAGCCCTGTGAGTTTGATATTATTATCATCACTATTTTACCCAAGGGGAAAACTGGCCCTCAGGAGGCCAAAAGTGACTTCCCAAGGGACACAGTGGGGTGTGGCTGAGTTGTGATTCAAACTGGCACAGTCAGGTTCTGAGCAGGTCTTCCTAACCATGGCAATGTTAAATTGATATTTGTTAAGAAGTGGGTCAGCATTTTATGAGAAGCATTAAAAGAACAGAAACAGAGTTTATAGTTTCTAAATCAATTGAGCAAAAATGGAATTAAAAATACTTGATCCTGTTGGGCATGGTGGCTCATGCCTGTAATCCCAGCACTTTGGGAGGCGGAGGCAGGCAGATCACTTGAGGTCAGGAGTTCAAGACTGGCCTGGCCAAACATGGTGAAACCCCGTCTCTACTAAAAATACAAAATTAGCCAGGCATGGTGGCGCATGCCTGTAATCCCAGCTACTAGGGAGGCTGAGGCAGGAGATTCGCTTGAACCTGGGAGGTGGAGGTTGTGGTGAGCCGAGATTGTGCCATTGCACTGCAGCCTGGGCAACAAGAGCAAAACTCCATCTCAAAAAAAACAAAAAACAAAAAACAACAACAAAAAAACTTGATCCTGTCAAAAGAAGACAGGAAGAGAAAAAATCATAGAAAGCACAGTAAATAAAAATAATCATATGGAAGATATAAATCCAAGTATATTAGTAATATCAACAAATGTAAGCAACTAATGGTATGTTTTGACCCCTCAAAGCATTATGGTTAAATTGAATATAAAAAAATCCATATGCTGCAGAAAGGAGACAAACCAAGGAAGCAAAAAAGATGAAAGTAAAAGAATGGAAAAAGATGTTCCAGGCAAATACTAATCAAAAGAAAGCTGGTATAGGTACATTAGAACCAATGATATTTTAATTATTACCTGTTTAATATTTGACTTTAAGGCAAAAATCACGTTTAGGGATAAAGTCACCACATAATGATAAAGGGTTAAATTCTCTAGGAACACACAACAGTTTAAACCAATAGGAACATAATACTAGAGTCTTAAGACCCATGCAACAATGAAACCAAACATGACTGAATTATAAGAAGAAATTGAGAAATCCACAATTATGATGGGAAAGTTCTCTCCGTGAACAATAAATAAATCAGACAAAATTTAGTAAGGCCATGATACAGCTGAAGAACACAAGTGGTAAAGGAATTTTCATGTAGTGAATACACATAAATTCCTTAACCAAACAGTGAGCAAATATGTATTTTTACGTGGAATATTTGTGAAAATTGACCATGCGTTACCTAGACCTAAGGCAAATTTCAAAGAATAGGTATCATACAGACCACATTCTCTGACTACAACAAAATCAAATTATAAATCAAAAATAACTAGGATACATATATAAAATATTTTAAAAACACTTTTGAATATCTCATAAGTGAAAGAAAATCATAGAAGTTAGAAAACATTTAGGATATACCAATATTAACATATCATACATAAACATTTGCAAATTAAGCTAAAATAATACAAAGAACAAGTGTTATATCCTAAAATACTTATATAAGGAGAAACCTAAAAACTTCATCTTAAAAAGTTAGAGAAATTATAGCAAAATAAATTCTGAGAAAATGGAAGAAGAAACTAACAGAAAACAAATTAATGAAACATAGAACAAAAGGGCAGTAAATGTAATTTAAAATCCTAAAAAATACTACAAACCTCTGGCAAGAAAAAGCACAAACATTATTAGGACTAAAAAAGGAAACATATAACAAATTCAGCCTAAATTTTTAAAAATTGTAAGAAAGACTTCTAAATTTTCATGTTCTTCAAAACAAACTCTCAAGAGACATAAAGCAAAATGGGAAGAACATTCTAATCCAACTGGAAACTAAGGTTAAAAAAATAATAGGAAGAGCTAAGAAGAGAAATAAACAATTCTATAATCACAAGAGGGAAATTTGAATACATCTTTTTCAGTTATCAACAGAAACAGCCTTCAAAAAATTAGTAAAACTATAAAAGATTTGAGCAATGTGTTTAACAAATGTGGCTTAGTAAACATATACAGAATGCTGAAGTATGGTATTGTTGTTACCATTCTGATAAAAATGTTTAGTATAGCCAAGTTGCTCTTGATGGATCACACATTGCTGTACTGCTAGCAGTTACACATGGCTCTATGTACAAATCTTCAAAGGTTGGATCACACTTGAGGACAAAATAGGACTGAATGAAGTGGATAGCAAATGCTGACTTGCCCCTGACACCTCTTTCAATCTCTTATCCATGTCCTTGGAATGTTGCTTAGCCCACACTAGCCCACAGAACTTCAATTCCTAGGTCCAGCTCCAGATGTGTGCCTGGCAGGCTGATAGAGAGTAATCAGGTGAACCTCCAAAAGAGCGAGTTCACTTAGGGGTACCACTGCACCTGAGGCTGGTCAGGGTTCTCTGAGGGATAGAGATATGTGGTATCTGACTGGAACATATGGTGGTACCTAGTGAGGGGCTCTCTCCTCAGCACCTGCTCCCTCTTAATATCTTTGGATTTAATTTACTGCCGTTGTTGTTGTTGTTTTACTAACTTTTGGAATGAATGCTTAATTAATTTATTCTCATTTTTCCTAATATATTCTTACAAGGCTATACATTTTCTTTTAAGTAGTATTTTGGCTTGATCTCACAGATTTTGATACATAGTATTTTTGTTACCATTCTGATAAAAATGTTTTCTAATATTCCATTGTGATTTTGTCTTTTATACACAGGTTATTTAAAAGTGTGTTTTTATTCATTTCCAAACATATGGGGTTTCTCTAGGTACTTTTTGGTTATTTCTAGTTTAGTGGCATTATAGTCAGAATACGCACTTTGTATGATTTCAATTGTTGAAATTTGTTGAAACTTGCTTTATGGCCCTGTCCAAAAAAATGGTTCATGGTTTATGGTCATCATAAAAACGGTCAATTTTTTTTTTTTTTTGAGAAAGCGTCTCTCTTTGTCGCCCAGGCTGGAGTGTGGTGGCGCTGTCTCCGCTCACTGCAAGCTCCACCTCCGGGTTCACGAAAAATGGTCAATTTTTAGAGATACTCTGTGTGCTTGAAAAGAATGTGTATTGTGTAGATATGTTTGCTTTCTTCCTGATTTTAGGAATACGGCTTTCAATCTTTCACCATTTTGTATGATTTAGCTATAAGGTTTTTGTAGGTGCATTTTATGAGGTTGAGAAAGTTGCCTTCTTATTCCTAGGCTGCTGATAACTTTTATTATGGATGGATTTGAATTTTGTTAGATGGTTTTACTGTATCAATTGATATGATCATGTGATTTTTCTTCTGTGGTTATTATGGTGGACTGTATTGATTGGTTTCCAAATATTGAAATAGTCTTGCTAGTCCTGGATAAACTCCATTGATCCTGATATTTTATTTTTTAAATATATTCCTGTGTTTGATTGCCAATATTTTGTTGAGGATCTAAGCTCATGAGGGATACTGGTCTGTAATTTTCTTTTCTTGCACTGTCTTTGTCTGGTTGCTAAAATCTCTAAATGCAATGTGTATTTGTCTTATTAGTACTTTACTTTCTGCCGCATCAGTTTTTGCTTCATGTGTTTTGGAGCTATGTTATTTGGTGCATTTACCCCTAAGATTGCTATGGCTTCTTGATAAACTTATTCCTTTATTGATGTGTAATATTCTTTGTCCTTAGAAATTTTCTTTGCTCTTCAGTCCAATTTAATATTCATATAGTCATTTCTGAGGATTATGAGCTCCTCTCACTTATGAACATAAATTCAGAAATTCTTTAAGAAGTAGCAAACTTACTTCAGTAATATCTGCAAAGATTATGTTGTATTAATTTCAAGGATGCCAAGGTTTAATTTTAGAAAACAAGAGATTAAAGGAGCAAATCAAATTGTCTCAGTAAATGAAGAGAACAATTTTGATAGAAATTCAACATTAACTTGTAATTAAACACATCTTTTAGCAAGTAGAAGAAATATTAGTGTAAATAATACTCACTGTTCTAACAAGCAAAGCAAAAATCTCCATGGCTTACTGGTGGTAGTGATGGAGGCAGTGAGCATGGTGGTACCATCTGTGGTGCGATGCCTGGCAGAGCCTATAGTGGTGTCTACCTTGGAGTAGCTATGCAATCTCCGAAGCTGATTCTTTGGCTCTCTGGGGAGTCTACAAGCTACACAATGTCCTTTATTACACATATTTTCTGCTTAGTTTTGTGAGAATTAGTTTCTATTGTTTCCAACTAAGAATTCTGACTGATAGAAAATGTGGTGCCTGATGTGTAGCACATCAGTGAATAGTAAGGACCCAAATGTTTCAAATTGGAAGGTTGATAACCTTTATTATATTGTGGCAAAATATTTACCAAACTGTTGCCTGTTGTCTTTTGAGACATTGGCCATATGCCAACCATATGGCATATGTTAGAAGAAATACAGAAAAAAAATCACAGCACTGGGGCTCGTTTTTGCAGAGTTCAGCAAAGTTCTAAAGAAGAGAAATAAACTCAGGCTCGGGCTAGGAGGGGACTACATCAAAATCATGGCCATCACATAATTAGTTAAGAACTCTTAAATAATTAAGGTACACCTTTGGGCTTCTAGAAAATTTTTAATGTGTAGTACCATAAAAGCCCGATGTGCTCAATTCTTGTCAATAATTCCTCATTAGATTTGTTGTGTGAATAAATAGAATGGACAAAAATAAAAACCTTCCATTTATTTTTGAAAGATCTGTATTAGCAAAAGCACCACCAGTCTGGACTAAAGGGGACTGATTATTCAAGATTTAAAAAAACTTCTAAGCTTCTGACTTCATATGAAAAGAGAGAAAAAAGATAAGGCTATTCAGCCACCAAAAAGTGCACATTCTCAAAAGTGCCCTTTTCAGAAGGGCACTTTAGAAGGACATAACTCAAGGAGTGTTATGGAGAAGAAAAGACCTTTCAGAGGATGGATCTAAGAGTCACCGAGAGCAATGAACTGATGCAGAAATATAAGCTTATTGTGGGAAAAGTAAAAATAGAGATGAGCAAAAAGAAATAACCTCTCATCCTACCACCCTATCAGAGACGCATTTAACCCTGAATGCTTTGGTGAATAGGATTCCAGACTTTCCCCTGTGCCACCAATAACTCGTGCCCTTCTGTGTAGCTTCTGTTAATGCTCCTGTGACTCTGTTCTTTGCAGTGAGCCACATGTGGTGGCTCTCCAGGATTCTTGAAAACAACTCAGCCCTGGGCTTTCTGAGCAGCTTATTGGGAGTTTAGAACACCTTTTATCGTCCCTTTGAGATCTTGGCTGGATGCCACCCTTGGCTCCTCTCGGCTCACTACCCTCCTCTCCTGGCCTTCTTCACCAGCTCTGGTTAATGAAACTTGATGGATCATAGTGCCGAGCACTGTGCTTGGTGCTGGGGGCACAAAGATGCATTTTACATAGTCCCTGCTCTTAAGGAGCTGACTGAGGATCTAGTGGGTAGAACCAATGTATAAGCAGAAACCACTAAAATAATCTAGTCACTAATGTCAACATTGTTCCCATGAGGGAAGCATTTAAAAATGGTTTCTCACACAGAGTTTTGTCCTCAATTTAAGAAAAAACTTATAAATCCTGTTAAAACATGGCTTCAGCTAAGAAGGCCCAATGAATTTTAAATGTTTATTTAACATTTAAAGCAGCAGATTTATGAGAAATCTATTCCAAATGTTGAATTTATGGTAGTTGTACCCTTTCTACATGTTTTGCTTATAGCTCAAATTAGTCTTTTTAAAAAACACAGTTGCTTAATGATGCTGAATTAATCATTCACTCAGCAATAATTAGTTTTTACCAGTGGAAGCACGATTACTTTTCTTATAAAACATGGAGGAAAACAACTCATTTAGTGACTTAGTGGCAGAGTAGTATGTTGGAATTTTGACTGCAGTAACTGAAGATGAGTAGGGTTATTGAGATCATACTTTTTTGCACGTTAAAATCTATTTCTTATTAATTTATTAATACAAATAACACTTGTTTTCTACTTGTGAATGCATATAGAGCCACTCACTTTTATTTTATTTAATTCTCACAAAAACTCTAAGGGTGGCTGGGCACGGACGCTCATGCCTGTAATCCCCGTAATCCCAGCACTTTGGGAGACCAAGGCAGGCGGATCACGAGGTCTGGAGATCGAGACCATCCTGCCTAACATGGTGAAACCTCATAACCTCATCTCCACTAAAAATACAGGAAAAAAAAAAAGTATCCAGGCGCGGTGGCAGGCGCCTGTAGTCCCAGCTACTCAGGAGGCTGAGGCGGGCGAATGGCATGAACCTGGGAGGCGGAGCTTGCAGGGAGCCGAGATCGCGCGGTGTCGAGCCTGGGTGACAGAGCGAGGAGACTCTGTCTCAATCAAAAAAAAAAAAAAACCCTAAGGGTAGGTATTTATATCTACATTTTTCAAATGAGGAAACTGAGGCTTAGAGGGATTAAAAGACCCAATCAAGATCAGAGGACTTATATAGAGCAAGGAGAAGATTTGAACCTAGGTCTGCCTCTTCACCATTGTGATAAACTGCTGAATAATGGTCATTGTGAGCACCATTGTAAGCACTTCACAGGTATTAAATTACTTAATCCTCTTTAAAAAGTTTATGAGAAATCTATGACTATTACCACCTCTATTTTAGAAATGAGGGAACAGAGGCACAGAGAGAGTAAGTCAGTTGTCCTAGGTCCCTGAACTAGTAAGTAGTGGGGCTAGGTTTTGAACCCAGGCGTCTAACTCAAGCATCCATTTTCTGCTTGTCTCACTCAAGGAAAGCCATTATTGTTTATTAAAGAAACTGCTTTTTGATACACATAAAATATTAAAAAAATAAGCATTAGCAAGTGATTTGTTCATGAGCTGTGATGGCCACTGTGCGCTTCCCATTGCACTGGATGGTGATTTGAGAAAAGAAAAGACCACAGTTCTTTTTTATAAAGCAGCATCTCACTCTGTCACCCAGGCTGGAGTGCAGTGGTATGATCATAGCTCACTGTAACCTCACACTCCTGGCTCAAGTCATCCTCCCGCCCTAGCCTCCCAAAACACTGGGATTACAGGCTTAAGGCATGGGCATGGTCCCACAGTTCTTGTGTTCAGTGAGCTAGATGGCTCTTATCAGATGATCACAAGGACAATGGTGCTTTCATGGAGGTTCAGGAGCTAGGTGCACATCTAGCAGGGAGCAGGCTGGCCTGCAAGATTGAAAGCGAAGTCCCACAGATGATCAGAGCAGTGCCATCTCCTTGGGATGACAGAAAGCTGTCCATGAGCTGGGTGCAGTGGCTCACGCCTGTAATCCCCACACTTTGGGAGGCCGAGGTGGGCAGATCACGAGGGCGGGAGATTGAGACCATCCTGGCCAACATGGTGAAACCCTGTCTCTACTAAAAATACAAAAAAATTAACTGGGCATGGTGGCAGGCACCTGTAATCCCGTCTACTCAGGAGGCTGAGGCAGGAGAATCAGTTGAACCCAGGAGGCAGAGGTTGCAGTAAGCTGAGATCGCGCCACTGCACTCTAGCCTGGGTGACAAAACGAGACTCCATCTCAAAAAAAAAAAAAAAAATGTTTCCATGCAGAAGCTGCCATGTCCGTTTCCACAAACAACGACCTCTGGCCCCCAGGGCCTTCAGCAAGCGAAGAGAGGAAAAGGCATTTGGAGCGTGTCACAACTTTTCAGCGTGCCACAACTTTTCAGCTGTGATGAGAGACGCTAGGCACTGGAAGGCTGGCTCCAGTGATTGGCATTTGTTCTTTGGAGTGACCCTTTGATCAGAAGAAGCCATCTAGAACAACTGTGTCCCATCCTTCTCAGCTCTCCTTTATCCGGGAGGGAGGGGTAAGATGCTGAGGACAGCACAGGCTACAGGGATCCAGCGGATCCAGAGATCCACTGCTAGGGCTGAACGCTGGCTAGCACTTGAAGGGGGTGCTGATACAAAGAGCCATCCAAGGGCACTGGAAGCAGCAGAAACCTTCACTGGGCAGGAAGTGTTCCCAGCACCTCGGATCTCCAAGAAAGGCTGAGGCTCTTCCTGTCAAGGGAAGAGTTCGGGACGCTCTTGGTAGCAGAAGGAAAGCTAGGATCCAGCCACCTGGCAGCCTGTCTTTCCTTTTTGTTTTCAGTCTTTTTCCTATTCTCTTTGTGCAGACAGAATTAACTTCTGCATAACACCTTGCAAATCTCCAAATAAACATCATGGAAAACATCATACCATATGAGCAAGTTATTGGACATCTCTAAGTCTTACTAAGTCTCATCCGAAAAGTGAGGAAAACCACAGGATCTATCTTATAAAATCGAGATCAGATGAGCCAGTTTGTGTTTTAGCTCAGTGCAGCAAAATAACTATGCCTGAGTAATCCAAGTCTACCATCTGCTGGCAGCATTAGGTAAGTACAGAATTTGTTTCTTCAAGAGGCTAAAAACTGCGAATTGGGATAGCAAATGCTGAAGAGAAGAATGGCCCACATGATCACTCCTCTGACCCTCTGCCTGGCTTACTGAACGGACCAGATTTGAGATGATTTTCAGTATTGATGTTGGTGTCCTTTAAAAGTTGGTTTTTGAATTATTTCTTGATCAGATTACTTAAACCTACTTTACATTGACCATTCTTTTGTGGTTCCCTATTTTTTTACGATTCTTTAAAGACGCTGCTTTGAATTGGTGATTTCATGAGGTAGAGTCTCTCTCTCTCTCTCTCTCTGAGTGGGTGTGTGACTGTATGCACAAACATATAAATATATGTACATATAGAAAACCTTTTTAATATGTATAGAGATGTATATATATACACACACATATACAGAGTATTTTAATGTACCTATGTAGAGTGTGTGTGCATTGAGAGGGCTTTAATATATAGTACCCACTCTCAGCAGCAGATCTAGATTTTGTGAGCCTAAAATTTATGCAATTTTAAAGTCATCTTTAAGGAAAAGAATACAAAATCAGGCCAGGTGCGGTGGCTCATACCTGTAATCCCTGAACTTTAAGAGGCTGAGGCAGGAGCATCACTTGAGGCCAGGAGTTTGAGACCAGCCTGGGCAATATAGTGAGACTTCATTTCTATAAAATATTAAAAATTATCTGAGTGTGGCCACATGCACCTGTGGTTTCAGCTACTCTGGAGGCTGAGGTGAGAGGACTGCTCGAGCCAGGGAGGTGGAGGTTGCAGTGAGCCAGCCTGAGTCACAGCAAGATGCTGTCTCAAAAAAAGAAAAAAGAAAAAAAAAAGAAAAAAGAAAAAGAAAAAGAAAAAGAAAAAAAGAAAAAAACCCCTGCAAAACAAACAAAAAAAACCCCAAAAACCAATAAAAACCCAACCCCAAACAGAAACAAACAAACAAAGAATATAAAACCACGAATTAAAAATTAGATACAAAAAGATTGACTTGTATGAGAAGAGAAGGGGCTTTGGAAGAAGTCTGCACAGTAACAGACCTGAGCTGAAACCTTGTTACCTTTGTAACACATCTCCCTCTGCCTGGTTTCTCACTGCCTCCTTTCCTTGTCCATCTAAGTGCCGCCCAACCTCTCCAGGGTTACTTTTATTGTGCTTTTTGCAGTTTACAGAGTGAAGCACTTTTTGTTAACTTTCTAAAGGGTCCCATGAAGACCTGTCCTGGTCTTTTCTCTTCAACTTATGGGTACAAACAAATTGTTTTGCCATCACTCTGAGACACTACTTGCTGCAGTCAGGACAGAGTCCTCCATTGAGACCTGGGGATTTCCTTTCCACCTGCGTGCTGAAGCTGTTGCAGGAAGCATGTCTGGTTATCAAAAATTATTATCCTCAGCTGGGCATGGTGGCTCACACCTGTAATCCCAGCACTTTGGAAGGCCAAGGCGGGTGGTTCACCTGAGGTCGGGAGTTCGAGACCAGCCTGGCAACATGGTGAATCCCCGTCTCTACTAAAAATACAAAAATTAGCTGGGCATGGTGGTGGGTGCCTGTAATCACAGCTACTTGGGAGGCTGAGGCAGGAGAATTGCTTGAACCTGGGAGGCGGAGGTTGTGGTGAGCCGAGATCGTGCCACTGCACTCTAGCCTGAGTGACAAGAGCAAAACTCCTCAAAGAAAAAAATATATATTATTCTCCTATTTCCTCCTGGGGCACAGCAAATATTATGTCATGTTTATCCACAGTTTGGTAAAATAGCTTTGCTTTTTTTTTTGTTTCTAAATAGGTAACTAGCTAAAACTTTTTAGCCGGAAAAGGTGATGTTACCTTACAAAAAATAATTGAAAATTGGACACCCAAGACCCTTCTACCCCCACACAATTGCTTTCCAGTGGCTAAAGTCAATGTATACTATTTGTATTCTGTTTTACTCTAAAGATTTTGTGTATTTCAACATGGTCTTCCTAAGTACATTTAAATAATGCATGGTTGTATTCATGTATTATAAGTAGTAAAACTATACCCCATATTGATAGACATATACATTTCTAGTTTTTTATTTTATAATTAATACTACAATAAACCTTGTTTTTGAACATGGCTATTTATTTACTTATTCATATTTTTTTGCTCTTGCTAAATGATTTTCTAAGATTATGAATGGAATTCCAGGATAATATTTACGAAAATATTGCCAGGTACAGTCATAGCATTTTCCAGTAGAAATGTGCAATATAAAGTGTGCAGTGTTTCACTAGCATGCAGATCCACGTGTTCAGGTTCCCTGGAGTCAGGCTTTCAAGCGTGTCATAAGGAACATACACTCCAGCTCTTCCCTGGTGTAGCCCATTGTGTTTATGGCACCTTCGTAGGACCAAGGAGGCAGCATGTACAGTCCCTAGAGAAAATGAACCAGAGTGACTTCAGCATTTAGAGAAGGTAGAAGTGTGCGTGACAACAAGAATGCAGAGAGAGTAACAGGAACTGAGGAGTGGAGAGAGTGACCCTGCTTCTTTCCCCACCCAGTTCTAGGTAGGCTGGAAGGCTGAAAGATGCAGGCCCACACCCAGCACCAGTGGGGCCTAGGACAAAAGTTCAAATGCATACCCATATGTCATATGTCTAAATATTTCACATTCATAAATTAAACATAAGAAATATTAAGTAAAATATGTGCCAGCCTCCTACTCTGACAAAATCCTTGGCACTCTGCATAGGAGCACAATGGCATGTGAAGAGCTGGTCCAGCTCCTGGTTGCCAGCCATAGCCTACAGCCATTTTCTTCCCATCCCTGAGCCATGAAACCCAGATGTGTAGACACTAAAAACTATACATTCAAACTCTGTCCATACCCTCCCCTGCAATCAGCTGCCATTTAGCCCCTTTTCAGGCTTAGGGGTGCATCTCTACAGATGCGCTGGAGAAGACACACACATACAGGCATAAAGGGAGCATGTTCAGAGCCATGTGGGCAGGGAATTCTGAGGTCCTGGTGCCTGGAGGATAGTCTAGGGAGCAGCTTGGGGTGGGCATAACATCTTGGTCCTGTGGACTTGCCCTACAGGAAAGGATGGCAGGAGCAGGGCCAGGGTGAGGCCCTCTAAAGCATGGAGCCCAAGGCAGGGACCTCTCTTGTTCTGGGCTAAGGGCAGTGTTGTTAAATTTTTTTCTGGAGAAAGTAAACTACCCTGGAGGAAAGACCTAAAGATAGTCAAGAAATGAGCCATCTGTTCACTGGTTTGGTCTGCAATGAAGTCCACCAGGCAAAGTGCCTTTGTTATACCTGAGAGTTTCCAATCAGCTTTCTTTCTTTTCATTTCTTTTTCTTTTTTCTTTTTTTCCCTCTTTTTCTCTTTCTTTCTCTCTTTCTTTCCTTCTTTCCTCCTTTCCCCCTTTCCCCCTTTCCTTCCTTCCTTCCTTCCTTCCTTCCTTCCTTCCTTCCTTCCTTCCTTCCTTCCTTCCTCTCTCTCTTTCTCTCTTTCTCTCTTTCTCTCTCTCTTTTCTTTCTTTTTTCACAGAGTCTCAGTCTGTTGCCCAGGCTGGAGTGCAGTGGTGCAATCCTGGCTCACTGCAACCTCTGCCTCCCAGGTTCAATCAATTTTCCTGCCTCAGCCTCCCAAGTAGCTGGGATTACAGGCACCTGTCACCACACCCAGCTAATTTTTGTAGTTTTAGTCGAGACAGGGTTTCACCATGTTGGTCAGGCTGGCCTCAAACTCCTGACCTCAAGTGATCTGCCTGCTTCATCCTCCCAAAGTGCTGGGATTACAGACATAGGCCACATTGCCCAGCCTCCCAACTGGCTTTCAATATGATGAACAGCCAAGGATCATGCCATTTGAGGAAAATGTCTACTATAAAAGAGAAAAAAAAAGAAATAAAGAAAAAGGAGAAAGGAAGAACCCAAAGTGCACAGAAACAGAAACAGTGCAGCAAAAACAAGAAAATGTCAAAGAAAATGTAGTTAATAATATCAGGGAAATCCTGGAAATAACAATGTATTTTAAAAAAAGAAAAATCAAAGAACAAGACCGAGTTCTTGAAAAGTAAAAACATGAATGCTGCAATACAATATTCAGTAGAAGAAAAGGAAATACAGTTTAGGATATTTCCCAAAAAGTAGAAGAAAATAATCAGAGAGACTAACAGCACAGAAAAGTTGAGAAAATTAGAGAATCTGCTTAGTGGTCCAACATCTGAATAATAGGAGTTCTAGGAAGCGCAAGCAGAGAACACTGTGGAGAAGAAATGATCGAAAACAAGATACAAGAACGTTTCTACATCAAAGGGCAGGATCTCTGGATTAAATAATATCCATACAATGACAACAGGATGAATGAAAAAGAACCCACACCAGGGCACCTCATCATCATGGAATTTCAGTATATTGGGAATAATGAGAAGGTTCAAAAAGCTTCCTAAGGGAGAGGAAAAAAAGGTTACCTATACAATGTAGAGTAACCTATACAGTTGCCCCTTGATATTCATGGTTGTTTGGTTCCAGGACCTCCCTTGGATACCAAAATCCATGGGTGCTCAAGTCCTTCACATAAAATGGTGTAGGTGTAGTATTTGATATAACCTATGCACATCCTCCTACATACTTTAAACCATCTGTAGATTACTTATAATATCTACTACCATGTAAATACTATGTAAATAGCTGTTGTGTTGTTTAGGAAATAATGACAAAGAAAAAAAAGTCTGTACATGTTTAGTATAGATGTGAGCATCTGTTCTGTTTTTGAATATTTCCAATCTGCATTGGTTGAATCCATGGATGCAGAGCCTACAGATACAGAGGGCCAGCTATAACACAGCACAAATAGTCTCAATAGCAACAAGAAAAATTAGAAGACAATGAAGTAATGCCTCAAAATTCTGAGTAAAAATCATTGTAACCTAGAATTATATAGCACGTGTTATATTGTTGCAGAGATGACTACAACATTTCTTCATATCCAGGTACTTGCACCTCTTTGCAATGTGATTTCACTTCTTCCATCAGGGAGTGAAATCTATTTCCCCACTTCTTGAATCTAAGCTGGCTTTGACTTACTTCAACCAAAAAAAGTAGTAAAGTTGATACAGCATAATTTCTAAGCCCAGGGTTCAAGAGATCTTGCAGCTTCCACTCTTGATCTCTTAGAAGGCTATCCTAAGTCTACTAGTGTGAAGAAGCCAGATCTAACCTATTAGATGAGAAACTCAAGGAGGAGAGATGAACCATTCTAACTGGTTCATTCTAACCCCATCTAGACCAACCAGCTGATAGCCAGCATAAATTACCAGGCATGGAAGGAGGCTATTTTAGTTCCATCTGCCCCAGTCAAGTTTCTGGATGTCTGCAACTACATGGGTGATCCCAGCTAAGACCAGCTCAAATTGCTGACCTACAGAATCAACAGAAAATAAAATGGTTGTTATTTTAAGCTACTACATTTTGGGGTGGTTTCCTATACAAAAAAGACTAAATAAAACAGAAATTGGTGCCTGGAAGTACAGTGCTACCATAACAAACCCCTAAATTGTATGACATTGGTTTTAGAACTGGGCAAGGAGCAGAGCCTGGAAAGTGGTGAGGAAACCATTATTTGAATCTGCATGCAGATGAGGACTTTATCCTCAGATACAACTGCTCTGATGCAGAGACCTGTTACCTAAAAAGACAAAGTGTATGGCCCTTTCACACTCAATATACAATGGTGAAATTGGGACAGAATAACTTCAAGAGGCACTCACATTTAAAAATAGACAGACTGGGGTCAGGTGTGGTGGCTTACATATGTAATTATAGCACTTTGGGAGGCTGAGG
>NW_012101421.1:5592125-5594388 GCF_000951045.1 Mandrillus leucophaeus
CTGGTCTTGCTCTGTCTCCCAGGCTGGAGTGCAGTGGTATGATCATAGCCCACTATAATCTTGAACTGCTGGGCTCAAGCAATCCTCCTGCCTCAAAAATGTGGTTGAATTCCCCACACTGGGAATTCCCCACACTGGGAATTACAGGTGTGAGCCACTGCATCCAGCCTACAACCACATTTTTAAACTGATCTTTACCAAGGTTATTTCTTACTTTGAAGGTCTTTTTCTAACTGGACAAACTGGGGATGAGAAATTGTTTATTTTATAACTCAGCAAATTTTAACTACTCACTCTGCTTGCAAACAGAATTCATTGTAATATGCAGCTACAAGTACCCAACAGATACTTCCAACATACTGTCTAAAGATCTCCTTAGCCAAGTTTATAAGCTCATTAGATACATTTCCTTTCTTCCAAATTACTCTAGGCAATTGTCTTGTTAATTGTTTAATTGCTGCATAACTCAGGTAACCATTTTTTTACAGTCTTTAGTAGCAATTTCTTTACCAGGTTTTCTAGGCCAGACCTGGCCTCTTCACATGGTAGTCTCAGGCCAGCATTCCAAGAAGGTGAAAGGAGATGCTGTAATGTCTCTTGAGGCCTAGTTTCAGAAGTCACACAATGTCACTTCCACCATATTCTATTGGTCAAAGCAAGTCACAAAGCCTCCCCAACTCAAGGAGTGGAGAGATAGACTTCACTTTGTGACAGGAGAAGTGGCAAAGTCATATTGGAAAATGGTGGGAATACAAGGGATGGGAGGAATTATTGTAGCCCTCTTTGTCAGCCAAACTGCCACACCAAGGCAAGTGCTAGGACAATGAATTAAGATTGTTTGAGACATAAAATTTTTCAAAATTTTATCTGTTCTCAGAAAGTTACTGGAGTATGTACTTACAAAAAATGGGAGTGTAAACTAAGAAAGAATAAGATTAGTGAGCTGGGAACTGGGGCACCTGCACAAGAGAAAAGTCAAGAAAATATCCAGAAGGATAGGGCTGAGGGAGCCACATTTCAAATTGGAGTAGGAGGATGGAATAGAACTGAAAGTTTGTTTGACAATATTGAGAGAGGCATTCGTAGGACTGTTGCAGGATATGAGATGATTTAGCCAGCTGTTCAAGAAAAAAATCAAATGAAAAAAATTGAGGCAAACATTAACTTGAGGAAAAACAAAAAGTTGTACAAGAAAGGGCATGTAATCATGTATACGACTTGGCACAGATATGAACAATATTAACATCATAAATTTTAAAATCACTGATTAAGAATTTGACTAAAATTGTGACAAATCAATATTGGAAAAGGAAATGGACTATAAAGAAGCTGAAATCCTCAGGTAGTGTGATAGAAGATCAGTGTATTATCTAAAATTGATAGGTCAAAGTGTAGCTGTGTACTCATATTGTTTAGAAACAAATGGCTCTGGAAAGTGTGTATGTTAATGGGGGGTGTCGTAAACTGGGATCAGATGTCTGTTTCTGATATCTTGTTATGACTTTTTATTACTCTTAGCCTTTTAAATTAAGATAAATCATTACATTACTAAAAAGAAATAATTTAAAAAGTAGTCTGAGAAAAAATTGGCTGTTAGAGAAAAAAATTATTAGTAATTAGTAAATTTTTGCCAAGGCAAAAATCCTTAAAAAATTAAGGATAGCCTATATAATTGAAAAGTCATTTTAGGTGCCAATCCCTGAAGTTTTCAGATTAAAATTCAGTAAGGCAAATTCTAATCCTGAAAGTCTTATAGTTAGTGGAGTAGGCATATACAAGCATAAGTTTACAATGTAACATGAAAAGTGCTACAGTAAGAGCATATATAATTTGAGACCACAAAAGAAAGACAGACAATCCTTGTTTGGGGTAGAGTTGGAGATGGCTCTCCAGAAGAGTTGACATTAGAAATGAGATTTGAAAGATTAGTGGGTTCAGCTGACTAGATAGGAAAGCACATTCTAGGTTGAGATGCTCACCATGAAAAAGCTCAGCATGTCTGGGAAAGAGTAATAAGTTTGGCATGGCTTGAAAGCAGGCCGTGAAGCTGGGAATGACCAACCGTATGCCTGGAGTGGTGGACTGAGGTAGGTCTTAGAGGGCTTTGTGAGTTGTGCTAAAGGGTTTGGAATGTAAGGATTTTACCCTGTGGTGTGACATGTCAAACACACATCGTAGAATGATCACTAGCTCTGGGGAAGCCAGTGGAAGACCAAATGCAGAATGCAAGTCTGGGGAAGTCATCAGAAGACTAGCATAGAAA
>NW_012101421.1:5594813-5597593 GCF_000951045.1 Mandrillus leucophaeus
AGAGAAGGGAAGAATTGAGAAATATTTTAGAGGCTGATTCAGTAACAAGTCATAGTGACCAATTGCAAGACGCAGGAGTCAAAAATGAAAATGACTTTGATGTTCACACATTCATTAGACATTTATTGTGTGTCTTCTCTGTGGTAGGCATAGAGCTGAATATGGCATGGTTGTTGTCCCAGAGGAGCTTTTTATTTAGTGACAACACAGAATAAATTAACAGTAACCATAGCTGTGGTGTTCTATGCTCCAAGGGCTTGGAGAGCATTGGAATCAGCAGACAGGCAGGTAAAGCAGTCTGGCAGACGACAACCTTGCAGAAGAGGTTCTGGATGGGCAACCAGGTTGGGGTGTTGGGTTGAATGTGTAATTGAGTATGATGTGGTAACTAGGATAGGGATGTTGAGTTGCCCAGTGAAAATCAGAGCCTAGAAGTGAGGAGAGGGACTCCTCTGTGAGTATAGAGTTGGATGCTATATGCATGCAGGTTGAGGAGGGTTGAAGCCAGGAAAATCTAGAAGAAATGTGAACAGGACCAAGAGGAGGATGAAGCCCAGAAAGACTTGAGAAGAAGCTGTCAAATGAGGAGGAGAACCTACAGTGGGTAGAGCTATTGAGCTGAGGGGATAAGAGTCTGAGAAAAGAATCATCCATGGTGCCATGGTGACAGATGCTGCCAAGAAAGTGGGTAGCAGGGCTAAGGTGTCTTCCAGGTAAGAAAATTAGGCTGGCATTGATGATCTTGGAATGGCAGGAAGGGGTTGCCCTCCAGATGTCATGGGGTATGGAGAAAAGGTGATGAGGATGCTGAGAAATGAATATGCTCTCTCTCAGAAATTGGTTAGGAAGTGATGATGAGATAAGCCAGGGAGCTAGAGTGAGAAGTGGGCTTCAAAAAGATGCAGCTTTTAAGATGGAAAACACTTGAGTATTTATTCTCATTAGGATTGAGTACATAACTTATGGGGCCCAGTGCACAACAAAAATGCTGGGACTCCTTAAAAAATATTTAAAAAATTCAAGACAACAACAGCTAAACGTTAAACCAATGTGGGACCCTTTAAAGTGTAGGGCCCTGTGTGGCTTCATGAGTTGCACATCAGGAAGCAGGCCCTGCTTCTCAGGGTAAAGAGCCAGGGGAGGAAGGTGGAAGTGGGTGGATCACTGATAGAACCCCGGGCAAGAGCAAGTGGGATGAGAGGGACCTGGGGTCCAGGTGGGGACAGAGCCTTGAATGGGAGAAAAAGTAGGACTTTGGTCACCTTCTGAGAAGTGGCAGATGGAAGATGGAAAGGAGATGGAAAATAAGATGAAAGATGAAGAGGAGAGGGTGCTGGAAGTCATTCTGGAGAAATTATTTTCCTTATTGACTAATTTCTGGGTGGAGGAAAGTGGCAGAAGCTTGCAGCAGCATCAGTGGAGTAAGAGGCTGAGAGGCTTTGGGGAGGAAGTGGGGCACTGAGTGGTCCCACTAGCAGCAGGCACTTGGTAGATGGGGCAGGAGCAAGCCACGTACCCAAAGGACAGGTGGGACTGAAAGAGGGGTGTGGAGAGGAGGCCCCTGAGAGGATGGACTGGGATCCGGGTTGGGAAAGTGGTAAGAAATGGGGTGGCCAGGACTGGAGGGCTTTTTCAGTGAGGAGGGAGGTGGACATGAAGATGAAAGTGCAGGAGGCCCATCTCGGAGGGGAAGAATTTGTGCGTTTAGTATTCTGGCTGTGAGGAGATGTGGAAGTTGGTGTAGGTCCAGTCTAGAGCAGGGGTCCCTAACCCCGCGGCCGCAGAGCGGTACTGGTCCGTGGCCTGTTGGAACCGGGCCACACAGCAGGAGGTGAGCGGCGGGTGAGCGAGCATTACCGCTGAGTTCCGCCTCCTGTCAGATCAGCCGAGGCATTAGATTCTCATGGGAGCGACAGCCCTATTGTGAACTGCGCATGCGAGGGATCTACGTAGCGCGCATGTATGAGAATCTAATTCTTGATGATCTGAGGTGGAACAGTTTCATTCGGAAACCATCTGCCCTCCCTCCCCACAACGCTCCCTACCCCCCCGCCACTGTCCGTGGAAAAATCGTCTTTCACAAAACCGGTCCCTGGTGCCAAAAAGATTGGGGACGGCTAGTCTAGAGGATTCATTCAAAGAGTTAAATAGCAAAGCAAGTAGAGTTAGAAGTTCGTCTGGAAGGAGCAGAAGTGTCATGGAATTATTATTTTAAGACCAGGCATAAGTGTGTATGTGTGGCAGGGAAAGAGATCATGGAGAGGGACAGGTTAAAGATGTGGGCGAGGCTGCTAAGTAGGGATAAGGGTTTCTTTTCCCTTGAAACCAGAGGAAAGGGAGAGAGACGCATTATAGAGTCGCCTTGAAAAGACTCGGATGTTAAGAGATACTGAGTGTTACGAGGGCGATCTATATGAGTGCGGAGGAACCAGGAATTGGCCTTGGTCTAGGAATGGGGAGAACCATGAATTTTTCTTGGAAACGAAGGGGGTCGCCCGTGAGCGGCGAGGAGAGCGGTGGGAGGCAATGCCGAGTCTCGCCGCTCCCGCCTGGCAGGGGCGGGCAGGACGCAAACCTTCCCTCCCAGTCCCTCGGTTACACAGGGCATCCCCGGCTCTCCGCAATTCGGGGACCTTGCCAGAAGGGCTCCCACCTCCCCAAGCCCCTGCGGCCCCACAAGGTCCAGTTAGGGCTTTTGAAGGCCTAACTGGGGAGAGGCCGTGGTGATGCAGAGGTTTAACCAGCACCCGCCGGGCGCCCCGGGGGCCAGGCCTGGCGCT
>NW_012101421.1:5599088-5607677 GCF_000951045.1 Mandrillus leucophaeus
GGTGGGGCTAGGACGCGGGCTGTCGGCCTCGGCACTCGGGCAGGCACCAAGCGGGACGCGGGAAGAAGCGGGGTGCCGCGAGACTCAGGTCCCTTGGAGGAGAGCTCTGAGCGACGGCCGGGACAAAACCTCTCTCAGGCCTCTGGGGTCGCTGCGGGCGGCCACGCGACCCTCGCGACAAAGCACGCTTCCCGGCGACACCGCCTCCCCCTTTCCCCGGAGACGCCGCCGAGGACGCCGCCCGCGCACTGCGATAGCGCTCAGGGTATCCCCCTTTTCTTCTGAGAAGCAGGTGGCCTTGGGAACCTTGGAGCAGTGGCTGTGGGAGGAGGGGCGGGGGCGCCGAGGGGCGGCGCGCTCACAAAGCCTCAGCCTGGCAGCCCGAAATGAGTGTCCCCGGGGAAGAATGGCTTCTCAGTCTACCCGTTAGAGAGGTTGGTTTTTTTTTTTTTTTTTGGTAACCTTTTGCAGGAGGATAGGCCTCTTGCAAAGTATTTGTTGCAAAGAGCTGGGTATTGAAAGCTAATCATTTTGTTACCCAGGAAAACCCTTCCTCTCACTTAAACAGATTGAATGCAGCTTGCAGAATTACCTTCCCAGTATGTTTTCTGCCTAGGATTCATATCAAAGCTTGGAGATGATTTATTTCTTGAGGGTCAACACTGACACATATTTGGAAGAGATAAGGGTTGATACCCCAAATAACAAAATTGATTTAAAAAAGAAATCCTCGGATTTCTGTATGATGTTGAACTGCTTTGCAAGTAGAGGAGGAGGTTGGTTGTGTGAGGAAACTGGTGGACTTTGGCAGTGGTAGTTTCCTCTCTATTAGTGTATCAGTGCTTTCCTCCTCTACTTAATTAGTAACGTTTTCAGGAATAAGAAATGGGGCATTTCCATCTCATTTTCTCCTGGTTGGTTCAGGACAGATACAGTCGTGAAAACCTCTCTGGCCACAAGAGCACATTTGATTGGGAGACAGAGGGTCATCATCATCCAGAGTGATGTATTCTGGATTCAGCTGATCAGAATCACTTTTGTAAATTATTTGGTTCTTCTCAATTAGTTGATTCAGTGAAAAGTTTTGGAAGAGCTTCTTCTACATCATGATTATTCGGGCCACTACGGTCTCTGATTACAGTGATCTTTTGCTGAAACCACCAAAGGCTCATAATTGTGACCCTGTGACCTTGAAGTGGTTTCCTTGGATTTCAAACCCTATATACATGGGTTAACCTTTCAAGCTGGGAGCTGTAGTATGTTTTCATGTTTCCGTGGAACAGCCCCACAGTCTTGATCCTGGTCTGGTAGGAGAAAATCCTGATGCTCCTCCACTGCCCCCCTCCTCCTCACCCCCAACTAGAAGCCCCAGAAGAGCAGTTGCACTGGCTTGCAGAACTTTCTAAGGTGTTCCTTGTGGAATGAACAGAGCCAGAAGAAGTTCTACAGAGACCCTTGACTTTTGTTTTGGGGGCCAGCCAGCCTCAGTCTCAGAATCTTTTGCCCCAAGAACCCTGCAGTATATTTAGATGTCTGGCATTGTTTTTCCCATCTACAGCAAAGTGAGCAACTGACTTTATTGATGAGGGTTCTGTAAAGCAGAAGCCAGGGCATTTATGTGCCTAGGTATACATTCATATTGTTAAGATGATATTAGCTTCCATCAGAGAATCTTAAAATTGGATGATCCACCTGTGATAGAAACAGCTGTAGTTTCAAGCACTTGGCACGTAGTGTATGCCCCACCCAGGCTCTCAGTGCATGGTTTCCTTTCACACTACACATCTCCATAAAGTAGGGACTTTGATTGTCCCTATTTTAGAGACAAGGAAAGTGAGGCAGAGTGGCTAACCCACTTTTTGTGCTAGAAGTGGGGAACTGAGATTCAAACCAGCCTTGTGTGACTCAGGGCATCGGTGTGGTTCTGTTCTGGGAACCAGGTGTATGGCTGTGGACAGAAGCCATGCCTCCTGGGTGTCTTCCATTAACTGGAGGGGTTCACCCTATCACCTTCGAGGGCCAAGCACTCTTAGGCCTGGGGACAGGTGAATGTTGTAAGTGACGAAAAGCCTTGAGGCAGAATTCCTGGCATGACACAGAGTGCATAGTCAGAAGTGGGAACATGTAGTTATCAACTCTGCTGTGAATTAGCTACTGGGGGGTCCGTTGACCTGGGTGAGCTATCATCCCAGGACCCAGCCACCAGTGAGGCTTTTTGGGCCACAGGGTGTGCTTCTTCCAGGTCCCACAGAGCCTGGGATAGCCCAGAAGTGGAGTTCTGGGCAGGGAGTGCATTCTCAGTGGGACAAAGAGGGGAGAAGCGTGAGCGTGGGACAGGCAGACACTCAGAGTGCTCTCAGCTTGCCTGCACATTCAAGTCCCTGAGGGAGTCATTTTTTTTTTTTTTTTTTTTTTTATGGTGTTTTTCTTTTGTCACCCAGGCTGGAGTGCAGTGGTGTGATCTCGGCTCACTGCAACCTTGACCTCCCTGGGCTCAGGTGATCCCTCCCACCTCAGCCTCCCGGGTTGCTGGGACTATAGGCATGCACCACCACACCTTGCTAATTTTTATATTTTTTTGTAGACATGGGATTTCACCATGTTACCCAGGCTGGTCTTAAACTCCTGAGCTCAAAGTGATCTGCCCACCTTGGCCTCCCAAAGTTCTGGGATTATAGGTGTGAGCCACCATGACCGGCTGGGAGTAAACTTTTGGCTGAAGTAGGTCACATATACAAAAAAGTGTACAGGGTGTAAGTGTACAGTTGGGTGAATCTTCTTGAAGTAAATGTACCTGTGTAGGCAGCGCTGACAAGGCCCCCTCAGAGGGTCCTCATTTTTGAAGTTCTCCTAGGGATTCTCCTGTGCTGGCAACCTTTGAACTGGACAACCTGTCAGGCCTTTCCTGGCTGAAACTTGAGTGTGGACATCTTTTCTTAACCTAATGATGTATTAATTTAGTTCACGTCTGCTGACTCCATTAGAAGTTGAAGTTGTTCGTTTAACAAAATTGTCATCTCATGCGAAGAGATCGTGATTATTATGCTGTATCATTTTTTATTTCTTAAACTGATACATTATTTTAAAAATCCTTCATCTGCTTATAGTAGTTCTAGGGAGTATGATTAAATAAACGTTAGTTTTCTAACAAAAAGTTCAAATCAGGTGCCGTATTCTCATTGGGGAGATGTTCATTTTGGTGGTTATATGTTCTAGGTTGGGCTAAGCGAGACATTTAGGTTTTGTTTTCAAATGCTACAAAAGTAGATGTTTATTTCTGGCTTAATATTTTAAAAGAAAAATGGTAATTACAGGAGTTCTAATTTAGAAAAACCTCTGCAGTAGCATTCATAGAATCTTAGACCTTTTAAAGCTTAAAATGTGTTTGGATTGATTTATGCTACTGGCCTTTAATGATCTAAAGATTCTTTTTTCACTTTGATAGACAACACTGGAACTGTCGAATATTTTTACAAAAAAGTGATGACTGTTTTAGTGTACATGTTAAAATGATAATTATTACTTCATGATTTAATTCAGGAAATGTTTTGTTGCCCAGAGTGAGCTGGACAGAGTGGAGTTATAATAGCTGTCATGTCCTAGGCATTTGCCTGAGCTAGAACCATCCTAGAGGGACATCAGCTCACCAAGCCCATGGCCATTCCAGGGCCAAGTACTGATACTGTTGCAACTCATGGGAGGAGAGACCAAGGTTGGAAGGAAATCACCTGGTCACACAAGTGAGAAGTTCCAAGTTGGCATGTGACAGCAGGTCTAGGCTCTTAAGGACTCCACTTTTGTGTCCTGAATGTTCTCCTTCCAGGTAGCCTGTCCACATTTCAGCGTGCCTCCTCTCATTGGATTAGCCTTGAGTGTACTGTGTTCATTCCTTTTTCACTACCTTTGTCTTCGTGGTTGCCTTGCTGCCTCAGCTATCCCATCTGTAAACAGCTGATTACAGTGAGGATTAGAATCTAGCTACTCCAAGTGTGAGCTGTGGATCACCTGGGCTATATTAGAAATGCACACTCTCAGGCCTCCCCCAACCTGCTGAATCAGGACATGCATTTCATCAAGATGCCCTGGTGATTTTTGTGCACACTGCAGTCTGAACAACGTGGATTACAGGTGATTTAGGTCAGGCTCTCAGTACATGGGGGTTCTCACTGTCTCCCCTGTTCTCTGATAACTTCCCTGAGGGAGAAGATCTGGCTGTTCAGTCCTCTGGTGTTTCCCTCAAAGCTGAGTAGTGCTAAGATAGAATGTGCACTAAGTTGATTGATTGGTGTTAGTTTTAGAACACAAATCCACTGGTATTACTGCACTAATGAATTTCCACCTTAATCCTCTTAAGGGACACATCTGTTTGCTACATTACATTAAGATTTTAAAAAGATGAGATCATTAGTAAACTTGGCAAATGTGTTGTGTCATAGTATCTTAGGACAACACTGTTTAAGAATGTTGTATGAACAGCTAAGAGTGTCTCCGTGTAAGCAGAGTCGAATCTGACTCCACTGTAATTAGCTCAGTTGGTTGGAGCCTCGCTATTGAGATCAGGATCATGGGATTGAACCCTTCATGGGTCAGTTGGCTTTGTTTCATGCATGGCCACAGACTATATCGGTAACCTAGCCAGACATCTAGCAGGTGCTGTCATGGCCCCTTGCAAGGATCTGGGTTGGAATAGACTGGCATCAATCTTTGGGAAGGAAGGGGCTATTATGTCATGAACTTATGCTGGAGGCTGCACTGTAGGCCTCCAGGTATAGCTTTATTTATCCTCACAACAACTCTAGGAGGCAGGCAGATGAGGAATCCCCAATTAACAGATGGGGAAACTGAGGCACAGGAGGTTTAGCAGGTTGCCTAAGGCTATACTGTGTTTAAGTGAAGGAGCTGAGATTTAAGGTCTTTTTTTCTCTTCCTCCAACTCCTGTTGTTAACTGTGTCCCATTATTAGAAAACCAGCATAGCCCATGCTCTCTGTGCAGGTGGGGGTGGGGTAGGGTTGACTGCATTGCCCTTGCACGCGGCTGCCTGTCACAGTGCCGTGATTTAAGTGGTTGTGCTCTGGCAAGCCCTCCCAGGGTTGATGCTCTGTGTCTACGCCTTTTGTCCTCGGAGTCCAACCTGAGTCCCTCTGGAAAACAACAGGACTGCCATTGCCCTCCCGTTCTGGACTCTGAAATGTTAGTTCTTAATAGTGTCAACTTTAAAACTGATTAACATGCTGAGGCCAACTCAGGAACAGCCCTCCCCCACCCTCCTTTTCTCTCCATAGTTTATCTCTCTCTGAAGATGATACTTTTGAACACTTGGGAACATTTCTGTCTTCAGAGGACAGCAATCACCTGCTCCAGGCAACCCCCGCACCTCATCTCTCATGACACTGCTGTTGCCTGTGGCTGGCGTAGAGGCATAGCTGGGTCGTCCTCTGCTGGCTATTTTCAGAGTCTTGTGTTTGTCAGCATCTGCTCCATTAGAGAGACAATCGGAAGTTTTTTGGGGTGGAGGGGGAGCTGGGGGACTGTTTCTGAGCTTTGTTCTGAACTAAGTTAGAAAGAATGGGGCCAGCACTTTGGGAGGTCGAGGTGGGTGGAGCACAAGGTCAGGAGTTCGAGACCAGCCTGGCCAATATGGTGAAACCCCCGTGTCTACTAAAAATACAAAAAAGTTAGCCGGGCTTGGTGGCGCATGCCTGTAATCCCAGCTAATCGGGAGGCTGAGGCAGGAGAATTGCTTGAACCCGGGAGGCGGAGGTTGCAGTAAGAGATTGCGCCACTCCAGCCTGGGTGACACAGCGAGACTCCGTTTCCAAAAAAAAAAAAAAAAAAAAAAAGAAAGAATGGGGAACATTAAGTTACAGTGAATGTTAAGCTTTGACACAGGGATGCAATTAGCAAAATCCAGATTGTGAAGACTTACAGTTTCTCCAACAGATAAATTGCAAAAGAAAGAAAAAGATGGAAGGAAACCTTAGATGAAAAGAGATTGAAGAGATACATCAACCAAAGGCAATATGTGGCTGTGACTGAATGCTGATTCAAATACATTGTAAATAAATATTTGAGATCACTTGAACATTTGAGCAGTGATATTTAATATTAAAATTATTAATTTTAAAGTGTGATAATAGTATTGTGGTTAGGTTTAAATAACAGTTTATGGCTTTCAGAGATACATACTGAAATTTTATGATGTCTAGAATTTGCTTCAGAATAATTCCAGATAAGAGACAAGTAGGTGAGTCAGTATATAGGTGGAACAGGATAGACTGTGAGTTAAAGTTGCATTATAGGTATGTGGGGAGGGGTCATGATACTACTTTCTATACTTGTGCATATACTGAAATATTTTTATAAAAGAGCTAAAAAAATTAGGTTACAATTCCAATAGTCCTCTTGGGATCAGAGCTCTTTCAATAAGTGTTACTGTATGATCTGAGTGTATTTTCTATGGCTGAGATGGCTAACCATCAGTGGATTTTTTTTTCATACCTCCATTGATGCTTTGCTTCCCACACTGATTGTTGTGTTCTCCTTAGAATCTTAGAAAAACAAGTGTAGAACATCTGTCTTTTTATGTTCAGAGTGTCTTTCTAGGCTCAATCAATTCCCATGATGAAGTAAACAATTGTCAGTTATGTAAACTATTAGCTTAGCAAGCGAAATGCTAAGGTATATTATACCTGTGGTTTCAGTATATGCTCCTCAATTTTTATCACTAAGCTGTGAAGTTGCTAAGGCCATAATAAATGATACCAATATATAAAGGCACTCAGTTTCCCAAGGCTGTTGATGCCCATGACATGCCTGCGTAGCCATACTGGGGTGTTGCCCAGTTCCCAATGAGCCAGCTCTACCTCCACCTTCAGTATGCCTCAGAAGAGGATCTCAGTTTACAGTGAATGGCAGTGATGCTGTAATGTACATGAAAATGTAAGTTGATTGTATACCTTGGCACCCTTATAATTACAGTCAACATTGATTTTCTATGGGCAGATAAACTTATTTATAAATTAACTGTTAAGGAGGGAGGAAGAACAATTATTTTTTGAAAAAAAAATTACCACCAATCAGCAAAAAAATATATACCCAGAAGTTTCTCTGTTTTTAGAGACACATAGTAACAAATGGAATCTACATCATATCTGTTTACAAACTGGAAACATCCAACTCCTCTTCACCAGTTAGTTTTGTAATCTAGAAATTAAAATGTTAGACTCCAAGGAAAAATGTTTAGGGTTTAATGTTAGAAAAGAAAATCTTAAAATTTTTGATCAACTTGAAAAAAGGGAAACTGTTAAACAACTTGCAGTTCAATATAGAAAGGTATTCCTAGCCTTGGCAAAAATGAAACAAATTAGTTTCTCATTGAATATCTTTAACATTCTTGAAAAAGAGAAAACCAAGAAGGAAACTCCTTTGGTGCTGAGATGCCTCATCATGCACTAATTTTTATAGCAGAGAATGAAATGCCAGAGCTGTAACCAGAGTGTGTGGGACAAGCCCAAGATTTTTTTAAGTTCTCAGAATAGAAGATAACCAAGGCATCTTCTGACTGCTTGATCAGAGCCAAAGAGTGGCTTGGGGTGTATAGCAAATAAATTGATGGGCAAACACTACCAGCTAGCATGGCTAAACATTGACAGGCTGGAGATTCTGAGTTGGGGGGTGTGTCCTTGGGGGAGAGAACGAGGAGGAGGGTCCCTCTGGCTAAACCAGAGCCACACACAACCTGCAGCCAATCACTGACCACAATTTTGACTAAAGAAGTTTATACCAATTGCATTTTGTATCACTTTAACAATTGTTTGGTTTCATTTATGATTTGAGGTCACCTTCTTCAACCCTCCCAGAATCAATGAAAATGAGCATGTGGTGACACTGGGGTTGAGACAAGTGGTTGATAGAATACTGTCCCCCTCCTATGTTTGTAGTGTGATTAAATGAAAGCAAAATGAAACATTGTTAAGGGTGCTACACCCTAGAAACCTAGCTTTTAACCCTTCTGAACAATAAGGAGGAAACTTATTTCTGGGAGTCTTAGTGGCTGTGGTCCTCTGATTTCATGACATAAGTGCTTGCAGCTGGAAGGGCATGGGTGCTGGAGCCCCTGGGAGAGCAACCAAAGAGGGGACATTTGCAGTGTCCACGTGGTGGGGAGTGTGGAGGACTCAGAACACAGTCTACAGTGGAGCCTCTGAGGTGCCTTACTCCCACAGCCTCGAGTGTGTTTCTGGGCTCTGGGGTCCATTGTCTGTCTAGGGGTTTGTGTGCTGACATTGCACTGTCTTACTCACTGTAGTTTACAATAGGTCTTGATGTCTGGTGGGGTGGAGGCTTCCTGCTTGCCCTAGAACATAGCCATTAATGGAAAGAGAGGAAAAGTTAGAACCAGATATGGTCCATTCAGTGACCTTAATGTAGAGGAATAGGCTAGACAACCAGCTTGCATGACCAGTGAAAGAGGAAAGAGACATTTAAAAAATGAGAGTCAGGGCCCGCCATTGCTGAGGCTTAAGTAGGTAAACAAAGCCACTGGGAAGCTGGAATTGGGTGGAGCCCACCACAGCTCAAGGAGGCC